>NW_022589755.1:3401974-3407099 GCF_004348235.1 Phoca vitulina | reverse complement strand
CTGAGACTGGGGAGCTGGGGGGGAGCAGAGACTTGGGGAGGGGCCTGAGACTGGGGAAGGCAGGGGGAGGAGCGGAGACTTGGGGAGGGGGCAGCTGGTCAGACTCCAACGGGCTAGGAGGGTGGCCACAGCTTGGGGTCTGGAGGCCAGGGGCCTGAGACTGCAGAGCTGGGAGGGGGTGGGGGTATGAAACCCGGAACAGGGGAGAGAGGCTCAGACAGAAAGGGACAAGAAGCCAGTGAGTTGGTAGGCTCTTGATCTTAGGGGTCCTGAGTTTAAGCCTCACGTTGCGCACTGGGTGTGGAAGTTACTTAAAAATACAATTTTAAGTGTGGTGTATATACACAATGGAGTATTACTCAGCCATCAAAAAGAATGAAATCTTGCTATTTGCAACAACGTAGATGGAGCTAGAGGGTATTATGCTGAGCAAATAAGTCAGAGAAAGACAAACACCATGTGATGTCACTCATGTGGAATTTTGGAAACAAAACAGATGAACATAGGAGAAGGGGGAAAAAAGGGAGAGAAGAAAACCGTAAGAGACTCTTAATGATAGAGGACAAACTGAGGGGTGATGGACGAAGGTGGGTGGGGGGATGGGCTGGATGGGGGATGGGCATTAAGGAGGGCTTGCTGGGATGAACACCGGGTATTGTATGTAAGTGATGAATCACTGAATTCTGCTCCAGAAACCAATATTGCACTGTATGTTAACTAACTAGAATTCAAACAGAAGTTTAGAAGAAAAAAATTAAACCTATAAAATAAAATCTTAAAGAAACCAGAGAGGGGAGTTCACAGGACTCAGAGAAAGAAAGAGGCCAGCCAGCCAGATCAAGAGGAACAAAGACCTGGAGAAGGGCGGGCTACGGAGACAAGTCCCTAAGAAAGATGGGGACAGATGAGCCAGGCCTCGAGGGCCGGGGGTGGGCTCTGCATGAGGGAGGAGGCAGCGCAGTGCTTCTGGGGAGGAAGAGGGTGGTGTGAGAAGTCAGAGGGTCGCAGGGGCCGGGTTCCCGGCCTTGCAGGCACTGAGGACTGGGGGTTCTGTTCGAAGAGCCAGGAAACCACCATAGGCTGGAAGTGCTGGAATATGGTTTCCCTTGCCCCCCCGCCCCAAGCAGGGCAGGCACTGCAGGGGGTCACTGATGGAGAACGGGACACAGCTGTAGCACCTGAGATACGGTGATGACCTGGCCGGGGGAGGGGGCAGTGGGATGAACAGAAGTGACAGCCTCCCAGGTCACACAAGACCAGAGAGAGTAGGATCCCATCCGTAAATGATCAGAAAGGGCCAATCTAGAGAGCCAGGAAGCCGACTGGTGGTGTCCCGGGACTGGGGCAGATGGAGGTTGGAGGGATGATGGCGGGAGGGCCCAGGTTTCCTCGTGGGGGGACGCAATTGCCCTACAATGACATGGTGGTGGTGGTTGCACGACTCCGCAACTACACTGAAAACTAGCGAATGGGATGTAGTTTTCAGTGGGTGAGTATCGATTACAGTTCGGTAAAGCTGCCGTCAAAAGGAGAGCCTTCTGGGAGGTCAACGTGAGTGAAAAATACTCCCTGAGGCGGAAGTGGGAACAGAACGTGAACATTTGTTCCCTGGTGGCAGAAACATCAGGGTTGTGCAGACCTTTCTGCTTCATCGCGTGTGCTCCCGAGAAGCCACAGGAATCCCTGAGGCCGAGAACAGTCTGTCTGTCCTCTGGGGGAGCCGGGGGAGAGCCCGAGCTAGAGCCAGGCTGCGATGCTCGCCTTCGAGCAGCAGATGCCGGCGTGGAGGCAGGACTCCGAGCGGGCACAGACCCCGGGGTGCGCGGTGGAGACAGGGTGACGAGGCGCAGGAGGCAGGCCTGGGGGTGCACGCACACTCACCTGTCATGATTCCCACGTAGCAGTAACTGTAGCTGAGCGTCTCCATCAGGGAGGGAACGTCGGGCAGGAGCCCCAGGCTGGGCCCCTTGATGAAGCCGGAGGCCATTTCCTTCCTCTGGGCCAAGTGCAGGTCCTGAACTTCACTGGCCAGACTCACCAGCTGGGAGGAAGGGGCGAGGGCAGGGCGCAGATCAGACAGCAGAGGCAGGGTAGCGGCTTCTTGCCCGCCAACCCTCCCTCCTGGGCCCTTCCACCTCGGTGCTCCCCCTTCTGGGCTCTGCAGCCCGCGGCTTGACACGCTCACGCTCTCATGGTCTCCAAACCGTACCCCGGACCGGGCTCCTCCCTCCAACCCCCAAGCCCCTCAAGAAGCCTTCTGTCGTTGGTAGTCAGGTGCCTACGGGGTTCCAGAGGGGAACACGGTATCACCCACACTCCCCACAGCGGGGCCTCTTCCAGCCTGTCTCCTCAGCAAATGCCACCAGCAGCCAATTAATCGCTCAGGACAGAAACCTTCCTAATTCCCCAAATCTAATCCCGTACGTAAGTCTCGGAGTCTGTCGCTTTTGTGTTGCCTCCCCCCTCCCGGGGCTGAATGTATGTGGCCTGCCCGCCCCCCCACACCCTCTCTCTACCCTTCTCCGCAGACCCTGGGCCGAGCCTGCAGCAGCAGGCCTCAGCCCGGCTTCCAGCTTCCCCCAGGGTCCTGCCGATCGATCGATCGGGTCCTGCCGATCAAGAGCCCTGGGCGGAGAGGGGGCAGGCAGGCGTGAGGGCTGGGCTTTCCTTCCCTTGGAAGATCACCTGGGGCTGGCTGTGCCCCTCGAATGATCTTCTCAAGGTGGGGGCTCCCCGGCTGCTGGTCCAGGATTCCCGCACTGTCCCCTCTGGCTCCTCAAATCACCCCCAATGCAGGATCTCCTGCTGGAGTTCTGACTATCAAGCCGCCACTGCTTGTCAGCAGACCTCTGATCAAGGAGGCCATCCTCACCCTTCTTGCCCTTCCCATGGCAATTCCATCAGCATCCAGAGCGTATTTCCAGACATGTAAACCTGGTCACTTTTCTTTCTTCTGGCAACAAACCAAACCACCACTTCCGGTGGGTCCTGGGCCCCATGGGAAGCGCAGAGCCCTCACCGTGGCCCCGTCCCCCTTCCTTCTCCTGATGAACACTCGCTGGGGCTAGCACAGGCCTGCTCCCACATCCTGAACGGCTCTTCCTCCAGCTCTTGGCTAACCCACTCCGGCCTGTCCCCACCTTCCCGCGGAGAAGCCAGGACGCCGACGAGACCTGGTTCACTACCTCGCGTGACTGTCCTGGAGCTCAGCATCCAGGAGCTCCTGACTTTTCGGTCTGGGGTGGGGCCTGGGGATCTGCTTTCACCCATCTTCCCAGGTGATACAGAGCCAGACACAGGCGTTCCTGGTTTTGTGCCCTTAGATAAGTGCCTTCTCTCCAAAGCTGTTTTTCCTACTTTGATAAATGGCTTGCGACCAACACGCGCTCCTCGAGAACACGCTGGTGAAGCACTTAGCTCACGCTCTGGCACGCTGCACACACCAAAGGACGTCGACGGTTACACTACGGGGCTGGGGGGCTGTATGTACTTCTTTACCCCAGAGAATAGCTGAGAGGTGAAGTCCCACCCCTGGAGTGCGTGGGAGATAAAAGCCCGCCTCCCCTACTCCCCATGGGAGTGGGCGGGAGGAGGAGGTGAGGATGGGGAGTTCAGGCAGCACAAAGGGAGGGCTGGAGGGGAGTCTGACCTTCAGTGTGAGCAGCAGCTGGACGGCATTGGTGAAGGGCGTGGGAGTGGGCAGGCCCAGCAGGCTGAGTGCACGGAAGAACAGGAGGTAGGAGAAAGTCCAGGCGAGGGCGAGGGCATGGCAGGAGCTGGGGCAAAGGCAGAAGGCCAGCTGTGCCGGGTATAGGGCCCTGGCCTCCGCCTCCCCCAGATTCTAGCTACAGATCCTCCCACACCGCCCACAGAAAATGGGAGAGTGACCGTGGAAGAAGGGATGCAGCCACACAGAGATGCACCACGACAGAGGAGGAGGAGGGCTCAAGAGAAGCTTTTGGGTGAAAACCCTCCGGTCCTCCATTTTTTCTGTGGGAGGCAAGCAAAAGGGAGGGAGAGAGACGTAACAGAAACACGAACGGTGGCAGGGCCAGTGCAAGTCCTCCTTTCTCCTGAATACATGATTTGGACATCAAGGAACAGGTCAAACACACAGGGACGAGACCCAGAAGAAAACGCAGAAGAGGAAAAAAAAAAAGAAAAATAGGCCAAACGACACAGAGAATTCAGAGATTAACAAGAGACACTCAGAGACAAAGGCAGAAAGGGAGACAGACCCAAGGAGGAAACAGGTTGCTTCCTCCTTCCCCTCTGTTTCCCCCCTCCCCACGCCCCGCCACCAAATCCTCACCAGGGCTGGGCCTGGATGAGGGCCCAGGTCCCAAGGATGGTGATCAGAGAATGCAAAGTGTGGGGGCCACAGGTGAACAAGGTGAGCCCCAGGCCCACAGCTGCTGCCCCCCATCTCTTCAGCCCAGGTCCTGCAGGGAGAAGGGACAGCGTAAGCCTGGAACCTTCCAGGGAGTCCCCTTGCCCGGTCTCCCCCACGCCCCCCCCCAATTTTCCACTAGGGAGGGAACCTGACTCACCAGCTTTCTTAAAGAGGAAGCCGATGGGGATGGAGATAAGAAGAACCACTAGATAAGTCCACTCTTCAGGCGACATGGTCTGGGGGAGGGGCAGAGGTTTGTAGTAAGAACCCAAGAGTCCGTCCTTCAGCTCTTTCCCCTTGGAGGATTCAGGAATCCTCTCCCCCTAGTCCCCAGTTGTTGAGGATCATGGAGTCCTACCCTCTGCTCCTCTCCTCTGAGAACAGGGGAATCCGGACCTCCAGAACCTTCCTCCTTCCAGAATAAAGGAATCCATCCCCAGCCCCGCTTTTCTGAGAACCCAGGCCACCAGTCCTCTTATCCTGTGAGAACCCAGGAATCCCAACCTCTCAACCCCTCTCTGCGATTGCAGAAATCAAAGCTACTCCCCCCACCCTCACTGAGGACCCAAAGATTCAGACATCGCTTTCTGAGAACCCAGAAACAACCCTTGTCCTGGGCCCTTCCCTTGGAGAGCCCAGGATTCCAGAGCTCCCAGCCTCCTCCTCCTTCGAGGATCCAGGAGCTCAGCCCTCCCTCTCCGAGAACCCAGGCTCCAGCCTCCACCTCCTCCC
>NW_022589755.1:3361385-3401964 GCF_004348235.1 Phoca vitulina | reverse complement strand
TTCTCCCACCGAAAGCCCGGAGGACGCCCCCCCACAGCTCCTCTCCAGCTCCCTCCCACCCCCCCAGCGCAGGGCAGACCTCCCGGCAGAGCCACAGGCGGTTACGCCACTCCCCTCTCGGCCGCGCTCTCGGCTCCACGCCCGCCCCGGTCGGCCGGCGGGTCCGCAGCCCCCGGCCTCGCCCCCGAAGCGCCCCCGCCCCGGCCCACCTGGGCCCGGCTCCACGCCGCCCGCCGGGCAGGAGGCGGCCGAGCAGTCCCGGCCCACGGGCGCCCCGGCTCCGGCCACGCCTCCGCCGCCCAGCGCGCGCCGCTCTGTCGCGGTCCGGGGCGGATGCGCGGCACGGTGAGGCTGAGGGCCAGGCAGCGAAGCGGCCGGCTCCGGGAGCGCGCGAGGACCGCTCCGCCTCTGCACCTGGACCTCACGGCAGCCGAGCCCAGAGCACGTAAAGAGGCGGGGCCTCGAGCTTGGAAGGAGGAGGGGCCCGGAGCGTCAGGCTCCGAGGGACGCGTCGGGACCGGGAGGAGGCGGGGTCTCCGCTTCGGGTTCCTTCGAGCAGAATCGGTGGCAGTTTGGAGGCGGGGCCACAAGCTTCGGTTTATCTCGGAGGTCTCTGCTCGGATGTAGGCGGGGCCAAGAGCTTCGGCCGGATGTGGGCGGGGCCACAACGCCTGTTTGACTTAGATTAGGAGATAGGCGGTGTCTGGGGTTTTTTGAGAAGGAGGCGGGGCCACAGACTTAAGCAACACGAAGGAGGCGGTGATCTAGAGCGTCCCAAGGGGGCGGGGCTAACAGCAGCTCATCCTGAGGGGGCGGGACCCCGGCTGGCGTGTCAGCCACCGGGGCGGGGCCAAGGTAATTGGCCTCACTTTCCCTAGAGGCGGAACCCAAGCGGCCGAGGGAGGGTCGCTTCGAGGGGGCGGGGCCAAGGTGTTCCGCTTCACGGGCTACGGCGCCACTGGGGGCGGATCCCAGACTTCCCGCTTCGCTGAGGTGGCGGCGTGACGAAATTGACGCAGGGGGTCGGGATGGGGAGGGGTGGAGGAAGCAGCGCGTGGCGCGCTACGTAGGGGTGGCTCCGCCGGGACCGCGAGCTGGTGTTTACGAGGTGACTAACTGGTTCTATCGGAGCACGGTGCCGCATTCTGAGGGGAGCGCTCACGAGGGGGTGAGCCCGCCCGAGCGGGGAACGGATGGCGGGTGTCCAGTGGGAGGGGCCTCCAGCTGTGGGGTTCGCTCAGTGGGGCGGGTACTCGCTCCCCAACCGGGAGCGCTTGCGGCCGGAGGGGGCGGGGCCTGGCTGCGGGGTTGATGGGAGCCGAGGGCGCCCGTACGCCGAGCCGCCGGCCTTCAGGAGGGGCGGGGCTGCGAGTTCGGCCAAGCCGAGGAGGTCCGAACGCCCGAAAGCCTTGCGCCGGGGGGGCGGGGCTTCTACGGTGGGCGTCTGACACCGCGCGAGGAGGCTCTGAGGCCACGCCTCGGTGGTTTGGAAAGGGGAGGGGCCGAGTTCCGAGTCACTGGAAGGGGGCGTGGCCCCGCGTCAAGGGAGGCTTCTCTCCGAGCGGAGAAGGCGAGATGGCCGGAACGCTAACCGCAGGGTCGGGAGGGCCTAGCGGCGCCCCAGCGACTCGGCGGGGGGCGGGGCCTCGTCTCGGCGGCCCCGGGGCCTGGCGGGATCGCCTGGGGACGGGGTCCGGCGCCCAGGGGGCGGGGCCCGGTGCCCAGGGGGCGGGGCCTGGCCTGGAGAATCGGCAGGTGGCGAACGAGGCCCGGGCGAGGCTCCACCCCCCCCAGGCGTAGGGGCGGGGCCTCGCCGAGACCCTCCACCCCACCCCACCCGAGGCGGTGGGAGCGCTCTGTCGGTGACCGCTGTGCCCCCCTGGCTCCCGCAGGAGGATGCTGGTGGTGGAGGTGGCGAACGGCCGCTCCCTGGTATGGGGAGCCGAGGCGGTGCAGGCACTGCGGGAGCGTCTGGGAGTGGGGGGCCGCACGGTGGGCGCCCTGCCCCGCGGGCCCCGCCAGAACTCGCGCCTGGGCCTCCCGCTGCTGCTGATGCCCGAAGAGGCGCGGCTTCTGGCCGAGATCGGCGCCGTGACCCTGGTCAGCGCCCCGCGCCCAGATCCGCGCCAACACAGCCTGGTAAGGGGCGGGCCGGGGACGTGAACGCCCTGGACCCGCGGAAGTAGAGGCAGGACACCCGGACTCCAGGTCCCTGCAGTGGGAGGGGTCTGGGCGCCCTGGATTCTGGAATACTGTGCATGCAAGAGACTAGGATCCCCGGGTTCGGGCTTGGGGTTGGGAGGAGTCAGCGAGTCAGGGTTCCTGGCTTCCTAAGGCAGCGCAGACTTGGATCCTGGGATTCCCGCTGGCTTCCTTCTCAGGCCCTGGCATCCTACAAACGCCAGCAGGAGCAGGGCTTCCAGGAGCAAAGCGCCCTGGCAGCCGAGGCCCGTGAGACTCGTCGTCAGGAGCTCCTAGAGAAGATTGCGGAGGGCCAGGCTGCGAAGAAGCAGAAGCTGGAGCAGGAATCAGGGGCCAGCGAGAGCCAGGAGGCCGGTGCGAACCCGGCTGCCGCAGAGGGTGAGGCCAGCGCTGGCCAGGCTCTTGGAGAGCCCGAGGAAGCAGGTGAGGGTAGGAGCGGAGTCCAGGGACCAGTGGAAGTAGGCGGGAGATCTTTTGGGGATCCTGGCCAGGAATCGAGGGCCTGGGACTCTCCGAGGGATGGGAAGACCTTGTCCTTGGATTCACCGAACTGCTGCATTCTCCTCCCCCAGGTTCCTCTTCTCCCCAGCCAGGGCCTTCAAATGGGGTGGCCCCCTTGCCCAGGTCCGCCCTGCTGGTCCAGCTGGCCACTGCTAGGCCTCGACCCATCAAGGCTAGGCCCCTGGATTGGCGTGTCCAGTCCAAAGACTGGCCCCATGCTGGTCGTCCTGCCCATGAGCTTCGCTACAGCATCTACAGAGACCTGTGGGAGCGAGGCTTCTTCCTCAGTGCTGCTGGCAAGTTCGGGGGTGACTTCCTGGTCTATCCTGGTGAGTTTTGTGGGCACCTCCCATTGTTGCCCCTTTCTTCACAAGCCCACCACCGTCTGCATTTTCCCTTTTTGTCTTTTCTCAGCCTCTGAAACCCGTGGAAGGACAGGAACACTTGGGAACCCAAGCCTGTTTGGAGGGCAGCGTAGCAAATTTGATTAAGCACTTTCTTTGATCCAGAAGTTTCACTTAGATACGTGCACAAAACATACAGGAAATCGTCACTGCAGGATTCTTCACAGTAGCGAAATATTAGAAAGCAACCAGAATGATTCTTAATAGGTTAGCGGTTACACATTGGTGTTAGTTGTCAGAGGTTAATGTAGGTCCACGTACATTTACGAAAAAATGACCAAAGGAGAAGGAAAAAAAAGAACCACTTGTTGAAAACAGGTATGGTAGAAGTGCATTATGTTTTATGTTGTCATGGAGTTATACACACATTATTTAGGTAGCCTTAAAAGTCATGGCCCTAGGGGCACCTGGCTGGCTCAGTTGGTGGAGCATGCTACTCTTGATCTCAGGGTTATAGGTTCAAGCCTCACGTTGGGTGTAGAGATTACTTAAAAAAAAAAAAAAAAAAAAATACATATATATATATATATATGGCTCTAGCAAAGAACGTGAGAAGAACTTAGAATGGAGTACTGACTAGAAAGTAAGTAGCTAGTGGAAAAGGGCCTGAAAGCACGTACTCCAGCCCAAGTACAGCGGTCCCCCTAGGTAAAGGGGACTTTCAATGTATCAGTTAAATTTTGAATTTGTAGTATGAGTGCCTTTATTGTTTAACTAAAAGGTTGAAAAAGTAAGTCTGCAGGAAAATCACCTTTTTTGTTCCTCCTGAGAACATAGAAGGATAGAAGCACCAGATAAGTAGTCAGATCTTAGCTGTTGGTTGGAGACCGATGGAGTCTTCTGCAGATGAGCCAAGAGCCTTCGTCTCTTCTCAGACCAAACACTCAACTAAGGGACTAAGGGACCAAACACTCAACTAAGGGACTGACTTAGGAATTAAGAACGGTTTACCTGCCCCGTGCTCTACAGATAACCACACTCTAATTACCTTGCTACTGTTTTTTTGTGACTTCTGTATGTAAAAGATTATTTTGGTTTTGAAAATGAACTTAACGTATGAATACTAATATCTAGTTCAAGCTTTCAGTGCAATTTACAAATCTTTTTTCCAATCTAGCAGATTTTAAGGGGACTGTTAGTCCACGTTTGATACCACTCGTGAAAGGAGTTATGTAATTTTCAGTGTTATAAGTTGCATTAAAAAATTTTTTTTTTAGGGGCGCCTGGGTGGCTCAGTCGTTACGCCTCTGCCTTTGGCTCAGGTCATGATCCCAGGGTCTTGGGATTGAGCCCCGCGTCGGGCTTCCTGCTCCGCGGGAGACCTGCTTCTCCCTCTCCCACTCCCCCTGCTTGTGTCCCCTCTCTTGCTGTGTCTCTCTCTGTCAAATGAATAAATAAAATCTTTAATTTATTTATTTGGTAGAGAGATAGAGAGCACAAGTAGGCAGAGTGGCAGGCAGAGGGAGAGGGAGAAGCAGGCTCCCCATGAGCAGGGAGCCCGATGTGGGGCTCGATCCCAGGACCCCGGGATCATGACCTGAGCCGAAGGCAGACGCTTAACCGACTGAGCCACCCAGGCGCCCCTGCATTTTAAATTTTAATATGTTTATTTTCCTTTTTAAGTTGTATGGTGTTCAGGTTATGGAACTTGCCAAAAACTCAGATCTAATAACTTGTAAATGGAGTAAGTTTTAAGTTTATATGTTCTAATACTGTTAATGGCCTTACTAAAACTTCCGGTTAAAATAAGGGTAAATCCACCAATAACTCCATCACACATCTGAAACTGAACCAAATGACTGACCTGTTAGTTCTAATGGGTCAATTTTTCTAAAAGAATACATACTCGGTGTATGAGGTATATGTAGAATCTTTGTTTCCTGAAGATTAAAATATTCAAGGACTGAGGCCCTTACTTATCTCTGACAGTAAAGCTTCCCGAACTGATAAAGGCACTGGGCGTCTTGGAACAGTTTTGAGGCACCTTCCCGGGGGTTTTGATGCTTCCTCCCGCACGGCCAGAGCTGTCACAGCAGCTGCTGGCTGGAGAGCCGGCCGAGGGTCCTCTCAGTGGGACGTCTCCCCGCCCTGCTCTCGTTGGTTTTCGTTAGCTGGCACCTAACCTCTGGGTGGGGCCCCGTTCTGGCTCCGGCTCTCCTTGATCGATCAGATTTACCTGATGCAGGGGCAGAGCGCAGGTCAGGTTACTGGGAGGCAGCCCAGTCTGCTCACCTGCGGCCTGGGGTTCCTGCGGCGCCGAAGCGGCAGAGGTGAGTGCTTGTCACGCGGCCGTAAAACCAAATACTCACTGTCGGGCCCTTTCCTGAGAAGTTGTGTTAACTCCTTTATCCCACCTATTTATGACTCCGTCGTCTTGTAAATTCTTTTAGTCTGTTAGAGTCACTTCTCCTTGGATATTCACGTGACATCCTTTGCGTTCCTCGTGGCTTTGACGGACTTTGTGGTCGTGGTTCTTACGTCACGACAGTGATCTATTCCGTTAGTTGTTTTGTTTTTTGAATACGATTATGCTGAATGTGTGGGACAGCTTGCCCCACCCCCCTCTCCCCACGCAGGGTATCGTGGACTTCTCCACGTTGCTACATTCTTCTCGTTTTTTTTTTTTTTTAGGTTTTTTTTTTTTTTTTTTTAATTTGACAGAGAGAGACACAGCGATAGAGGGAACACAAGCAGGGGGAGTGGGAGAGGGAGAAGCAGGCTTCCCGCTGAGCAGGGAGCCTGATGCGGGGCTCGATCCCAGGACCCTGGGATCATGACCTGAGCCGAAGGCAGACGCTTAACGACTGAGCCACCCAGGCGCCCCCATTCTTCTCATTTTAACAGCTGTATGATACTCAGTCTTACGGAGAGACCACGAACCTAAGTCTGTGGTTTGGTTGTCTCCGTTTCTTAGCAGCTGTAAATGATAACAGAGTGAACGTCTTCGTAGGTATATTTTATTTTATTTTATTTTATTTATTTATTTTTTTTTAAAGATTTTATTTATTCATTTGAGACACAGAGATACAGAGAGAGAGAGAGAGAGCATGAGCAGGGAGAGAGGCAGAGGGAGAGGGAGAAGCAGGCTCCCCGCTGAGCCAGGAGCCCGATGCGGGGCTCGATCCCAGGATCCTGGGATCATGACCCGAGCCGAAGGCAGATGCTTAACTATCTGAGCCACCCAGGCGCCCCCGTAGGTATATTTTAGCACTGTTATCCTTATAAGTAAAAAATTCCAAGAAGTGGAATTGCTGGGTCCAAGAATAGCTATTTTGAAATATTCATGGTGATTACTAGGATGATTCCCGTCTCCTACCTGTGGACATTCCGGTGTCTTCCAGCCCTCTGCCACTGGGAACTGCTACGTGTCTCTCTCTCACCCAGGTGACCCCCTTCGTTTCCACGCCCACTACATTGCTCAGTGCTGGGCTCCGGGGGACCCCATTCCACTGCAGGATCTGGTTTCTGCGGGCCGCCTGGGAACCAGCGTCAGAAAGACGCTGCTGCTGTGTTCTCCTCAGCCTGACGGGAAGGTGGTCTATACCTCCTTGCAGTGGACCAGCCTGCAGTGACTCCAGAGACCCGTGCGGATGTGGCTGCCTCTGTGGACAGAGCCTTTCTAGATGGCCCCAAGCTCGTCTCTGCATACGGGACGCTGCAGACCCTCCTGCCTCTCTCCGCGGTTGGGTTTTGACTCCGGATTTATAAACACTACATCCTTATTTCTCTCCCTGTTTCAAAGCACTTACTGGCTGTGATGTTTTTGTAGTTACCTGTTTCCAAATTGTGAGCTTCTTGAGGGTAAAGCCTGGGTTTGATTCATCTGCAGTTTCTACAGGGCTTAGGCCTCAAGAGGTCTCAGTAAACTTGTTGAATAAACGTGGAGTCTGTGATTTGAATCCTGATGACAATCCTGGGAGGTGTGAGTGTTTGCATTTGCTTATACAGATGAGGGAAGGGCTAGGAGGAGGTCACACCTCTAGTAGGTAGCCAGGCGGGCTGGGATTTAAAGCCTGGTCTTGCTGAGTCCAAGGTCTGCGCTCTTCCCACCACACTGAACTTCCTTTTGAGAAGATTTTCACAAAGCATTTCAGGTGCACGCAAAGGCATAAATCAAAGTAACACGTGAAGAGAAGGAAGGACGTGAGTGTTGCAGTTTCAGGACGGGTTTCGGGTGGGGAGGGGAATGTCAGGGAGGACTCCTTGGGGCTTGTGGAATACGGGTGGTGGTCTTTTTCTTGGCCTGGGTGTTTATTCAGGTGTGTAGAATTATTTTTGATACCATACATTTATGGTCCAGATCCTTTTCTTATACATATATTCTATTAAAAGCTGAAACACATATAAATAAAATACAAATTTGTGAGATGATTCATATAGCTGCCTTTCTGCTTAAGAAATTATTTGAACATTGGGGCGACTGGGTGGCTCAGTCGTTAGGCGTCTGCCTTCGGCTCGGGCCATGATCCCAGGGTCCTGGGATCGAGCCCCGCATCGGGCTCCCTGCTCAGCGGGGAGCCTGCTTCTCCCTCTCCCTCTGCCTGCCTCTCTGCCTACTTGTGCTCTCTATCAAATAAATAAATAAAATCTTTAAAAAAAAAATCTATTAAAAAAATTATTTGAACATTATCAGTACTACCAACATTTATATGTATATTTTAAAAATGTGTAGTTTTGTCACATAGATTTTGCTACTGAAATACAGTCACATGGTAATGATTCTGGGGCTGAAAGTGTCTGTCTCTAGTTTCTCGATTTCTGTGGCGCCAGTTTCTTCTTTCTTTCCTACCCTTCTCAGTAAACAAATTTGCTAGAACTTCAATTTCCTGTAAGCTTAGATTAATTTAAAACAGGACACCAATCCCTGCCCAGTTAACACTCTGTTCTTTGTGCCTCTTTGGTAACTGGCTTGTAAATATATTCTCCAGGCTCTCTCTCCTTTACAAGAGAGTTCTTAGCTGACTCAGTACTCCTGTCTTGAGTCTTCCTCAAAAATTCCTCATTAAAAAACTTGTGGATGGGGGGACTCCTGGGTGGCTCAGTCATGAAGCATCTGCCTTCGGCTTGGGTCATGATCCCAGGGTCCTGGGATGAAGCCCCACATCGGTCTTCCTGCTCAGCAGGGAGTCTGCTTCTCCTTCTCGCTCTCCCTCTGTGCTCTCTCCCTCCCTCTCTCTCTCTCAAATAAATAAATAAAATCTGAAAAAAAAAACGAAAAGCAAAAAACAAAACTTGTGGGTGCCTGGCGAGCTCAGTCAGTGGAACGTGCAATTCTTGATCTCAGGGTCGCAAGTTCAAACCCCACGTTGGTCTAGAGCTTACTTAAAAAAAAAACTTGTAAGGATGTCCACATGCACACACAAAAAAGGTGCCTGGGTGGCTCAGTTGGTTAAGCGTCTGTCTTTGGCTCAGGACATGATCCCAGAGTCCTGGGATCAAGCCCAGTGTCGGGCCCCCTGCTTAGCGGGGAGCCTGCTTCTCCCTCTCCCTTAGCCCCTCTCCCTGCTCATGCGCTCTTGCCCTCTCTCCTTCTCAAATAAATAAATAAAATCTTTAAAAAAAAAATGCAGATACAGACAATACACCCTTTACAAAAATTAACTCAAGGGCATCATAGGTCTCAGTATAAAATGCAGGGCTATTCAACGCATAGGAGATAATAGGAGAAAACCTAGATGACTGACACTTCAGACACAACACCAAAGGTGGGGCCGATGAAAGAATTGATAAGCTGGACTTCATTAAAATTAAAAACAACATATTGCAAAAGACACAGCTGATAAAGGACTGCTGTCCAAAAAATATAAATAATTCTTAAAACTCAACAACAAGAAACAACCTGACCAGGGGCACTTAAATGGCTCAGTTGGTTAAGCACCCAACTCTTAATTTTTTTTTTTTTTTTAAGTAGGTTCCATGCATGGAGCCCAATACAGGGCTTGAACTCACAACCCTGAGATCAAGACCGGAGCTGAGATCAAGAGTGAGCTGCTCAACTCTCTGAGCCACCCAGGCGCCCTAAGCGTCCAATTCTTTTTTTTTTTTTTTTTAAAGATCTTATTTATTTATTTG
Source organism: Phoca vitulina (assembly GCF_004348235.1). Taxonomy (NCBI): domain Eukaryota; kingdom Metazoa; phylum Chordata; class Mammalia; order Carnivora; family Phocidae; genus Phoca; species Phoca vitulina. The sequence continues at coordinate 3,392,785 of NW_022589755.1, read as the reverse complement.
AGAGAGAGAACACATGAGAGGGGGGAGGGTCAGAGGGAGAAGCAGACCCCCTACCGAGCAGGGAGCCCGATGCGGGACTCAATCCTGGGACTCCAGGATCATGACCTGCGCTGAAGGCAGTCGCTTAACCAACTGAGCCACCCAGGCGCCCTAAGCATCTGATTCTTGATCTCAGCTTACGTCTTGATCTCAAGGTCTTGAGTTCAAGCCCTACATTGGGCTCCACGCTGGGCATGGAGCCTACTTAAAAACAAAACAACAACCTGACCACCCCCACCCCAAAAATAGGCCTAAAACCTTAACAGACACCTCACTGAAGGAGTTCTGCAGCTGGCAGGTAAGCACATGAGAAGATGCTCCACATCCTGTGCCATCTGAGACATGCAAATTAAAGCAACAGGAGATACAACTACACACCTATTAGAATGGCCAAAATCCAGAACACCAACAGCGCCAAACGCTGGTGAGACATGGAGCAACAGGAACCCTCATTCATTGCTGGTGGGAACACAAAATGGCACAGCCACTTAGGAAGACAGTCTGGAGATTTCTCATAAAACTAAATATACTCTCGGCCATGCAATTGGTGTGACTATCTCCAGCAAGTGTGTTCCTTGGTATTTACCTAAAGGAGCTGAATATTTATGACCCCACAAAAACCTGCACATGGATGTTTATAACAGCATTGTTCATAATTGCCAAAACTTGGATGCAACCAAGATGTCCGTTGTAGATGGATGAATAAACAAACAAGCCCATCCAGACAATGGAATATTTTTCAGTGCTAAAGAGAGCCAAAATATCAAGCCATGAAAAGACATGGAGGAACCTTAAACGGACACTACTAAGTGAAAGCAGCCAATCTGAAAAGGCTGCATACTGTATGATTCCAACTGTTTGACATTCGGGAAAAGGCAAAACTGGAGACAGAAAAACGATGAATGATTGCTAAGGGTTGGGGAGGTGGGATGAACAGGAGGAGCACAGAGGATGCGTAGGCCAGTGAAACTGCTCTGTGTGAGACCATAATGGTGGATACGTGTCACTATACATCTGTCCAAACCCGTAGCATGCACATCACCATGAGTGACCCCTACACAAACTATGGACTCTGCTAATGACGTGTTGATGTAGGCTCATCAGTGGTGACAAATACACCCTCTGGTGGGGGGTGTTGATAGTGGGGAGACCGTGCATGAATGGGGGCAGGGGCGCACAGGAAATCTCTGTGCCTTCCTCTCAATTTTGCTGTGAACTTAAAACTGGTCTAAAAAAACCAAAACAAAACAAAAAAAACCCATGGGCTCTACCTTCCAAACACTGTAGACCCATATTTGCCCACTTCACTCCACCTTCACGGCCAACATGTGGGCAAAAGCAACGACATTACACACGTGGATGATTGCAGTAGCTTCCAGACTCATCTCCTTGGATTCCATCCTTGCCCCCCATCCTCTGTTTTCAACAGAATGGCTGGCATTATTGGGTTAAAAGGTGGTCAGACCGTGTCCCTCCTCTGTAGGACTCTCCAATAGTTTCCCATCTTAAAATAAAAGCAAAGGCCCCATGTTGTCTGTCCCTCGTCCCCGTCTGTGCCTCTCATCCGTGCTTATGCTGCCCCTATTCCTCTACCTGGAATGCTCTTCCCCTCATGGCTACATGGTCTTGTCCCCCACTGCCCGCTGATCTTTCCTGCAACGTCACCTCCTCAGGCCTTCCATGGTAACCCTACCTTAAAATTTAACACCCCTCCTGGATGCCCCTTCCCTTTTGATTTATTTGCCATACCATTTATCACTAATGTGATTTACAGTGAGAAATATGCATTTGATCTTCATCCCTTCCTGGCACAGACCTCCTAAAACCCTTGCAATATCCTAAGAGTAATAAAGGTGTCTGGATATTCCTAACAAAGCCCTTTCAACAAAACCTGGGTTTATATTAATGAGATGACCTCCAGGGAGGGGAGAGGGGCTGAAGGTTGGGTCACTCATGAATTGCTAATGATTTAATTAATTGTGGATGAATTAAATATAATGAAGCCACCATATAAACCCCAAAGGATGGGATTTGAGAGATTCTGGGTGGATGAACATGTGGAGATGGGGGGAGAATGGCCCACTTGGAGAGGACATGGAAGCTCTGCCTTCTCCCCACGCCTGGCCCTATGCATCTCTCCCATCTGCTGTTCCTAGGTTACATTCTTCCATAATAGACCAGTGATCTGGTAAGTAAAATATTCCTCTGAGTTCTGTGACCCGCTCTAGCCAATTAATGAAATGGAGGAGAGGTTTGTGAGAAACTTCAATCTGTAGATGATGCATATAGTTAGTTATTCATATATTTAAAAATTTAGACTATCAACTATAGTTGAGCCTCTACTAAGATGCAGATAAATCAGAAAGATGAGGCCCCTGCCCTCCTATAACTTTTTTGTCTGGGAGCTCATCTATAAACAAGAAAACAAAAATGAACTGGGTAGCTTGAAAGACCACACAGGACATGGTGAGAGTAACAAGGATGATGCTAGCAAACAGTGAGTGCATCCCTCGTGCGCCCTCAGTCCTCACTGTAACCCTGTGAGGTGGGCACCGCCAACAACCCCGTTTCACAGATGAGGACGCTGAGGCAGAAAACGGTGGAGAAAGGGGTCTTGGTGAGCAAGCGGCTGCAGGTTTCAACCCAGGCGTCTGGCTAGAGTGGAGCTGCCTCTCTGAGGAGGGGACGCCGCCCGCTGAGAGCACAGGGCAGAAGGAGTGTAAAGCAGTGCTGAGGAGGGCGGCTGGGGGGCCAGGCGGTCCCAGCTCCAACCTTGGCCTGACCTCCTGTGTCGAGAGACTGCATAGGCAAACGGACGGTGGCCAGGCCACGTACGAAGGTAGAACTCTGACCCACGGCCTGCGGCAACATGCGTGGAGGCCGGCCTGCTGCCTCTTGTAGCGGGACAGGAAGCCCCACACACTCCTGAAGCAGTTGGTCCAGAAGGGCCGGGACTTGGCTAAAAACTGACGCTTCCCTAATTTTTGTCCCTAGCTCTAATTTAAGACCAATGAGAGAAGGCCAAGTATGCTCCCTAACTGATAGCATAGGACAAGGACTTCTAGTGAGCCTGTCCCCAGCTTCCCTGGGCACAGGCCTGGTCAAGGCTCGAGTGCAGCCTTCCGTGTTTTCTACTGTAGGCTTTCCCCCTCCTCCGTCTGCCTTGGAGTTTCTGCCACAATAGCCTCGTCTGTTCGCTCTCTCTTTTTAAGATTTCTTTCTTTCTTTCTTTTTTTTTTTTTTTTAAAGATTTTATTTATTTATTTGACAGAGAGAGACACAGCGAGAGAGGGAACACAAGCAGGGGGAGTGGGAGAGGGAGAAGCAGGCTTCCCGCGGAGCAGGGAGCCCGATGCGAGGCTCGATCCCAGGACCCTGGGATCATGACCTGAGCCGAAGGCAGACGCTTAACGACTGAGCCACCCAGGCGCCCCAAGATTTATTTCTACTTATTTATTTTAGAGAAAGAGACAGAGACAGAGAGAGCACAAGTTGGAGGAGGGGGAGGACAGACTCCACATTGAACATGGAACCCCATGTGAGGCTCTGTCCCATGATACTGAGATCATGACCTGAGCGGAAATCAAGAGTTGGCCGCTTAACCAGCTGAGTCACCAGGAGCCCCGTCACGTCTGTTCTCACTTATTTCCACATTGTGTAATCTCGGGCAAGCTCTGTAGCCACTTTTTGGGGCCTCGGTATCTGCCTCTGCAGAACAGGGCTGCTCATGGTGTTAGTGCTCTCTGGGTATCTACACTGGTGCCATCGTGAGCGAGGGCAGCCTCCCTGACAGGACTCCGGGAGCACATTGTGAGAACTAGGTAAGTTCATACACGCAAAATTCTTAGCCTAGCACATTCAAAGTGCTCATTAAACATTATCGAACACTGATAAGTGAAGCTGTTGGCGTGAACGGCATTTCTCCAGACAGTAAGGGGCTGGAGAAAATACAGGCACAGCTGACTTTAGGGTGCTCCGCAGATACTATGGGTTTTTACAGATTGAAGGTTTGTGCCACCCTGCGTCCAGCAACTCTGTCGGTGCCGTGTTTCCAACAACTTTTGCTTACTTCGTGTCTCTGGGTCACATTTGGGTAATTAACCCAACATTTGAAGCTTTATCATCATTATCACATCTGTGGTGGTAATCTGTGATCAGTGATCTTTGATGTTACCATCGTCATTTTCGGGGGCACCACAAACCACACCCACATAAGATGGCAAACTTAATCAATAAATGTGTGTGTTCTCACACATACCGGCCGTTCCCCGTCTCTCTCCCTCTCCTCAGGCCTCCCTGTTCCCTGAGACACAGCAGTATTGAGCTGAGGCCAGTTAATCCCCCTCCAGTGGCCGGCAAGCGTCCAAGTGGAAGAAGATTGCACGTCTCTCACTCTAAATCAAAAGCTAGAAGTGACCAAGCTTAGGGAGGAAGGTGTGTCGAAGGCCAACACAGGCCTCTTGAGACCTACTACTCAGAAAAAAAAAAAAAATCCTTCCAAAATACTACTGCTCCCTGTCAACGCACCTGGTGACCCAGAGCTCTGATGGGATGTTCGACGAGATTAATGCCGTGTTCGGGCCTGTAACACGACACCCATCCTGACAATGCACCTGGTGACCCAGGAGCTCTGATGGGATGTTCAACGAGATTAATGCTGTCATCGGGCCTGTAACACGACACCCATCCTGACAATGCACCTGGTGACCCAGGAGCTCCGATGGGATGCTCAAGGCCGTGGTCGGGCTTGTAACACAATACCCATCCTGCAGCCCGTGGACCAAGGAGTCATTTCAACTTCCAAGTCCCGGGGCACCTGGGCGGCTCAGTCGGTAAGCGTCTGCCTTCGGCTCAGGTCATGGTCCCAGGGTCCTGGGATCGAGCCCCGCATCGGGCTCCCTGCTCGGCGGGGAGCCTGCTTCTCCCTCTCCCTCTGCCTGCCACTCTGACTATCTGTGCTCTCTCTCTATCTCTCTGTCAAATAAATAAATAAAAATCTTAAAAAAAAAAACAACTTCCAAGTCTTAGCATAACACAATACATTTTGTAAGGCTGTAGCTGCCTTAGGCAGTGATTCCTCTGATGGATCTGGGCAAAGTCAACTGAAAACCTTCTGGAAGAGATTCAGCATTCTAGATGCCATTAAGGGCACTTGTGATTTGGGGCGCCTGGGTGGCTCAGTCGGTTAAGCACTCTTGATCTCCGCTCAGGTCTCGATCTCAGTGTGGTGAGTTCAAGCTCTGCATTGGGCTCTATGCCTGTGGGGCCTACTTAAAAAAAAAAAAGAACATTTGTAATTCATGGGAAGAGCTCAAAATATCCACATGAACAGGCGTTTGGAAGAAGTGGATTCCAACCCTCATGGATGACTTTGAGGGGTTCAGGACTTCAGGGGAGGAAGTCACTACAGATGTGGTGGAAACAGCAAGAGAACCTGGATGAGATGTGGAGCCTGAAGAAGGGACTGAATTGCTGCAGGCTCATGATCAAACTTGAACAGAGGAGGAGCTACTTCAGAAGGAGGAGCAGAGACAGTGGTTCCCTGAGTTGGAATCTATTCCTGGTGAAGACGCTGTGCAGATTGTTGAAATGACAACAGAGGATTTAGAATATCACATAAACTTGATAAAGCAGTGGCAGGGTTTGAGAGCATCGACTCCGATTTTGAAAGCAGTTCTACTGTGCTGGGGCGCCTGGGTGGCTCAGTTGGTTAAACGACTGCCTTCGGCTCGGGTCATGGTCCCAGGGTCCTGGGATTGAGCCCCACATCGGATCCCTGCTCGGCGGGAAGCCTGCTTCTCCTTCTCCCACTCCCCCTGCTTGTGTTCCCTCTCTCGCTGTGTCTCTCTCTGTCAAATAAAGAAATAAAATCTTTAAAAAAAAAAAAGAAAGAAAGCAGTTCTACTGTGGGTAAAACATTATCAAACAGCATCACCTGCCACAGAGAAGTTGTGACAGGAAGAGTCAATCGATGCGGCAAACTTCACCGTTGTCTTATTTTAAGAAGTTGCCCCAGCCCCCCCATCTTCAGTGCCCACCACCCTGACCACTCAGCAGCCACCAACATGGAGGCAAGGCCCTCCAGAAGCAGAAAGATTATGACTTGCTGAAAACTCAGATGATGATTAGCATTTGTTAGCAATAAAGTATTTTTTAAATTAAGGTGTGTACATTGTCTTTTTAGATATAATGGTATTGCACACTTAATAGACTATAATATCACGTAAGCATAACTTTTTTTTTTTTTGAGAGAGAGAGAGCGAGGGGAAGTTCAGAGGGAGAGGGAGAGAGAGTCCTGAACAGACTCCACATTAAGTACAGAGCCTGACACGGCACTCGATCTCACTACCCTGAGATCATGACCTGAGCCGAAATCAAGAGTCAGCTGCTCAACTGACTGAGCCATCCAGGCACCCCAAGCACAACTTTTTTCTATCCATCCGGATGCTACGACTATGGCCATGACCTACCTACCAGATCATGCTGCTAGGAGTAGGCATGTGTGCTGGGATGCTGTGTGACCCCTCTGCTGAGCCTCAATGGGCTTTGGGCTCATGTCATCACATCACCTGCACAAGAGAGCTAGGTACCATTTAAAAAGCTGCCTACGTGCCAGTGGTCCCAACAGAAACCTAATGACAAGAGACATGAGCATGTATGCAACTGGAACTATCCACAATGAGCTGGGTATGGTCCTTTCCACTCAGTCATAAGTTTGCAATCCACTGTTGAGTAAGTGGTAGGTTCAGAGGACAAAGATGGGGGTTCCATGCAGACACCTACATACCTACCCTGTCACAATGATGCCTCTCTTCGGTGGTCATCAACAGCTTTGTGGCCTGGGTCGTGTCTGGGCGGGGTGACGTTTCGGAGTAGAGTTGCCCCACCACCACACCAGCGGGACTCTGAAAAATACCAGTGAGCAGATATTTTGGTAATGAACAGGATAATACACTTTTTGTGGAAAGAGATCCAACTAGGTGTGAAGATGCACACAAACTCCTGGACAGTAGCTTCTGCCTTGCCTAAATGATCAGGGAACCCGAAGGAGCAGAATCAAGTGGGGGGAGACAGGGTTGTCCAGGACAGAGGCATGTGTAGGCATGGATGTATAGGAGTGGAGTACAAAGCACTTGGATCTTTGAATCAGATAGACATGTCCCCAAGATGGGCGCCTGGGTGGCTCAGTTGGTTGGGCATCTGCCTTCAGCTTAGGTCATGATCTCGGGTCCTGGGATTGAGTCCTGCATCGGGTTTCCTGCTCAGTGGGGAGCCTGCTTCTCCCTCTCCTTCTTCTGCTTCTCCTGCTTGTTCTCTCTCTCTCTCAAATAAATAAATAAAAATCTTAAAAAAAAATGTCTGCAAGAGAGTTCCCTGTAGACATAGTCCTTAATGACCAAGGGGACTGGATGGCTCATTGGGTAGATGTTAGTCAGCCTCTGTTCTTCCTTATCCCAGTGTTCACACAGTGGGCCTATGGAGGAAGAAGCCATGATGGTGAGAAGAAGGGTGCTCAGGAGTCGTGTAACATGGACTGCCTTTCATCGGGAGTGACCTAACTACAGACTCTTCTCAATGTCCATCACTTCAGCAGTGGAGACCAACACCGAGTCCTCAGTATCGTATCATTCCTACGGGAGTAAATCAGACATGTAGCTGAAGATGATTTCATCCCCAGTGGAATGGACGCGGATGGAGCCTAACTAGTATATATGTGTGTGCACTGAGGCACGACATATATGCCCTTTGGGTGTGCAGTGTGATCAGCTTTGGCAAATGTACAACTCATTTAACAACATCGCTACAATCAATACATAGAACATTGTCGTGGCCCCTAAAAATTCCATGGTGAGCTTTTCAGTCAACCCGATGGAAGCAAACAGCAACCAGCTTTCTTTCTCTAGGTGATAGACTTGCTCGTTGTAGAATTTCACAGAAATGAAACCATAAAGTATATGCTCGGCCACATCTGCCCTCTTTTGTGCAATATGTTTTTGAAAACTCATCCATTTTATTGGTCTTTCTAAATTTCATTTATCTAATGGTTATAGATGTTGAGCATTTTTTCATGTGTTGTTATTAATATATTTTCTTTGAGAAATGTCTGTTCAAATTGTTTTGCTCATGTGGGAGGGTTTTAGTATTATTTGTAAAAGTCCTTATTTATTCTACAAATAATCCTTTATCGGACGGACACACACACACACACACACACACGCACACACACACACACACACTTCTCAGTCTTGGCTTGTTTTTTCCATTACCTAATGCTGTCTTTTGAAGAGAAAAATTTTTAATTTTATGAAGTCCAATAAATCTTTTTGTTGTTTGTGCTTTTTGTACCTTGCTAAGAAATCTTTGTCTAATCCAAAGTTGTGAAGATCTTTAAATTGTTTTTTTTTTAAGATGCCTTATGGTTTTGACTTTTGCTATTAGGTCTATGATCATTTCATGTGAATTACTGTGTATGGTGAGGTGTGAGGTAAAGGTCAAAGTTCATTTTTTTTCCAAATAGGTATCTAGTTGTTCCAGCAACATTTGTTGAAAAGATTATCTTTTCCTCAAGGAAGTACTTCTGTCTCATTGTTAAAAGTCAGGGGCACCTGGGTGGTTCAGTTGTTAAGTGTCTGCCTTCAGCTCAGGTCATGGTCCCAGGGTCCTGGGATTGAGCCCCGCATCAGGCTCCCTGCTCAGCGGGAAGCCTGCTTCTCCCTCTCCCACTCCCCCTGCTTGTGTTCCCTCTCTCGCTGTGTCTCTGTGTCAAATAAATAAATAAAATCTTAAAAAAAAAAAGTCAATCAATCATATATGTGTGGGTTTACCTCTGGCATCTCTATTGTTTATTTTTTCCACCTACCTATCCCTATGCAAATACCACACCATCCATTTCTTCCTTCCACAGAAAGTCTTGGAATAAGAAGATGTGCAGTTTTGTTCCTTTTCAGAACTGTTGTGCTATTATTGTTCTTTTTATGTTTCCACATATGTATTAGTATCAGCTTGTCAACTGCTAAAAGAGATAGTTGGGTTTTAAAAAAAATTTATTTATTTAAGTAATTTCTACACCCAACATGGGGCTGGAATTCATGATACTGAAATCAAGAGTCACACACTCTTCTGACTGAGTCAGCCAGGCACCCCAGCTAGTTGGGATTTTGATTTGGCTTGCTTACCAGTTTAGAGAGACCTGATATCTTGACAATATTGAATCTTTTTTTTTTCTTTTTTTAAAAGTTTTTATTTTGCTTCCAGTTAGTTAACATATAGTGTAATATTAGTGTACAATATAGTGATTCAACACTTTCATACATCAACCAAGGGTCATCACGACAAGTGCAGTCCGTAATCCCCACCACCTATTTAACCCATCCCCCTACCCACCTCCCCCCTGGTAACTATCAGTTCTCAATAGTTAAGAGTCTGTTTGTTGGTTTGTCTCCCTCTTTTTATTCCTTTGCTCCTTTGTTTTGTTTCTTAAATTCCACATATGAGTGAAATCACGTGGTATTTTTCTTTCTATGACTGACTTATTTTTTTTTAAAGATTTTGTTTATTTATCTGACAGAGAGAGTCACAGCGAGAGAGGGAACACAAGCAGGGGGAGAGGGAGAGGGAGAAACAGGCTTCCTGCGGAGCAGGGAGCCCGATGCGGGGCTCGATCCCAGGACCCTGGGATCATGACCTGAGCCGAAGGCAGACGCTTAATGACTGAGCCACCCAGGTGCCCCTCTGACTGACTTATTTTGCTTAACTCTAGCTCCATCCATGTTGTTGCAAATGGTAAGATTTCATTCTTCCTAATGACAATGTTGAGTCTTTTCTTTATGTTTGTTTATTTATTTATATTTTAAGTAGGCTCCATGCCCAACATGGGGCTTGAACTCACAACCCCAAGATCAACAGTTGCACGCTCCACCGACTGAGCCAGCCAGCCGCTCCCAATGTTGAGTCTTTCAATCAATGAATGTGGTATCTTTTTTTAGTTCTTTAATTTCTCTTAGCTAAGTATTATAGTTTTTAGTCTTCAGATCTTATACATCTATACTTATACTTATCCCTACATTTGTATAGTTTTTGGAGCTATTATAATAGTATTTTAATTTTGCTTTCCAATTGTTCCTCATTAATTTATAGAATAAAGTTCAGTTGATATTTCTTCCCCTTCAATCTGTATGCTTTTTATTCCTTTCATTTGCTTTACTGTTAGGCAGTTCTGAATAGAAGTTGTGAGTATCATTAACTTGTTTCATACTGTAAAAGTGTTCAGTATGATATTAGCTAAAGGTTTTTCATAGATGCTCTTTATCTGATTAAGGAAGTTCCCTTCTATTCCCATATAGCTGAGTATTTTATCAAATTTTGTGCATGTACTTATATCATGATGTGTTTTTTCTTTGTTAGTCTATTAAAACGGTGGATTACAAATCAAAACCACATTGAGATACCACCATACCCCAGTTAGAATGGCAAAAATGGACAGGGAAAGAAACAACAAATGTTGGAGAGGTTGTGAAGAAAGGGGCACCCTCTTACACTGTTGGTGGGAATGCAAGTTGGTACAGCCACTTTGGAAAACAGTGTGGAGGTGCCTCAAAAAGTTAAAAATAGAGCTACCCTATGACCCAGCAATTGCACTCCTGGGTATTTATCCCAAAGACACAGATGTAGTGAAAAGAAGGGGCACATGCACCCCAATGTTCATAGCAGCAATGTCCGCAATATCCAAACTGTGGAAAGAGCCGAGATGCCCTTCAACAGACGAATGGATAAAGAAGATGTGGTCCATATATACAATGGAATATTACTTAGCCATCAGAAAGGATGAATACCCAACTTTTACATCAACATGGATGGGACTGGAGGAGATAATGCTGAGTGAAATAAGTCAAGCAGAGAAAGTCAATTATCATATGGTTTCACTTATTTGTGGAACATAAGGAATAGCATGGAGGACATTAGGAGAAGAAGGGAAAAATGAAGAGGGGGGAAATCGGAGGGAGAGATGAACCATGAGAGACTATGGACTCTGAGAAATAAACAGGGTTTTAGAGGGGAGGGGGGGGCATTGGTTAGCCTGGTGATGGGTATTAAGGAGGGCACGTAGTGCATGGAGCACTGGGTGTTATACGAAAACAATGGATCATGGATCACCACATCAAAAACTAATGATGTATTTTATGGTGACTAACATAATAAAATTTAAAAAATAAAAAATAAAAAAAAATAAAATGGTGGATTACCTTTATTGATTTTCAGATGTTCAACTAACCTGTCATCTGGGGATAATTCACACTTGGATGTTGGCTTTTATTTACCAATATTTTGGTGAGGATTTTTGCATTTATGTTTTTCAAGGATATTGGTCTGCAGCTTTCTTTCCTAGTCTTTGTCTTTGTCTGATTTGAATTTGGAGTAATGCTTGCTCATAAAATTTTTGCAAAGTTTTCTTTTCTCTTCTACTTTCTGAAAGAGATTGTGTAGAATTGTATTTTTTCACCAAATGTTCAGTGGTTTGTGCTAGTGAGAACATTGTGGCTGGGAGTTTTCTTTGTTGGAAAGGTGTTTTAACTACAAATGCAATTTAATATTTTAAAGAATATTAAGGTTATTTCTTCTTGAATGAGTCTTGGTAGTTTGTGTCTTTCAGGAGTTGGTCCATTCAAGGATGGACCTAGAGGCTATTATGCTAAGTGAAATAAGTCAGACTGAGAAAGACAAATACCATATGATTCCACTCATAAGCAGAATTTAAAAACAAACAAACAAATGAAAAGCAGAATCAGACCTATAAATACAGAGAACAAATTGATGGTTGCCAGAGGGGAGCAGGGATGGGCAAAATGGGTGAAGTGGAATGGGAGATACTGGATTCCAGTTATGGAATGAGTAAGTCACAGGAATAAAAGGCACAGCATAGGACACATGGTCAATGATACTGTAATAGCGATGTGATGGGACAGGTGATAGTTACACTTTTGGTGAGCATAGCATAAAGTATAAACTTGTCAAATCACTAAGTTATACACCTAAAATTAATGTAATATTGTGTGTCAACTATACTAAAATAAAATGAGTTGGACCATTCAAGTTGCCAAATTTTGGGGCACAGAGTTTGTAGTGTTCTCTTAGGTCCTATTAATGTCAGTGTGGTTTGTAGTGATATTCTGTCATTTGTTCCAGATGTTGGCAAGTTGTGTCTTCCTTTTTTCCATGATTAGCCTGGCTAGGCATAGGCAATTTTTTTGGTCTTATTAAAGAATCAACAGTGGGTTTCATTGATTTTTGTTATTGTTTTTCTGTTTTTGGTTTCATTGTTTTCTGCCCTTTATCATGCTCACTTTGGGGTGAGCTGCTCTTTTTCTTGTGTCTTAAGATGGAAGTGTAGGTGACTAGAAACAATTTTTTTAATATGAGTTATTCATATTAATATGAATATGCTGCTCCAACTTTCCCCCAAGCCCATGTTAGCTGCATCCTACAAAGTTTAGAATGCTGTTTTCATTTTCATTCAGTTCAAAATATTTTCCAATTTTCCTTGAGCTCCTCTTTGCACCATGAATTATTTAGAAGTGTGTTGTTTAATTTCCAAAGAGCTGAAGATGTTCCAGATTATCTCCTAGTAATAGATTTTAACTTTAATTCCATTAGGGTGTGAAAAGAAGCGATATAGGATATTAATTCTTTGAATGTTAAGCTTTGTTTTGTAACCAAGGATATGAACTATGTTGGCCAACATTCCACGCTCACTTGAAGAGATTGTGTTTTTTGCTGTTGATTGGGTGCTGCTCTGTGTGTGTCAATTAGGTCGAGTTGGTGGATAGCGTAGTTAAGGTTTTCTATATCCTTGCTGATTTGCTATTTGCTCTATCAATTACCAAGAGAGGAGTGTCAAAGTCCGTGACTGTAACTGTTGATTTGCCTATTTGTCCTTCCATTTCTGACAGTTTTTGCTTTGTGTATTTTGAAGCTCTGTGGTTTTGTGCATACACATTTAGGATTACTGTTTTCTTGGTGAATTGACTCTTTTTTTTTTTTTTTTAATTTCTGATAATTTTCTTATTCAAAAGCCTACTTGATCTGGTATCTTTTACCATACTGTGGTAGATAGATAGAAAGCTGCAACTTCCTCCCAATTCCCAAAGGTGTCCATGCCGTAATCCCTGAAACCTGTGAGAATGTTACCTTACAGGCCAAGGGGACTTTGTAAATGTGACTAAGTAGCTTGAGATGGGAACATTACCCTGATTATCTGGGTGAGCCCAGTGTATTCACAGGCTTCTTATTAGAGGGAGACCAAAGGGTCAGAGTCAATGGTAGGGGATGTGAAGACGGAATCAAGAGGCTGCAGTGATGGAAGGAAGGGGTCAGGAGCCATATGCTGCAGGCAGCCTTTGGAAGCTGAAAAGGCAAGGGAACAGATTCTCACTGCAGAGTTACCAAAATCAAGCAGCCCTGATGACACCTCAGCGTTAGCCCAGTGATTTTGTACTTGTGACCTCCAGAACTGTAAGACAATAAATCTTTGTTGTTGAAAGTCACCAAGTTTACGATAATTTGTTACAGCAGCCATAGGCAATTAACACAGCCACTTAAGCTTTCTTTTGATTGATGTTTGCAAAATATATTTTTTATCCTTTACCTCCTGTAGACTGCACATCGTTGGATCTTGGTGATGTTAATCCAGTCCTATGATCTCTGCCATTTAATTGTGATTTCCCCATTTACATTTAATATAATTACTGATAAGGTTGATTTTAGGTTTATACCATCTTATTGTTTGCTTTCTGTTTGTCCCCCTCTTATTGTTTGTTCTTCAGTTTTCCCTCTCCTGCCTTCTTTCGCTTTCTGGAATATTTTTAAGTATTCCATTTTAATTTATTGGTGCTTTTTTTTGAGAGGGGGGAGGGGCCGAGGGAGAGGGAGAGAGCATCTCAGGCAGGCTCCATGCCCAGTGTAGAGCCCAACACAGGGCTTGACCTCATGACCCTGAGATCATGACCTGAGCTGAAATCAAGAGTTGGATGCTTAACCAACTGAATTTCCCAGACTTCCCTATCTATTGGTGTTTTAACTATAACTCTTTGTATGTTGTTTTTAAAATGGCTACTGTAGGTATTATACACACCTAATTTCAGAGTCTACATAGAGTTAATATTACACCTCTTTCAGAAAAAATAGAAGCCTTACAACTGTATAGGGCCTTTGCCTTCACTCCCTTATGTTGCAGGTGTTGTCTGTATTATATCTACATATATTCAAACCCCACCAGACCTTATCAGTTTTGCTTTCAACAGCCTTACATATTTTAATGAATGTAAGAGGAGAGAAGTATGCTATTACATTTACTTACTTACCTTTTTTGATCTTCCCTTTTTCTTGAACTTCCCAGTTTCCCTCTAGAATTAATTCCTTTCTGTCTGAAGACTTACCGTATCATTTCTGGTAGAGCAGAGCTGCTGGCAACAAATTCTCCCCATGTTCCTTCCTCTAAGAATGACTTTATTTTGCTTCCATTCCTGAACAATATATCCAGAAAGATTCTAGGTTGGCTCTCATACTAACATAACATAAAAAAATTTTTTTTCTGACCAGGATGATTTCTTTCTTTTTTTTTTTTTTTCCAAGATTTTTAAAAATTTATTTGAGAGAGAGACAGGGGGATTTGAGCACAAGCAGGGGGATCAGCAGGCAGAAGGAGAGGGAGAAGCAGGCTCCCTGCTGAGCAGGAAGCCCGACGTGGGGCTCGATCCAAGGACCCTGGGATCATGACCTAACTGAAGGCAGACGCTTAACCTATCGAGCCACCCAGGTGCCCCACTAGGATGATTTCTGATGTGAAATCTGTAATCATTCAAATTGTTTTCCCTCTTTACGTAATGTGGCATTTTCTCTATTTTTTTTTCTTTTTTGGTTTTGACTAGTTTAATTATGATGTAGGTAGGCATGGTTTTTAAAGCTTATCCTATTTTTCATTTGCTAAGCGTCTTGGACATGTAAATGTATGACTTTCAACAAATCTGTAAAATGGACATTTATTTCTTCAAACTTTTTTTCTTCACTGATAGCATTCTCCTTTTGCTGGCAGATCAATTACATAAATTGTCTCACAAATCCCTCAATCTGTGTTCATTTTTATTTTTATTTATTTATTTTTTAAGATTTTATTTATTCATTTGAGACACAGAGATAGAGAGAGAGAGAGAGAGAGAGCATGAGCAGGGGGAGAGGCAGAGGGAGAGGGAGAAGCAGGCTTCCCACTGAGCCAGGAGCCTGATGTGGGGCTCTATCCCAGGACCCCAGGACCAGGACCTGAGCCGAAGGCAGACACTTAACCATCTGAGCCACCCAGGCGCCCCTGTGTTCATTTTTAAAAATCTTTTTTCTCTACTGCTCAGATTGTAATTTCCCTTGTTCTGTTTTCAAGTTCACTGACTCTTGCCTCTGTCATCTTCATTCTGTCATTACACACAGGAATTTTTAATTTCAGTTACTGAATTTTTCCGTTCTAAAATTTCCTTTTTTTCCCCCTCTTATAATTTCTTTGCTGAGAGAAGTCTATTTTTTCCACTTATTTCAAGAGTGTTTGTCCTTATTTCATGAAGCTTGATTATAAAAATGGCTTTAGGGGCACCTGGGTGGCCCAGTCAGTTAGGCATCTGACTCTTGATTTTGGTTCAGGTCATGATCTCAGGGTCATGAGATGGAGCTGCACATTGGGCTCCGAGCTCAGCAGGGAGTCTGCTTGAGATCTCTCTCTCTCTCCTTTTGCCCCTCCCCCCCAAAATAAATAAATAAATCTTTTAAAAAATGGCTTTAAACTGTTGGTCAACTCAGGGTTGGTGTCTGTTGATTATTTTTTCCTTTGAGTGTTACTGAGACTTTCCTGTTTCTTTGAATATTACATTGGAAGACACTGGGTTCTGATAAAATCTTCTGGGGAATGTGGATTTTTGTTTGTTTGAGCAGGTTGTCAACCTGGGTAGGTACTAACTGACTTTTTTTTTTTTAAGATTTTATTTATTTGTCAGAGATAGACAGAGAGAGAGCACAAGCAGGGGGAGAGGCAGAGGGAGAAGCAGGCTCACTGCTGAGCAGGGAGCCCAATACAGGGCTCAATCCCAGGACCCTGGGATCATGATCTGAGCCGAAGGCAGACGCTTAACGACTGAGCCACCCAGGTGCCCCACTAGCTGACATTTTGACCTGCTTTCGAGGATGTAGCTCCCAGTAACAGTTCAGCTTTCATAGCCCATGTTGACCATTTCTCTGGTTTCACTTCCAAAAAACCCTTAACAACAATACCTAATTACTGTCACTTGATCATTCTCTCATTTCTTCCACTAAAATGAAGGACAGATGTGTCTTGGGACTTAGTTATTCTATTCTCCATGTGTCAGATTTTATCTTTTTGGTTTCTATTTTTATGATGTTCAGCTGCATTCTGGGATACTTCCTGAGTTTCATTTTCCAAGTCCCCAGTTTTCTGATCAGTTATCTAATGTCTATTATGGAATAGATCTTTTGAATCCTTTTATTCAATTAATGAGTTTTTATCTATGAAATTTCCTTAGCACCCTTTTTTCCACTAAACTCTTCTTGTATCGTGAATGTCACATCTTCTTCTGTTTGAAGATTTAAAGCATACTTATTTTTAAATCTCTTCCCAATTTTCAATCTATCTCCCTTGCCTTTGTTGGGAATTCCCACAGTGACTGGGTCTGTACTCTATTTTTCATGGCATAGTTGATCGCATACACTTGGTCATTTTGCCACTGAGCTAACCCTTCACAGAAGTTATCGCCCCCATTCTCCTGCATTGTGAAGTCCTAAACAAGTGACTAGCTTGCAATTGCTTCAGACTCACGATGTGTAGGTGTTCCAAACTCAGGGTGCCAGCAATGCATGCAGTATTCAAAATTGAGCTCCACACTACATTGATACCTGCCTATATTGCACTGAATATTTTTCGCTCACACCTGGAGAAAGGAGCTGAATTCTGGGTGTGACCTCAGATCGGGGAGTGGAGATATTGCAGTCCTTATTCAGACAGGCAGCAGGCTCAGAGCTCCCAACCTCACACCTGGAACCCTGTGTCTCCTCTGGGGCTTTGCCACCTGTCTCCATACATACACAGCAAACCAGGTCCTGGGGCCCATCTCTGGGACCCATGACCAAGCCCACTCAGCGTTGGTCTCTGCTTATGTCTAGGGAGTCACTCTGCATTTCTGACACTTTAGTTACTCTAATTTAACTGTGGCCATGGATCTTACAAACCTTTATCTGGCATTTCTGTGTGCTTGGAGTGGATGTTGGCTGTGGCCTTCGATTGACCCTGTGATAGGAGCTCTGACACTGCAGGCTCTCAGTGTCTACAAGCCACACATGAAACCACCCCAGATGGAGCCACAGCAATCCTGAGGGCAGAGGCCACTAGGTCGTCACTATGAGGAACGGGAGACTCAGAAAGGGGAAGTATCTGCTAAAGAATGACAGTGTTTCAGCTCTAACTTCAATTCGATCTCTGAATTGCCTCCAACCCGTGCTCTTAACCCCGTGCCTGGAGAAGGAATTCACAGTATGGGATGGAGAGCTCTGCCCAGGGGAGGACGGAGCCCTGAGGAGGCAGAAATGAATTGGAGGTTTAGAAGGAGTGATGAAGAGAAAGATGGTGCTGACTTACAGAAACAAGGAAGTCAGTGAAGGGAAGTGTAGGGGGCAAAGAAAATCCACAATCCCAGGGCAGGAGGAAGGGCTGTGCTTCCTTCTGAGAAATGACAATTTGTCTTCATAGCACCTCCCAATGCCTGCCTCTCCCTGGGTCATCCTCCTGGGGTGGCCCCACTGGCTCCTCCAGGCACCAGACAGGGGGTGGAATAGCCTCGTGCTCTGGCGCTCATGTCCACTCACTGGATACACACCACCAGGCCCCTGAGACCCTCTTAACAACGTCCAACCCATCACAAGAACTCAAGAAACCTGTGTGCATCAGCCCGTCAGCCTCCCCGCTGCTCCTCCAACTAGGCCTCTCCTCTCCCCAGTTCATTCCTCCCACCACCTCCAGAGGATCCTTTTAATCACCAGGCTGGTCTGATCCTGTGGGAGACTCAAAACCCGCCCGCACTCTGCTGCAGAAAGATCTAAGCTGTACCATCTCATCTTCAAGGCTATGACCATCAGACTAGAACTAAACCCACCAGCCCCAGCAAACACAACTCACACTCCAACCCAAACACCTCCCCAAGCAACGCAAACTGAGCTATTAACAATTCCATGCCTTCTCTCGGGCTGCCCCCTCAGCCAATCTGAACCTGGCCAACTCCTCTTCAACCTACCATCCTGGCTCATTCTGCTCAACTGTACACGTGTTTTGTGTGATAGGTTTGGGTAAGACTTAAGTGAGAAAACTATATACACAGCTTAATTACTGATCAACACACCACCCGGGGACCAGACGAATGCTGGGGTTTGACCACTAATTGTATTTCCTACAGCGTTAGTCTTTTCCAGACAGAAATTTGTTCGACTGTCTGCTGGTTAAAATCTTCCCATTGCCTTAAAGTAGAAATCCAAATGCTTGCATGATGCCCAAAATCCTGTGTGACAAGGCCCTGGCTTCCTGATTGCTCTCAGTTCTGAGAACAGCTCAAATCTTTCTGGTTGAGGATGCCCCCCACTCCCATCTCTGTGCTAAACCCCAGCTCCTGCCTTCTGTCACTCCATCCCCCAGAAGGACCCCTCACAACCAGGACCCAGACTGTATGATGTCTACACATTATGATTCTCATGATTCCGTTTTCTTTTTTCTTCCAACTTGGAAGAGGCTTATAAGGCTATAATAGAATTGTTTCCCACCTAAATATTTATATTGTCTGTTATCACTAATCACAGCCCCGTGCATCCAGGGAAGGAACGAGTCTGCCCCCTCACCAATGAATCTCCAGTGCCTGGCACCATGACTGGACGTGGTCACTGGTTGATTGTCAGTGTGGTGGAAGGATGAAAATTTGCATTTACAGAAGCTCAGGAAAGGGAAGTGTCACAGCCCAGGTCACACAGCCTCTGTGTGAGTAAGGGGCAGAAGTGGAACTGGAAGTGGGCTGGCTCCCAGACCCTGCCCTACCTCCCCAAGCTTCATGTGCGGGGACCAGTGCTGTTCTCTGGACTTGGGCTTGGTGGGGAGGAGGCAGAGTGAGTGTGGTCTGGGGAGATTCACGTCTGCTTTGAACAGTCCCAGGACCTGCTGCTCTCAGGCCACCCTTCAGGGAGAGCAGAGCGAGGCCCTGGAGGGGCTGTCCCCCTTCCTGTGAGGCCATCCATCTGGAACCCGTGACCAGCAACACGGGGCCTGGACTGGGTCACACCCTGTGCATCTGTCCGCCCAGCACACTCTGAGGACTTTATAAGCTGTCTGCACGGCTGGGACCATGGGAGGCAGCGCTGGGACCCTGACTCTCACTGCCCTTCTCTACCTTGGTGAGCTTTCTGGAAACGAGGAGGGATGGGGTTGTCCTTCCCCCCAGCCCCCAGGTCCTGGTCCCTGGGAGATCTCAGGACTGTGGAGGATCAGTGGGGGCAGAACTTCTGGGGGAAGGAGTGTGCTCAGCCCCAGATGTGACCCCAGTGCCCAGGGGCCCAAACCAGGCCTGGAGCAGCTACGTGTGGGTGGGGGACGCACTCACAGGAACTCTCTTCCAGGGCTGTGTTGGGGCCTGTGGGACCAGGCACGGGCAGGTAAGTCCTCCCCAGACCTCCTGTTTCCGCCCAACAACCCCCTGGGCATTTGGGGGTCACAGAGGGTCAGGGCTGATGGTGACCAGTGTGGGAGGGGCCTTGGGGTGACAGGTGGGAAACTGAGGAGAGAAGGGCACCCTTGCAACTCTCCATCTGATTCCTTTCCAGGGACCCTCCCCAAACCCTCCATCTGGGCTGATCCTGGCCCCATGGTCACCAAGGGGAGCCCTGTGACCATCTGGTGTCAGGCATCTCTGTGGGCTGATGTCTACTATCTGTATAAAGAGAGGGTCCATGGATCCTTGTCCATGAAGACCTCACAGGATTCCAGCGACAGGGTCAGTTTCTCCTTTGCACCCATGAGCTCACACAGTTCAGGGCGATACCAGTGTGCATATCAGAGAAGGAAGAGCTGGTCACAGCGGAGTGACCTCCTGGCCCTGGTGGTGACAGGTGAGGGCAGGAGCTGGTCCCCGCCCCCTGGGGGCCTCCTCCAGGCAGAAGGGAACAGAGTGTGACCTCAGGGGGCCCCTCGCTCACAGTCCACAGTGCACGGGGTACATGGGGTGATGGTCCTATAACACAGCTCCTTCCTTCTCCCTCAGGAGTGTATAATGCACCCTCCCTCTCAGCCAACCCAGCCCTTGTGGTGGCCTTGGGAGGGAATGTGTCCCTCTCCTGTAGCTCACCGTGGCCATGCGGGTCATTCCACCTGCTGAAGGAGCGGGGGGCTGATGTGCCCCAACACCTGGAACTGACGTTCCGTCGTGAGAGGTACCAGGCAGCCTTCCTGGTGGGCCCTGTGAACACCTCCCATGGGGGGACCTACAGATGCTACACTTCTCACGAATCCTACCCATATTCGTGGTCACAGCCCAGTGACCCTCTGCACCTTCAGGTCACAGGTGAGCAGGCCCCTGCTTCACCCCATCTACCTCCTGGGCCCAGATGACTGACCTAAGCCATATGCCCAGTGGAGCCCTGGGGTTGATGGGGGGTGGGTGACAAGGTCGTCCTGGGGCCAGACCCACAGGTGGGAGGCCTTGGGAGGGACACATAAGAGCCTCACTGCAGGCCCTGGGCCAATGTGGGTTGTGAGTCCCCTCAGTGCCACTGTCCCCTTCCGTCCAGGTGTCTACAGGGAGCCCTCCCTCTCGGCCCAGCCGGGATCCCTGGTGCAGTCTGGAGACAGCGTGACCCTCCAGTGTCGCTCAGAGACTGGCTTTGACAGATTCGCTCTGACCAAGGATGAGGAGCTCAGAGCTCCCCAGCGTCTAGATGGGCAACCCGGCCCCAACTTCACCCTGGGCCCTGTGAGCTCCACCCACGGGGGCCGATACAGTTGCTACTGTGGACACAAGCTCTCCTCCACGTGGTCGGCACCCAGTGCCCCTCTGGATGTCCTGATCACAGGTGAGGTGCCCCCTGCCCCATGTCCCGACTCAGGGCCTGGGACCACAGTTGACCCTGGGTGATGGGGTCCAGGGAAAGGGTCACGAGCACAGGCTGATATGGAGACATGGTCTAGAGACAGGGACTGAGAAAGGGACAGTGAGGGCCATGGAGATAAAGGACACCCACTCAGAGACACAAGAGGTGCTGAGAGGGGGTCCCACACAGAGTCTCTGGAGAGAGGATGGTGGTCCCCCAGCTCAGGGTCAAGGGGCGTGTGGGGAGGGGTGGCTCTCTACACGTCACCACCTTCACTCCCCCAGGAATGTATGAGAAACCGTCCCTCTCAGCCCAGCCGGGGCCTTCAGTGTCCTGGGGAGAGAACGTGACTCTGCAGTGTCGCTCTGAGATCTGGTTGGATACCTTCCACCTGTCCAAGGAGGGGTCCCTGGCTCCTCCCCAGGTCCTTCGTCTGCAGGACACAGCGAAACCTTACCAGGTCAAGTTCACCCTGAGTCCTGTGACCTCAGCCCACGGGGGGACCTACAGGTGCTACGGCTCTCACAGCACCTCCCCCTACCTGTTGTCCCAGCCCAGTGACCCCCTGGAGCTCCTGGTCTCAGGTGAGGGGCCTAGCCCTGTCCCCTTTTTGTCCTCATGGTCAGCTCAGGGACCTGTCCTCCGGGGATGGGAGTGAGGGGGTCACAGAAGGTCACCCTCTGTGGCATGGCTTGTGTCTGGGGTAACTACGGGGCCCCGGGGGCTCTGAGCCTGGGCCAGGTGGCAGGTGGGGTGGTCATGGCAGGGGGAGAGGGTGGCACCCAGCTGGGGGAGGAGCACCCTGAAGTGGGGAGCACGTAGCCCCAGCCCCTCACCTGCCCCCCACCTCCCTGTAGTGGTCCCAGGAGGCTCTGAGGATGCACCCCTCATCCCACAGAGGGGTAAGTGGGGTCTCTGTCGGGAGGTGGTGGGTGGGAGGAGCTCAGCCTAGGCTTGCCTCAGCCACTTCCTGAGATTGCGGCCGGAGAGAAGTTCCTTCTCACTGGGACAATTCCTCCGATTGCAAATCTGATTGCAAAGGGCAAGAAGGTGGCCCCATCCCTGTGCAGGGCGGGGCCGGGGAGTAGGCACACACAGGAAGTGTCTGAGTTCACCTTCACAGAAGGTAAGGGGGCCCAGCCTGAGAACAGCTGGGGAGTCAGGGCAAGAACAAGGCTTGGAAGTCACACCCCCACGATCAGACCCCAGCTCTGCTACTTCCCAGCTGTGGGCTCTTGGACGAGTCATGTCCCTCTCCGTGGCCCAGGCTCACTGTCTGCACAACAGGCCTCCCGCCACCTTCCTCAGGGCTGCTGTGAGATTTCGGTGAAAGCCTCAGCATGGCCCTTCTTGGATCTCTGGAGAGGCAGAGCCCTCCCTCCTGCCCTCACGCATACACACACTCCAGGTCCACACAGGCCCCTGTGGGGGGTCAGGCCTGTGCAGTCGGGGAGACGGGTCTGGGCTTGGGTTTGGTGGACAGGTCTCCACTCAGGTGTTCTGCCTGGAGGGTAAGG
Source organism: Phoca vitulina (assembly GCF_004348235.1). NCBI lineage: Eukaryota > Metazoa > Chordata > Mammalia > Carnivora > Phocidae > Phoca > Phoca vitulina. The sequence continues at coordinate 3,370,064 of NW_022589755.1, read as the reverse complement.
GGGCAGCATGAAAAAACCCCAAATCCTACAAAGGAACCCACAACCCTGGTCCCAGCCCCAGCCCTGCCGCCCCCACGCTGGGCGACCTGAGACATGTGAATGACCTCTCTGTGCCTCAGTTTCCTGTCTGTGGAGTGGGCGGGAGGGGCGGCAATCCCCTGCTGCGTGATCGTTGACAGGGTCAGAGGTGAGTGCACAGAGCCCCGCAGGTGCCTGCCACACAGCAGGTGCTCAGTTAAACGGCGTCACTGGCTCATTCATGGTGTGGCTCCTGCCCAAGGTCCCCACTGGTACCTGTACGTCATCGGGGTCTCGGTGGCCTTCGTCCTGCTGCTCGGCCTCCTCGTCCTCCTCCTGGTCCGACCCCGGCGTCGGGGCGAAGGCAGGAAGCCAGGTGAGAAGGGGAGGGGGTGACGGGCCCCAGGGGGTGGTGGCTGTCCTGGGGGCCGACTGAGGGCGGGCTCAGGGCAGCGGCCAGAGAGGGAAGCCGGAGAGGTGGGAAAGGCCGTGTAGAAAGACTCCAGCATCTCCCAGTGAGAAACCCTAGGAAGAAGGGTACACGTGAGCATACGTGTAAATATTTTATCCTTTCGGCTTTTCGAACTTATGGAATGTTTGAAAACACATCCAAGCTTTGTTTTTCATTGTTGGAACTGCTTTCTCTTGACTTGTACGTGGGGATGGGCGGGGATCATACAGAGCCTCAGCCTAAGGCAGGCCCTGGAGGGTTCGGGGATCGGGGGCAGCCTGAGGCTGATTTCCAACTTCCTGCAGCAGTGTCAGCGAAGGTGTCTGAGGACAGAGGCCTGCACGGGAGGTAAGACCACCCCGAGACCCCGACTCCTGCCAGCCAGTGGCCCTCACTGCCGCTAACTCCCCCGTCTCCTCCCCAGGTCCGTTCCGGCTGCCACTGCCCAGGAGGAGTCCTTGTGTAAGGGGAAGCCTGCGGCCGCCCTGGGGGAGGGAGGAGGCGGGCCCAGACATGCAGGTGGGCAGTGGAGGCGGGGGACGGCATCGGACTCCGTGCGGCTTTGTAACATCACTGACCCTCTCTGGGGATCTTGGCAAGAGGGGGGGCCACATTGTTCTGTCCCCACCAGATGCTGTCATCAAAGACACACAGCCTGAGGAGGACATACAGCTGGACAGCCAGGTGAGCTCCCTGTGCCCCTGACCAGGGCACCCCCTGCCTCCCTGCTCACGTGGTAAACCCAGTGGACTCTCCGCCCAGCAGCAGGCCTCTCCCTTTAGGAAGCCCACCACTCTCTGCGCTGCTGCGACCCCACTCCCCTGGGCCTCTTCTGATCTCCAGCTGCTGGGACACTCGAGTGGGCGGAGCTGGAGGTTAGGGCTGAACCACCCCCTGGGCCTGTGGAGGCCCAGAGAAGGCGCCTCCTCAACTCCGCACAAAGTGGTCCCACAGCCTCGCTCAGCCTTCTGCTTTCTGTTCTTTCCCCAACAACCTGCGGCAGGTTCACACAGTTCACCCTGGCCAAGGAGCTGAGCCAGGGGGCGCTGGGTCTGCCTGTCCCTCCACATTGATGGGCCACCTCAATTCCTGCCTCCAGCCTTGACCTCGCCCAGCACGATTCCCACAGCCAACTACCCACGTGCCCACTCCCTGTGTCTACACCACAGGCATTTCCAACTCACACCCCTCCTCCCCAGATACACTGAAGGAGGGCAAGAGTGGGCTCAAGGCCACTCCTGTCCAGCAAGGTCCCTAGACCCCCAGGGAGTGCATCCTCCCCTCCCCCGCCACATGCCTTCCCCCCCCCCCCCAGTTCCAGGCTGCGGTACCTGAAGACCCTCAAGATGTGACCTACGCCCAGCTGAACCACTTGACCCTCACACAGGAGACAAGTGCACCCCCTTCCTCCCAACCACGGGAACCCCCAGATGAGCCCAACGTGTATGCTTCTCTGGCCATCCGCTAGCCCAGGAAAGACCCATCTGGCCACTCCAGGGGTCTGGAAGGCTCCCTGCAGGGATCCTGGAAGGCACAGGAGCTGCCCACAGTGGGTGCTAAGGAGCCTGGAGGCAGGACACAGACCACCAGCAACTCCTGGGACCTTGTGGAAGTTGATAGCTTCCTGAATTCCCATCATGGCACAGCTGATCTTACTGTGCCTACAAGGATCCCCGAGAAACGCCAAGACCTTTACCAAGTGGCAACCTCGTGGTGTCGGGGGGAACCCAGCACTAAGCTGCAAGAACTGGGGACCTTCTGAAAGCTTTGCAGGACCCAGGGCCATCACACTGAAGCTGGGCACTTTCAACTGACCTCAGAGCCCAAGGCCTCAAAAGATGACTCGTGAGCAATGCTGCAGCCCATGAGGGGTTGCTCAATGCCAAGGGCTTCCGGTTTCCTGGAGACCAAGCCCCTTCTCTGTCGGGCACAGCTCTCAACAAGGCAGAGAAAAGGGAAGCTGCTCTCCCTCCTGACCTTGTGTTCAGAAACTCCAGATGCAGGGGGAGGGGAGCAGGGTGCCTCAGCTCTCCCTTCCCAACCACACCAATAAGCTTTAAACCAGCTTGTTCAGTGCTCCCCAGGAAACCCCAATTCAACTAGTTCATCCTCACCGGCAACCCAAGGTTCAGCATTTAGCTCCTGCCAACCTTAACCCTGACTTCTTTTTGCCAGGGTCAAGTTCAAAGGGCTAGAGACACTGGGCTGACCCCCCGCTTGCTACTTCCTCTGCCCGGAAAGGAATCTCCCCACCCCCATGCCAATAGCTGGCTTGAGAATCTCCCTAACACTGGTGTCCCCGCTGAAATAACTGGTATATGTTTGTGCTGCTCACGACTGCACCCCTGCCCCAAGCAGCAAGGACACCAGCTGGGAAGCTCGCCAGGCCCCTCTAAGCAGGCAAGGCTCAGAGGTGTGAACTAGCTGGACGGAACCTGGTCAAGGATCCGGCCTGTGCCTCTTCCCACCAGAGGCTGTAGGTTCAGAGCAGGAAGGGAGACACACACCAATAAACACCAGTTCCAAAGGGTTGATTTGTTTTATTATCTGACTGGGAAACTAGACAATTCATGCCCCGAGGGGATGGAAGGGTGGGCTCAATCCTCCTCTTCGTCATCGCCGGCTCCAGCCCCACCCTGGCCCTTCTTGGCATTCTTCCTCTTCACACGGCCTGGGCGGCCACCCCCGTATGGAGAACGCAGGGAGAAGTCAATGTGCTTCTGGGAATCCAGACGGACAATGAAGGACGGGATGTTCACCACCTGCTTTCGGACCCTGGAGAGGGGACAGCAGGTGAGGGGACGGGGGAATAGGGCCCCAGCGGGAGGAGACACTGCTCTCTGCTCGGACTTGGTAGGGTTGGTGCTGCAGTGACACCAACCGGAAGGGTGTTCCTGACCCTCCAGCACCCTGTGTTCTGGAGAGCTTTAGAGCATCACTCAACTCACACCAGACCACAAAGTAAGGAGGGCGAGCTGGTGGCAGCCAGTAATTCCAGGGTCTGAGTCTCAAAGTGCCAGACACGGGGTTTTACTCTCTAAGGAGCAGCCTCCCTGTCCTTGAGGCAGCTGAGACTCTGTTCTACAAAATCTGAAAGAGGGCAAATGGAGCACCCAGATGAAAGACCCATCTGCCCCCCCCAGCCAGGTGGACTCCGGTAGTCCAGGCACTCGAATATCAGACCATGGGCTGTGGGCCACTCGCCAAGTTAACAATGACAGCGTGCGAAGACACGAGACAGCCGAATCCACGAACCCACCCACATCAGCTGAGGCCCGACGACTTCTCTCTCAACTGGGCACACCGAGTGGTTACCTGTCTGGTTGCCTGCATGCCTGAAGAAGCCTTCGCAAGGTGTACGGCTCAGGCCGCAGTGACCCTTGCGCTGGGCTACGGGGCGGGGGATGAGGCTGTCCCCAGCACCCCATGAGCTGTTTTCAGGGGTCAATCTGTACCCTCAAGGTGTGTTCACACCTCTGTCACCTCCGAGGGCTGCATAGGAGGTAAGGACAGCGCACTTAGCATGGGGGATGGGACAGAAGACAGACTCCGGGAGCCCATGAGAGGCGTTACCTGATATGGCGCTGGCGGATCAGCACGCGGGCGTGGTGGATGGACTTGGCCAAGCCCAGCTTGAAGACCTGGGTCTGCAGGCGCCTCTCCAAGAAATCCTCGATCTTCAGGCCCAGGATGTAATCCAGCTTCATCTTGCCCTCATCCAGCACTCCGATGCGCACCAGTCGCCGCAGCAGTGCGTTACCTGGTACGAGGGGGAGAAGTACAGACTGAGGTGTCTGGCTCACTTCAGACTTCTTGGGTTCGAATCCCCCACTTCTTAAGGAGCTCCGTTATCATGGAACCAATGTATGGCCACTGTGACTCCTGCAATCCCCCCACAACCCTAAGGCAGGTCACTATGGCCACACTCTTACCAAGGAGGGCAAGTGACCATACACACCTCTGTTCTCGTCCGAAAGAAGTAGAACTTTCCTTGGAGATGGCAGGAGAGTAATGAGACAATCCCCAGAAAAGGACTTCACATTTCCCTGCAACAGACTCTGTGCAGCTGTTGCTAAACTCCCACAATGAAGCACAGAGCTTCAAGAGCTAACCTGCTAGAGCTGGGAAAGCCCTACTAGTCAAATCTGAGGCTAAACCACCTTCCTTAGTGGTAACACTGGACTGGCAGTACCTAGCTTTCAGACCTGAGAGAAGTCACAGGCCAGGCACATGTTTAAGTTGAGTATCGTCATTCGCTTTATCATTCTGTGGTTTTCACTAAAAAAATTATGGTGTGGATGTGCTAACAATGCATGGCAAGAGAGAACTCAGCAGATGCCAGCTTCTGACTTTTTCCCAGTAGCCCCGGGCACAGGAGGTCTTGCACCGTGCCCACAGCTCCCGACGACTCCATGCTGGACTGCCTTTGTGATCCTGGGGGCAAACCCTGGCCCGAAGGCTCACAGCTAATCAACACACTGTCACTGGGGTAAAACCCAACTATCCCCACCCCCTTAAAGAGGATGCTTCACTTGTTATGAAGTGGCCATTATCTTTAATTACAGCAAAACAATTCAAGCAAGCTCCGTATTACTGGGCACTTCCAATATTCTTGGCATCATGACTCCTTGCTCCCAGGGAAAGCTCCATGACTTTGTGTAAAGTGACAGTTTTCCTAGCACAGCTGATGGGAAAGAGACAGGATCAAAATGGAAAAATACACTCTACCTTTCCCAATACCCCAAATCATACATGGCTGTGTTTTTTGCACTGATGAATGCTGAACAGAAAACATTGTGTCTTCCTATTTACAAAATGTCAACAAACATAAAAGAGCCAGAAATAGATTTAACCAAAGAGATAAAAAACCTGTACAGTAAAAACTATAGATATTGATGAGAAAAAGACTGAAGACACAAAATGAAAAGATATTCCATGCTCATATTTGGAAAAATATTGTTAAAATACCCACATTACCCCAAGCAATAGACAAATTTAATGCAATCCCTATCAGAATTCCAAAGGTGTTTTCTTTTTTTAAACATCTGAGAGCGTGAGCGTGGTGTGAGCACAAGTGGGGCTCTATCCTGGGACTATGGGATCATGACCTGAGCTGAAAGCAGAGAGAGGCTTAACCAACTGAGCCACCAGGCACCCCACCAAAGGCGTTTTCCATATAAGTAGAACAAAGAATCAACTCTAAGATTTGTACGGAACCACAAAAGACCCCAAAGCAATCTTGAAAAAGAGAAAATGCTTGCAAATCATGTTTCTGACATGAGATTAACACCAAAAATACACAAGCAACTCCCAACTCAATAGCAAAAAATTCCAATGTAATTTTAAAAATGGGCAGAGAATCCAAATAGATGTTTTCCCTAAGACACAGATGGCCAACAGGTACATGAACAGGTGCTCGTCATCACTGATCAGGGAAATGCAAATCAAAATCACAGTTGAGTTCACCTCACACGTGTCAGACTGGCTAGATCTAAAACCCAACAGACAACAGTGCTGGTGAGGATGTGGAGAAAGGGAACCCCTGTGCATTGTTGGTGGAAATGCAAAGTGGCAGTCACTATGGAAAACAGTATGGAGGTTCCTCAAAAGTTACGATGCGGCAATCCCACTTCTAGGTATTTATCCAAAGAAAATTAAAGTGCTAACTGGAAGAGAGAAGCTCCCCCATGTTCACTGCATTATTTCCAGTGGCCAAGACACAGAAACAACGTTAAGCGCCTACTGACAGTTGAATGGGTAACAGAGGTAGTATACACACACACAGTGGGGTATTACTCAGCCATAGAAAGAATGAAATCTCGCCACCTGCAACAACGCAGATGGACCTTGAGGGCATTATGCCAAGTGGACTAACTCAGAGTCAAATCCCATAGTCTCACTTATACGTGGAATCTAGACAAAACCACCACCATCACCAAAACACACCTCAAGTTCATAGATACAGAGAACAGATACATTATGGTGGTTGCCAGAGCCACAGGGGAAATGGGTGGTCAAACGTACAAACTTCCAGTTATACTTACTGTATATTACAACGTTACTAAGAGTGTATCTTCTTTTAAAAAGAGATTTTACTATTTGACAGCACGCGCACGCACAGAAGCAGGAAGAACGGCAGGCAGAGGGAGAAACAGGCTTCCCAAAGCAGGTAGGGTGCGATTCCAGGACCCTGGGATCATGACCTGAGCCAAAGGGAAACGCTTGACTGACCGAGCCACCTAGGCGTCCCGGAGTGTATCTTTTTTAAAGGCTTTAGGACGGGGTTAACTAGACTTACTGTGTTCATTTCACAGTATATAGAAATATCAAATTGCTATGCTGTACACCTGGAACTATATAACGTGGTCTGCGAATTATACGTTGCTTAAAAAAGAACAAGGATATTCAAATATTAATACAAAAGCTACCCAACAGGCAAATAAAAACAAGTTTGGGGCGGGGCGCCTGGCTGGCTCCGTCAGTTAAGTGTCTGCTTCCGCTCAGGTCGTGATCCCAGGGTAGTGGGATTGAGCCCCACATCAGGCTCTGCTCAGTGGGAGAGTCTGCTTCTCCCTCTCCCTACCTATGCTCTCACTGTCAAATAAACAAAAATCTTAAAAAAATATAAAACGAGTTTGGTATTATTATCTACCAGCTAAAACACTTTATTGTGCCTTTTTGTCCTTATGCTAGAGAACAGAAACTTCAAGAATTCGAAGTTTAAAATCTCCAACTTAAGAGACTTCTAGGTAAAACAAAACCACTATCATTAAAAAACAAACATATTTCACATTTACTATCGAACCATCTACACACTGTTAAAAAATAGGGACGCCCAGCCATTTCAGCAACACCAAAAAAAGCCTTATATATGTATAATTAAAGTAATTTTCAGTGCACACTGAATAAAACTTTGTACCTTCTACAGGAGCATGTCCAACAACTGAAAAGTTACCTGGGCTCCATCTGGCCCAAGCGGGAACAATCCAACAGTAAGAACGTTTTCCGAATGTACAACAACGTGCACAATCCTCAGAGGCAGAGGCCCCTCCTTGTCGTCATGGCACAAGGCAAACACTGAGCTACTTTAGTTTCTGTTCTGAAAAACGGATGTAATGCCAGTGTCCTTAGGGCTGCCATTAGGGTAGAGCCCCCCACACCTCTATGAACCCCTGGCCAACATGTGGTGTAAGAGTCCGTCTTTTTGACAGACAACAACCAGAGAAGCTTCTTGCCGGAAGCTGCAGGCCTCCCAGTAGGCAAGGCCAGACCTCGGGCTGTATCAGGGACTGACACCCCCAGACGCAGGCAAAGCTTGCAGCTCCTCCCTCCTGTCCTGGGGGATAAATGGGTTCGTTCACCAGAAAGCCTACAACCTGCGCTGCTGCCTCCCCCCGTAACTCCCACTTCTCACACAGGAAACCACAAATACCGCAGGCTTACCTGCGGCTCAGCCCTGCCCAGTCGGCCACGAGACTGCTTCTCCAACTGGACTTGAGTAGCTCTAACGAAATCCCTCTGTCCTCAGCTACCTGGGGCTGGCTCCCCGCATTTTGGGATAAAGTCCCACCCAAGCATCCACGGGGCAGGATTCCTGAATTTCCTCGATTGTGTGGTCCTGTTACTGGTTAAACAAGCTCCATGCCTTCCTCAGCCTCTAACAGGAATGACACGCACGCCCCCGTGCAGAAGCAGGTCTCCTTCTTACGCATGCGCTGGGAGAGAACTCAAACTGGCAACTTGAAGAGTTCGGGAAAAGCCAGGCAGGAATCCCAGCCCCTCCTGCTTTTCACCACAAACCAAGGTTCCCAAAGCTCAGGGGCAAGGCGGCCCATTTAGGGACCGACACCAAACCACCTGCGGCACCGCTCGCTCCCACGTGAACTCCCACAAAACACAAGTTCCGTCTCCCACAGCGGGCTCATCGGGAGCCTCTTACCTGTCACAGTTTCGTCACGCTGGGTCCCGTTCCCCGAGCTTCCTCTAACATCTCGGCCCACCCCCAGCACGGAGTTCGTGGCGCCCCGTCCCCCAGACGCTCACCTCTAAGCCACCCCTAGGCGGCGTCGGGAAGATCCAGGGACCCACAGGAGAAGGGAACCCCCGGAAGTCCCCGCCCCTTTATTAACAGGGTTGCTACCCCACAGTCGGAGAGGTACCGGTAGTTTCAACGGGATCACTCTGTCTTCGCTCCGGGAAAACCCCGGACC
>NW_022589755.1:3352742-3361375 GCF_004348235.1 Phoca vitulina | reverse complement strand
GGAGAAGACCCCTACGCCCGCGGCCCCACAGTACTCCAGCCCCGCCCCCCCGTCCAGGCCTTCGCTCCGGGCCCGGGACCACGTGGCTCGCGCGGCCGTGCTCGGGCAGCCGGCGTCACCCACACACCTTCGAACAGGCGCCGCGGGTCCTTCTCGTCCAGCGTCAGCAGCTCCCGCGCAGCCTTGCGGATCTTGGCCAGGGTGAACTTGACCCTCCAGACCTCCCGTTTGTTCCGGAGCCCGTACTCGCCTGCCGAAAGAGGGCGCTGCTAGCGGGGCCGGCCCGGCTGCGGCCCCGCCCTCCAGCCCCCGGAAGCGGAAACCGGGTCCCGGCCGCTCACCGATGAGCTTCAGCTCTTGGTCGAGGCGCGACTTCTCGAAGGGCCTCCGAGGGGTCACGTACGTCTTGCGACAAACCCAGCTCCGGGCCACCGGCATGTTGGCTGCGCGCGTGCGCCTGCGCGGGAGGGCGAGCCGGGCGCGTGAGGGCCGCGGACGGCGCCTGCACGGTCCCGCGGCCGCGCCGCCTCCGCGCCCCGCATGGCCCGCACTGCCGCGTGCAGTCCCGTCCCACCACCTCCCACCTCTTCCGCGTACTCATATAAATAAGGTCGGGGGTCCGCACGACCTCGCGACCCACACCCTGACGAGCGCGCAGCGTACCACACCCCACCTTACCGTAGGCTCCGAGATCTGAGAAAGAGAAGCACGCGCTCCCCGGCCACGCTTTTATAGCAACGATGCGCCCTGGTGACGTCAGCGCGCACGCCGCACGCCTACACCAATCAGAAGAGGCGTTGGCGGACGGAAAAGCATTCGAGACGACAGGTCGGGCCAGAGCGGCGAGCTGAGCTGGGCGACCGTGCCCGGCGCCGACGCGGGTCGCGGCGCACGCGCGCTGGGAGGTGGGCCGCCGGCTCCGCCCCTGTCCTGCCGGCGGGCTGGAGCTCGGCGACCTTCCGGGGGAGGCCCCTTTCGTTCCCCAATCCCGAGGTCGGCGGCTCTCACGTCGGAGTGGCGTCCGCTTGAGGCTCGGCCGGGAACCCCCCGCCCCCTCCGGCCCTGCGCGCGCAGGCTGCACACCTGTCTGGGCAGCAGGTGCAGAGGCCAGGCCTCCAGGGCGCCTGCGTGCCCTGCCCGAGCGCGCAGCGCGCGCCTTCCGTCCGCACCGGATTGCAGTCCTGCCTCCCGCGCGTCCCCACACCGGGAATCGAGCCTCACCTGGAACAGCTCACCGGTGCCTGCGGCTCCCACTAGGGGGAAGTCACCCTCCCGCACCATGGGCCTCATTCATTCACCAAAAACCGCAGTTCCTATCTTGGGGTTCCCTTTGGGTTTCCAGAACAGGGGAAATGTTCTGAAACTTCTTGCTATATTCACTTCCACCTTGGCGCCGTTTATCACCTGCAGGGACTTACACAGTTTCTTGACCTCCTTTCTGGACATCTGACCCTCACACAGGCTCTAGGATTGCAGGCACACCTTGGGGACACTGGAGGGTTAGTTCCAGACCACCAAGAAAGCAGATATTGCTTGGAAAGCAAGTCAAATGCATTTTTTGGTTTACAGTGCATCTAAAAGTTCTGTTCATGCATATCATGTGGTGGTCTATTAAAGTGTGCAATAGCATTATGTCTAAAAAACCCACCATGTACACATCTTAATTAAAAAAAAATACTTTAATAAGTGCTAATCATCATCTGAGCTTTCAGCGAGTGGTAATCTTTCTGCTGCTGGAGAGTCTTGCTGTTAGGAGTTAACTGGACACTTAGTCCTCAGGGCCAGGGTCCCCGACAAGAAAACAGGGAGCCAGGACAGTTGAGACAAAACCGCACTAGCATCCTGTTTGACAGCTTAGACAAGACCAGGATAGCATCCTGTTGAGCAGCCTCTGCAGAAGAGACTTTTGCAAAACATCCTAAAATAAAACAATTAACCATGAAACATTGGTCACTATCACACATTTATGCAGTTAGTCTTCAGATCAGCCCCAAAGACCATCAACAAGTGAACAATAACCCGATAGGTAGACAGGTGCATGATCAAAACCTTGATTGGCACACCTTAGTGGCCAATCCACAGGGCCCCACTCTAAGGATGCTTAAGATAGCTTCTCGAAGGAGCTTACAAGACCCCTAGATTTGAACTCCAAAACAGCAACCTTCTCAGGTCCCCTCCCTCTCTGGGAGCTTCATACTATCGCTCAATAAACTGCTTGGCTGCCCACCACTCTTCGTCTGCTCTACCTCTTCATTCTTCGAAGCAGTGTGACCAAGAACCATGGGCATTAAGGGAACGAAAATCCTGTAACGTTGCCTCCTCCATGTTGGTGGCTGCTGAGTGGTCAGGGTGGTGGGCGCTGAAGATGGGGGGGCTGGGGCAACTTCTTAAAATAAGACAACGGTGAAGTTTGCCGCATTGATTGTCTCTTCCTGTCACAACTTCTCTGTGGCAGGTATGCTGTTTGATAATGTTTTACCCACAGTAGAACTGCTTTCTTTCTTTCTTTCTTTTTTTAAAGATTTTATTTCTTTATTTGACAGAGAGAGACACAGCGAGAGAGGGAACACAAGCAGGGGGAGTGGGAGAAGGAGAAGCAGGCTTCCCGCTGAGCAGGGATCCGATGCGGGGCTCGATCCCAGGACCCTGGGACCATGACCTGAGCCGAAGGCAGTCGTTTAACCGACTGAGCCACCCAGGTGCCCCAGCACAGTAGAACTGCTTTCAAAATCGGAGTCGATGCTCTCAAACCCTGCCACTGCTTTATCAAGTTTATGTGATATTCTAAATCCTCTGTTGTCATTTCAACAATCTGCACAGCGTCTTCACCAGGAGTAGATTCCAACTCAGGAAACCACTCTCTCTGCTCCTCCTTCTGAAGTAGCTCCTCCTCTGTTCAAGTTTGATCATGAGCCTGCAGCAATTCAGTCCCTTCTTCAGGCTCCACATCTCATCCAGGTTCTCTTGCTGTTTCCACCACATCTGTAGTGACTTCCTCCCCTGAAGTCCTGAACCCCTCAAAGTCATCCATGAGGGTTGGAATCCACTTCTTCCAAACGCCTGTTCATGTGGATATTTTGAGCTCTTCCCATGAATTACAAATATTCTTTTTTTTTTTAAGTAGGCCCCACAGACATAGAGCCCAATGCAGAGCTTGAACTCACCACCCTGAGATCGAGACCTGAGCGGAGATCAAGAGTGCTTAACCGACTGAGCCACCCAGGCGCCCCAAATCACAAGTGCCCTTAATGGCATCTAGAATGCTGAATCTCTTCCAGAAGGTTTTCAGTTGACTTTGCCCAGATCCATCAGAGGAATCACTGCCTAAGGCAGCTACAGCCTTACAAAATGTATTGTGTTATGCTAAGACTTAGAAGTTGTTTTTTTTTTTTAAGATTTTTATTTATTTATTTGACAGAGAGATAGAGAGAGAGCACAGATAGTCAGAGTGGCAGGCAGAGGGAGAGGGAGAAGCAGGCTCCCCGCCGAGCAGGGAGCCCGATGCGGGGATCGATCCCAGGACCCTGGGACCATGACCTTAGCCAAAGGCAGACGCTTAACGACTGAGCCGCCCAGGCGCCCCAGGACTTGGAAGTTGAAATGACTCCTTGGTCCATGGGCTGCAGGATGGGTATTGTGTTACAAGCCCGACCACGGCATTAATCTCGTCGAGCATCCCATCGGAGCTCCTGGGTCACCAGGTGCATTGTCAGGGAGCAGTAGTATTTTGGAAAGATTTTTTTTTTTTCTGAGCAGTAGGTCTCAAGAGTGGCTTAAAATATTCAGTAACCATGTTGTGAAGCGATGTGCTGTCTCCCAGGCTTTGCTGTTGTGTTTATGGAGCCCAGGCGGAGGAGCTTTAGCGTCATTCTCAGGGGCCCTAGGAGTCTCAGAATGGTCACTGAGCACGGGCTGCACCTTGACGGCAACAGCTGCCTTAGCCCCTAACAGGAGTCAGCCTGTCCTCTGAGGCTTTGAAGCCAGGCACTGACTTCTCTCTACCGATGAGAGTCCTACACGGCATCATCCGCCAGTAGGAGGCTGCTTTGTCTACACTGGAAATCTGTGTCTAGTGTAGCCACCTTCACGGATTACCTTAGCTAGCTCTGGGTAACTTGCGGCAGCTTCTACATCAGCTTTGGCTGCTTCACTTGCACTCTCACGGAGATGGCTTCTTTCCTTCCACCTCCTGAACCACCTCTGCTGGCTTCAAACTGGCCCGCAGCCTCCACGCCTCTCTCGGCCTTCACAGAATTGAAGGGAGGCAGGGCCTTGCTCTGGATGAGCTCTTTCAATATCCTTCACAAACGCTTCCTTCGCATGTATAGCTGGGCTGTTCGGCACAACAGACCTAGCCTTGCGCCTGTGTTGGCCTTCGACACGCCTTCCTCCCTAAGCTTGGTCACTTCTAGCTTTTGATTTAGAGTGAGAGACGTGCAATCTTCTTCCACTTGGACGCTTGCCGGCCACTGGAGGGGGATTAACTGGCCTCAGCTCAATACTGCTGGGTCTCAGGGAACAGGGAGGCCTGAGGAGAGGGAGAGAGACGGGGAACGGCCGGTATGTGTGAGAACACACACATTTATTGATTAAGTTTGCCATCTTATGTGGGTGTGGTTTGTGGTGCCCCCGAAAATGACGATGGTAACATCAAAGATCACTGATCACAGATTACCACCACAGATGTGATAATGATGCTAAAGCTTGAAATGTTGGGTTAATTACCCAAATGTGACCCAGAGACACGAAATAAGCAAAAGTTGTTGGAAACACGGCACCGATAGAGTTGCTGGACGCAGGGTTGGCACTAACCTTCGGTTTGTGAATAACTCAGTATCTGTGGAGTGCCCAAAAGTGAAGTGGGATAAGATGAAACATGCCTCAACTGCATGGAATTCAAACATCTCCCAGCACTTTGTGAGCTCTGGGGAATTAAAGTAAAACTTTAGTTAAAGTAAATTTTATTTTTTTCCATAAAGGAATTAAAGTAAAACTTTATCCTTATATCTTAAAATCTTAGTAGATTGACAGAATATGCAAACATCATCAGATGATAATTGGTGTATGTTTGCTTTCACTGCCTCAATGTTTAAAACCTTGACACGGGTTTCTTCGGGCTTATCCTGTTTGGGGTTCACTGAGTTTTCACGAATGACCGTTGACAAATTTGGAGGAATTTTAGACAGTATTTCTCTCTTCTCCTTCTTCCTCCTCCTCCACTTCCTCCTCCTCCTTCTTCTTCTCCCTCTCCTTCTTCTCCTCCTTCCTCCTCCCCTTCTCCTTCTCCTCCTCCTCTTTCTTCTTCTTCTTCTCCTCCTTCCTCCTCCCCTTCTCCTCCTCCTTTCTCCTCCCCTTCTTCTTCTCCTCCTTCCTCCTCCTCTTCTCCTCCTCCTCCTCCTTCTTCTCCTTCTTCCTTCTCCCCTTCTTCTTCTCCTCCTTCCTCCTCCCCTTCTCCTCCTCCTTTCTCCTCCCCTTCTTCTTCTCCTCCTTTCTCCTCCTCCTCCTTCTTCTCCTTCTCCTTCTTCTCATTCTTCCTCCTCCCCTTCTTCTTCTTCTCCTTCCTCCTCCCCTTCTTCTTCTTCTTCTCCTCCTCTTCTCTTCCTCCCCCTCCTCTTCGTCCTCCTCCTTCTTTTTAAGATTTTATTTTTAAATAATCTCTACACCCAACATTGGCTCGAACTCACAGCCCTGAGATCAAGAGTTGCACGCTCTTTCAACGAAGCCAGCCAGGTGTCCCTCAGGTATTATTTCTTGAATTGTTTTTTGGTCCTGTTCTCTTGTCCGTTTCTGGGACTGTGATCGTGTGGAGGGTAGATCTGTTAACAGTCCCACGATTCATCTCCTTCCCCAGTGTATTCCCTTCCATCATTCAGACCGAGTACTTTTTATCGTTCCTCCTTCATCACCTCCTCTGTGCTCTCCACTCAGCCACGAGCCCTTCCATCCACGGGGACTTTTATTTTGATTTCTGTATTTTTTCCCATCTAAAATCTCCATCTTTGCTCTTCTTTATACATCTCCTATTTCTTTGCTGAGATTTTCTATTTATTTTTAGATGTATCTGAAGCATGTCTGTGTGATGGCTCCTCACAACATTTCCATTACATTGGCCTTTGAGTCCTTGTCAGGGCACCTGCATCATCTGAGAGTTAGCATCTTTCTCACTCCACAGATTTTCCTGGTTCTTGTTATGATGAGTCACTTTTTTTACGGAAACCTGGTCAGTTGGATATGATGTTTGGAGGGTCTGGATCTTATTGAAATCTTCTGTTGCAGAGGCCTTTTCTGGCACGTTGCTGGGGTGCTGACTTATTACTGCCAGGTGGAAGGCATACAGCCCAGATGCCCCACGTGCCCCCCTGTGACACCTGCGGTGTCGTTCCTGGGGTCTTCGTGGTCTTAGCCTGGCGGCTGCCTTCGCTCCACTTTCTGGAGTACTCTTATGTTTCTTGTTGATAGTGTGGGAGTTTCTGCTGTGATTTATGGGGGTCCATAGGGAAAACATACATCCACTTCCTCTTGGCCCCAAACTGGACCTCTGAAATGCAATTGATTTTTGTATATTGATGATGTTTCCAGTGACATGGCATAAATCCTTCTCAGATTAGAGTAATAGGTCTTTACATTATTTGGGATAGTCCATGCATACAATTTTGGGATCCATGAATAATCAATACCATTTTATTTATTTGTTTGTTTATTTATTCAGTTTCAAAAAAGAAAGAAAACTTTATTATTATGGAAACCTAATAGAAGAGAAAAGGAATCTACACATAGATGTAGGTAATAGTAGGCAACAAATGAGAATTAGACAAAGTAACATCAAATCGGGCACTTACAACATCCAACCTCATCAGCTGTGGGGGTCCCGGTGGAAATAACCAGGCTGGAATCCCTATTTTATCCATTCAGTGCTTATCACTTTTTTTCCCCTTTATTTAACTGGTTGGTTCTTCTTGTCAAGTTTTCATGTCAATTTTTGTTTTTCTGGCCTGATAAAATGTGCTAGGGAAGTATTCCTTCTTTCTCTGTTCTCAGGGGAAGCCTGTGTAAGTTTGGTATGTGTATGTGCACGTGTGTTCATGTGTGTGCTCACATGTTCATGTGTGTAGGCATGTCCACAGGTCCATGTGTGTTCACATGTTCGTGTGTGTATGTGTGTCCACATGTTCGTGTGTCCATGTGTTCAGGCATGCAGATGTGTCCATGTGCATGTGTTCACATGCATGTGTCTGTGTTTCTCATGTGTTCACATGTTCATGTGTGTAGGAGTGTCCACATGTCCATGTGTGTTTACGTGTTTGTGTGTATGTGTGTCCACGTGTTCATGTGTGCTCACGTGTTTAGGTGTACAGGTGTGTCCATGTGCATGTGTGTTCACGTGTTCGTGTGCATACATGTGTGTCAGTGTGCTCACATGTTCACGTGTGTAGGAGTATCTGTGTGTTCACGTGTTTGTGTGTATGTAGGTGTGTCCATTGTCCGTGTGTGTGTGTATTTCACAAGTGCATCAGTATTTGGAGGCATTCACCAGTGAAACTTTCCAGATTCAGTTCACTTTGTGGGAAAAACTTTAATTGCATATTCACCATGTTTTACACATACAGCAATTCAGATTTTCTATTTATCCCTACGTCCATCATTTTGGTAACCTGTATTTTTGAGGATTTTGTCAGTTTTATCTACATTTTCTAATATTTTGGCATAAAATTGTTCATAATATAATAACTAATAAAAGTGAACGTAATAAACTCTGTTATCGATTTAAAGTCTGTAGGATGTGATACTGCTCTGAATGGTGATGTGATGTGATGTGCGCCTTCTCTCTCTCTCTCTCTCTCTCTCTGTTCCTTGGCCATTGTGGCTAGGATTTATACATGGGATTAATATTTACAAAAATGAACATTTTGGGCTTTAGATTCTTCTTTATTTTTTGTTTGACCTCATTAGTAGCTTCTCTTATCACTGTATTTCCCTCTTTCTACCTTCATTTCGAATAATTTGCTATTCTTTTTTTAAATTCATGGTATGATAGCTTGGATCATTGACTTGGTTCTTAATTTTCCCATTTCATAGGTTTGATGTGTAACATTTACATTGTCCTTCAGTGTAAACGTTCTCTCATTTCCATTTTGGTTTTCTCATTTCATTCATGGATTATTGAGAAATCCATTGCTTTAGTTTCCAGAGTATAGAGATAGTACTATCTTTGATGGCAGAATCAGGCGACTCCCAGAGGGTCCCGGGAGTTCCTACTGGTCTGCGTGAGGAGTCCAGGTTGGCTGGGGTCATTAGGTGGCACCCACTGTGGGCAGCTCCTGTGCCTTCCAGGGTCTCTGCGGTCCCCTTCCCTGGAGTGTGGGGTCTGGGTCCTTCCTGGGCTAGTGGATGGCCAGAGCGGCATACACGCTGGGCTCTGCTGGGAGCTCCCCTGATTGGGAGGGAGGGGATGCACTTGTCTCTCGTCGGAGGGTCAAGCGGTTCAGCTGGGCGTAGGTCACATCCGAAGGGGCATGAGATGTCGCAGCCTGCAGTGGGGGAGAGAGGGGAGGTGTGTGATTGAGGAGGGGGGAGCCTGGGGGCTTGGAGAAGGGACCCACCTGACAGTCTGTCTGCCTGTCTTCCTCTGCTTG
>NW_022589755.1:3248081-3302742 GCF_004348235.1 Phoca vitulina | reverse complement strand
CCCCCTTCCTGGGAACATCCCTGTGTGTCTCTCCTGGCTCCTCGGTGCCCCTTGTTCCTGGGACGGAGCTGTCTTCCCCACCTTGGGGTCCTGCCTGTAAGCTGTAGGGGACATTTATTTCAGCTAGAGCTCTGATTGTGAAGGAAAAGTTAACTTTTATCTAAATATTCATCTATTATCCATGCCTTGTGGCCCAGGGTGGTAACATCCTGTCTTCAAGCCTGTTTCCTTATTTAGGTCTTGTTGTCCTGAACCCCACTCCTCAGGGTAGTTGTGGGATTCAGTGGTTCCCAGTTCATGGGAGGGGATCCATCACTGTTAGTTTCCAGAGCAGGTTAAGAGGGGTTTGGTACATGGGAGGATTATGGGGTCAGACTCAACTTATGTGGATGTTTGTTGCATCCAGTCAAGACCCCTCACATGCCCCTCATACCAAGAGGTGCTACTTGCCATATTTCTGAGATGTGTAGAAACAGTCATACGCAGGAACCGAGAAATGAAAGTTCCCCAAATAGTCATGGAACCACAAGAAAGAACAGAGAACAAAGCTGAGCAGCTGCCAATTCCCAGGACCATCAGTGGGTCATCAAGTAGAGGCTTCCACCCATGTGGACACAGAGAGGGACCCCAGGGTCCTCACAGGGAGGCAGGGGACAGGGCTGCAGGTGAAGGCTGGAAACTGCAGTGCTCCCCAATGTGTGTTTGTGGACAAGCACAGGGGTTTCTCCGCTCACTGACTCAGGCCACCTCCCCTATGTGTGTGTAAAACAGATTCACGGCAGCTTTTCTCTTCCGTGAGTGACTGTGAGCTTGAGGCTGCACTGGACCCGTCCCTGCTTAACACAACCCTGAACAGATGCGACATTTGAGAGAGTGGACACCACAGAGCAGGAGAAGCTGCAATTATCTCTTGCGGTCAGCCCCACTCCCAGAACAGCCCCGGGAGAAACCCTTCTTGTACGAACAGGTGTGTGGGAGGAGAGTGTCCACTAAGAATGGACATCAGAGAGTGATCCTAACAATGGTAATGTGGATAATAAGCTACTGATGAATAGGAATTATCCTATACAAGGATAATAGAATGGATAAGAAAATATGAGAATAAAATTAAGCATATTTAACTATCTGAAAAAATAAAAGGAGATAATGAATTTTTGATGCAAGAATATGGATTATGTTACAGAAGAATAGGCAATTCTTGAAACAATTAAGAAATTTTAGTGATGAAAAATCCAATAAAATCAATACATTCAAAAAATTCTTTCCATTAAGGACAAGACAAAGTTGAAGAGCCATTTATAAAACTGGAATGCAGTATTGAGGGGTTTTCCAGAAGGCAGCATAGAGAGACCAGACGTGGAAATTCGAGATGCTGGGGGAACAGAATGAGGATGTGTTGTAAGTGCCAGAAGGACAGAAACGAGGATGATGTCTGCAACAGCTGAAGAGATACGTAATTGAACATTTTACAGAGACCGGGAAACACCCACCAAGTGTTAAGGTGCATATATTTAGAAATGACATGTATATTCTGACCCTTTGTTGTAAATGAAGGAAGTGGAGATGCATTTGAGACAGTAAGAGGAATTTTGCCAAGTCACCCCTCTGCCCGGGGTGGGGGGCATAGTTGGGGGAGGGCTGAACTAGCCAACATGGAATGGGAGAACAGTGAGGGGTGCCCGGCCTCCCCAGCTGTGTGGGTCTGCTGGAGACACCCAGAGTATTGAAGCAGGACCTCCAGATGGGGGGAGCAGGAGATGGGGAAAGAGGCAGATAAGAATATCCAAGGGATTAAACAGATGTGGTTCCCATTGACTGCATTCAGGACCCCAGCAGGAAGCCTGTCTCTGAGCTGTTGGGAGATCTGAAACCCCAACACCCCCAGCCCCAGCCCAAGGGTGCTCTCCACTCCCCAAGTGTGAAAACCCACACCTCATTCCATGCTGTGGCCAGGTTCAGAAAACAAACTGGGGTCTGTGGGCAACAGAGAAACCACAAACTTGTAGCAAAACAAAGAGAGATTCCAGCAGCCAGCCTGGTGGGTTTCAAGGACCAGAAAGGAAATACAAGTTTACGAATTTTGTGCATCCTTGCAAAGTTGGAAAAAGTATCACATATAAGCAGAACCAATGAAAAAACATCTCCCACATGAAGACAGCTACTAAAGATTTGTGGAGTGACCGCCACTTCAAATGCTAAAACAGCCATGGGAAACTCCAAGGATCATGAGGAATCAAGGAATCAAGGACACATGTCATCAGCAAAAATGAGGACAGCCGTCCAGTAACTGAACTCAGACTTGGAATTTCGCCATGTAGCTGACCAAGATTTCAAAAGAGCTGCACTGACAAAACTCATCGAGTCACGAGAAAAGAACAATACGTGAACCAAAAGAGAAATTTAACAAAGAGATAGAAGTCGTACAAAAGAGTCAAATAGAAATTCTGGACTCGAGGAATTCAGTTAATGAATAAAATTAATAGAAGGCACGGGACAGCATCTACCACAGAACAGAATGATTAGAGTTCCAGAAAAAGGAGAGATAGAGAGAGAAGGAGTGGAAAGCTTATGTAAAGAAATGATAACCGAGAACTCCCTAAACCCAGGGAGATACTTGGACATCCAAATTCAAGACTAATTAACACACTGAAAGGAAAAAGATGCTGGTAAGAATGATCTGTCTGGGAAATTGTTCTGGAGTTATGAAGGACAGATAAAAACTTTGGTCTCTTTATTTATTTATTTATTTATCTATCTATTTATTTATTTGGTAGTGTCTTCATCTGATTTTGGGATATCATTATCAGGATAACATGTAGAGTCTTCCTCTGACTTTGACATCAGGATAACACTGGCCTGGAAGAACAAGTTTGAGAATGTCCGCCCCCCCCCCCCCCCGCCCCACTTCCACTTTTTGGGCAGAGTTTGAGAATGATTGGCATTCATTCTTCTTTGGATGTTCAGTAGAATTTGCCAGTGAAGCCATCTGGTGTCCTGGGATTTTCTGTGTTGACGGGTCTTTGATGACCCATTGAGTCTCCTTGCTTATTATCGGTTTGTTCAGATTTTCTATTTCTTCCTAATTTAGTCATGGTAGGTTCTGTATTGCTGGGAGTTGGTCGGTTTCCTCCAGGTTGTGTCATCTGTGGGCATGGAGTTGTTGGTGGTAGTTCCTTACGATTCTACGTATTTCTATGGTGTCAGTTGCAATGCCTCTTTCTGTTCCGATTTTATTCAAGTTTTCTCTCGTTTTTCTTCTTAGGTGGTCTAGCTAAACATTTGCCAATTTGGCTTATCTTTTCAAACAACAAACTCTTAGATTCATTGATCTTTTCTTTTTTTTCAGGGGTGTGTGTCTCTATTTCATTTCTTTCCACTCTCCTTCTTTCCTTCTGCTAACTTTGGGATTAGTGTACTCTTTTTGTTCTTGTCCCTCGAGGTGTAAAGTTAGGCTGTGTAGTTGAGATCTTTCTGATTTCTTTTTTTAAGATTTTATTTATTTATGTGACACAGAGAGAGAGAACGAGAGCAGGAACACAAGCAGGGGGAGTGGGAGAGGGAGAAGCAGGCTTCCCGCAGAGCAGGGAGCCCGATGCGGGGCTCGATCCCGACCTTGGGATCATGACCTGAGCCGAAGGCAGGTGCTTAACGACTGAGCCACCCAGGCGCCTGAGATCTTTCCAATTTCTTAACAGATGCATTCACGACTACAAATTTCCCTCTCTGAAATGCTTCTGCAGCAGCCTATACACAGGTTTTGGTATGTGTCTTTCCATTTTCGTTTGTTTAGAGATATTTTTTGTTTCTGTTACGATTTTTTTTCTTTGATCCGTTTGTTGTTCACGAGTGTTTTGTTTAGCGCCTGGAAGGAACGCAGCCCTGCTGACCACTTCATGCAGCCAATGGGACCGCGTCAGACTCCTCGGCCAGAGAGCCGCACGGGCGTGAATGTGCACTGTTTCCAGCGCGGAGTTTGCGGCAGCTTCTTCCAGGAGCATCAGGAACTGGAAAAGCAGAAAGCGGGGTACAAAGCTCTATAATGGGCTAACTTCCTTCTGAGAAAGGAGTTAAGTAACACGATGTGTCTGCTGACTTACCTTTCCACAGATCGCTTGTTCGCTCTGAAAACCAGAATCTGACAAAAATCGTCACCTACAGTGTGGGAGCGGGGGGGGTGTAGGGGACAGAGGAGGTGGCTCATCCCTGAACGCACCATTTCAGGGGTTTTTAGCATTTGAAACCGACGAATGTTCTACACACTGCAAAACACAGTTAAACCGTAAGACACCGGAAAAGCGCACCCCGATGCTAATATACACAAATAAAAATTAAGATACGCTTACATCCCATCAACACCAGAGCCACAGGGTAAGTCGGGAAAATATTACATTGATTTCTTAGGAACAGGGGTTTGAAAGATCAGAGATACAAGTGTGACGTAAGCAGCCGGGGCCGAGCTCTGCATCCCACCACCTGCAGCACCTGGGACATGAAGCCCAGGCCTCCAGGATGTAGCCAGGCAGGGCTTCGGGCACTGGTGCTCCCAGGTTTGGGATGACACGTCGGGCTGAGGTCAGGGTGCTGGAAGGAAAGGTCAGTGCCGGAATCCGTTTCCAGAAGACTGGGAATTGACGGAGAACAGTGTCAGACACCAGGGGTCTGAGGTTCCTCGTCTGCTACGACAAAGCAGGTTTATTATGCTTATTCAGTTCCGGAGGTCAGAGGCCTGCCGTGGTCTCCCGGGGCTCGCAGGAGGGTGTCCGCAGGGCCCGACTCCTTCCTGGACACAGGGCTCCTTCCTCCGTCTTCGGTGGCCAGTGGACCTTCTGTGGGGGTCACTGTGCTGCCAGCCCCCAAACCACCCTCAGTCAACAGGAACTCCCTGAGATAGCTTCTCTCCCCTGTAGCAGGTTCCAGACGATTCCCAGGTGACCCCCAACCAGACACCTGCTCTGGCCTTCCTCCCGTCTGACCTGCCCCATCCCAAAGTCAGAGGCTCTGGTCCCTGCACGGTTGGCTTAGGCCCCCGGCACGGAGTGGCAGGGCCTGCAGGGAGAGTCCTCCCCGGGGACCCACAGGACTGGATGGAGGCTGACTGAGGCCAACGTGGACCCCGCTGGAGTCTCCACCCGCTGTGCCCCTGCCTTTCCCACTCACCGAGGCCCAGGAAGCGCGCGGGATTGCAGGACGTGGCCAGCCTCTGGCGGACTGCACTATCCTCGTTCTGGGGTGGCAAGACAGGGCCCTGCGGGTCAGGAAGTGAGCAGGAAGGGCTCCGAGGGCTCCTGTCTGTGGTCTCACAGGAAGGGAGTGGGGGGCACAGGCCCAGCTCTACCTTCCTCTGTTGTTTCACAGAGCCTTGATTTCTGGAAGGAGTTCCAGTGAAATACTACATGACCAGTCTGAACCCATGTCCAGATGGAACCCCCCTAGAATTAACTGGTGATTATAGAGCCAGACAGAGAGATGATAGGGAGGTAGAGATAGAGATAGATGATACATGATAAAGTGCATGGATAGTACATGCATACATACATATGTGTACATGGACATAAATACAGACATGCTGGGCTGCAGATGACGAATGGGTAGACGCACAGAGAGAGATGATGGGACTGTGGATAATGGCAGGTGCATTCCTAGGGGGATAAGTAGATACATAACTGGATACAAACGTAGGCACACAAGAGATGATAGATACACACACATAGTTACACATAGATTGGAGACAGCCAAGTAGAAAGATACCCAGTTTCAGAGACAGCCACAGACAGATGGTGTGGAGCACAGAAAGGGGAAGTTTCTGGCTAGCTCCTGGTCCTACCAGGCTGACTGTTCTCAAGCTACACATTCCCCAAATGCAAAGGGCAATCATGAAATTCTCTGACAACTTCATGTTATTCTGGGCGGCGGGTGCAGAGACAGGCAGGTCGCACGTTGGAAGAACGCTCAGGCCAGGTCTCCCTCACGCTCTCTAGGGCAGGTGGCGCTCTGCTCAGGTATGATGCTCTTGTCTCTGCACCCCTCTGCATCCTGTGACTCTGGGCCTTGCTCTGCACACTCACCCCTCCCTCCCAGACGGTCAGGTCAGTTTCTCTCGTTAGGGAGCGCTGACGGGGCTGTGGGGGCAGGAGGAGGAGGCAGGACAGGAGGACTTTCATGCTGTCAAACATCCCATTCTGGGGCACCTGGCTGGCTCAGTCGGTAGGATATGTGACTCTTGATGTTGGGGTCGTAGTTCACGCCCCACCTTGGCTGTGGAGATTACTTAAAAATAAGATGTTTAAAAAAAAAATCCCGGTTCTAACGGAAAGCCCTGAAGTCTACAGATGCAAATCCACTAAGGAAACAATAATGTTTGTGCAAACATTGGTGGGCAAGGCTTCCTGCGCTGTTGGGGCTGCGATGGGGACTGGTTCTTGTCTGGACCCCCGTGGGGCTCCCTGGTCCATTTATGGCACAGAACACAGGACTGTGACTAAGGGAGGTGGTCCGGAGCCCCATCCCTGATGACGACATGCAGTCAGAGCATCGTCTCCTCCCTGTCTGTCCCCCTCACTCCCAGGCCTCTAGCAACTTGGGGCTTTTGCATGTCCTTGATTCTCAAAAGCTTCTCCTATAACTCGACCGGCCTTTACATTTCAGCGAATCTTATGTTCCTTTCACAGTTTCTACTAGGGCCCAGTTCCTGGGGGGACTGAAAACATCCACTGGATTCTGATATGTCCCATGCACCACCTGCTCACCCTGGGAAGGAAGGCTGAGGACCTGGAAGCGTCCTGGGGCTTCTAAGACCCATACTGACCTCCCACGAGAAGGAGGCAGGGAAGGGAAAGGCCTGGGCCTTTTAGGATCAGAGCTCAGGGGAGTGGCTAGCTGAGCCATGGACACCAGCTGGGCTCCCAGGCAGAGCTGGAGTCCTGGGGTAGGGACTGCCTTGGGGTCCTGGAGTCAGCAAGGCGAGGTCTGATAGGGACAGAGGAGGGGTCTGTGCTGTGCTCTTGGACCGGGGGCACAGACATGGGGCTCTCCCTAGACCTGGCACACAAGCCCAGAGCAGACCCAGCCCCTGTAGCCACTGTTTTTCCAGGACAAGAGAATCAACCTCCGTGTTCCCAGCCTCGAAGAAACAGAAGGTCCAGACCCATGGGCTCTGCCATGGACACAACCCAGGAAGCAGCCCTGTGGATTCAGAGGCCATGTGGCCCCTGCGGAGAGGGTCCCCCACCTACTGCAGGGAACCTGGGGCTCGGGGTCAGGGCTGCTCTCCCCAGAAAAGCACTTCTCTTTCTACATGAAAGCAACCATCCTCGATTCCCAAAGAAGCAGGAGGAAAAGGTGGCGATGCTCTGTTGAAACTCATCCCTAGAGAAAGACCCCAACACTGCAAATGGGTGTTGCCATTGACCGCCTCCCAATCAGTGACTCTTGCTTAGGTGATGTTGCCCAGGCAGGAAGGTGGAACCAGAGGGAGCAGGAGGATACTGAGCAGCTGAGCGGGACCTGTGTGTGTGGGGGGGGCTCATCAGGATGTGCTGCAAACCACGAGAGGGTGCCATGGAAGCCCACGCATGCAAGCATGCCTTTGGTGGATTTCAGTGAAAAAGCAGTTGAAGGAGGGCCTCTAGATGATTGCTCGTGCTGGGAGAGAAAAAAATGCTCGAAAACCGTGGGAGCAATTATAACAATAGCACAGGAGTTGCTCTATTTCATCGAAGATAGGTTAGAAGTCATTCGTTAGGAAATTCAAACCTGGAGAAGTTAGAGAGTCCACACATAAGTGAACGTACCATCGTGGGTGTGTGTTGGGGGATGTGCGTGTGTGCATGAGTGTGTGTGTGTAACAGAGCAGGATGTAATGCCGTTCAGCTGAAGAAATAGAATGTCTTTGTCCATCAGTGACCTGGTCTCACTCAGGAGCTGCCCCGTCTTAAGCAGGGGACACACACACACACACACACACACACACACATTTACATGCACACACACAGTCCCTCCCAATCGTTGCAAACACTCCTGCATCTTTTGCTGGTCTCCATGCTCTTTCCCAGGATGGTGTCCCAGGTGGAGGGAGCAGCCGCCTCTCAGCCTCCTGCTGGTCCCTGGGGATGTGGGGTTTGCTCACCAGGTTGCTGGAGGCCCAGCTGATGTCTGTGCCCCCGGGTTACAGGGCCCAGCCTTTCTCTGCTCCCTGGGGCCTGGGGACCCTTCTGGTCATCTCGATGTCCCCTTTGTCCCAGGGGTTCAGTGGAAGTGTCAGGACACCCGCTCCTGCCCCTGCAGCCTGGCCCAGGTGGGATCTCTCCTCCCACCATGACGGGCCCACTGGGGCCTCCTGGCATTGTCTCCCTGGGCACACCTCAGGGGAACTGGGCGGAGTCCCAGGGCAAGGTGGACCCGCCCTCTCTGCCTGGCCACACTAAGCCACCAGGCATGCTAAACGTGGCTCATCCTCCAGGTGGCGCTCGGGGGCCGCGGAGCGTCAGGGACATCCGTCCCGGGGAATGTCCCTGCACCCATGGCCTGAATCTTGACCCCTGTGTCCGTGTTGGAGGGTCAGGAAGGAAAGACTAGTTCACAACGTCTGCTTTTCTGCCCTCTCCCCCCTCCTCTTCCCACCAAGTCCCTAAGATGGAAGAGGTGTGAGCTTTATTTTGCTTTCGTTTTTCAATTTCCCTGAAACTGTGTCAGCTCCCCAATGACATCATTGCCTGGACTCACAGGACTCCTTTTCACTGGGGCAGGTACCCGACCTGGTCAGCCGTTCCTGCTCTGGAGGGGGCAGAAGACTCAGGAGTCCTCTCTCGCCCAATGCCAGGCTCTCCACTCTTCCCTTGCTGAGAGCCTGGCTCCGGTCAGAGGCAAACAAGACAGACGTTAGGGGGAAATACACCATTCTGACTGTGATGGTTATTTAGGGGTCAGCCCGACTGAGCTAAGAGATGCCCCCAGAGCCGGGAAAACATTACTTCTTGGTGAGTCTGTGAGCAGGTTTCTGAAAGATTAGCATTTGATTCAGTCACTGAGTGAAGAGGTCCACCTTCCCCATTTGGGTGGGCATCCTCCATCCTCCGAGCGCCCGGATAGAACAGACAGGGGAAGGAGGCCCAATTCCCTCTCTCTCTCTTCTTGAGCTGAGACAACTATCCTCTCTGGCCCTGGACATCGTAGCGCCTGGTTCTTGGGCCTGAGGACTGGGGCTGAATTATACCAGCAGCCTCCTGGGCTCCAGATGGCAGAGAGCTGGTGGTGGGACTTCTGGCTTCCATAACCTGAGAGAGAGCTGATTCCTATAATAAATATATATTTAAATATATATAAAAATACATTTATATATTATGTATACATATTATATATAAATGTATTTATATATTATATATACATATTATGTATGCCTTATGTCTATATACATATTATATATAAATGTATTTTATATATATTTATATACAATTTTTATAACAGAATCTTTTGGTTCTGTTTATCTGGAGAACCCTGACTAATATACTAACTGTTGAAAAATAATAAAGAGAGAGAGAGAATGTGTCCCTGTATGAAAAAGAGAAATTCAGTACAGGACGTAATGAAGAAAACAAAGATGCAGAGTAGAGGGTAGCAACCAGAGGAAGAACTTTGAGTACGAATAGAAATTAACCTTGAGTACAAATGGGAAATCAAAGCTCAGTACAAGCTGAAATTGTGTTTAAAAACCAGTCACCCACCCTCTCTGAGCCGTGACAGACCCTCCCAGCTGGTGAGATGCAGCCTGTCCTGAGGTCCCCGAGTGGAGCTGACAGTCTGCAGTCTACAGCCCCTGTCACTTAGGACTGGCCGACCTCGGGCAAGTTAATTAATGATCAGTCCCTAGTTTCTTCAAGAGCAAGAGGAGTGGAGAAAAGAATAGGACATGCTCTGGAGGGTTCATATGAACATTAAACTGTGTCAGTGTTGGGGCACCTGGCTGGCTTAGTCTGTGGAGCATGTGACTCTTTTTTTTTTTTTTTTAATTTATTTGACAGAGAGAGAGAGACAGTGAGAGAGGGAACACAAGCAGGGGGAGTGGGAGAGGGAGAAGCAGGCTTCCTGCTGAGCAGGGAGCCTGATGTGGGGCTCGATCCCAGGACCCTGGGATCATGACCTGAGCCGAAGGCAGATGCTTAACGACTGAGCCACCCAGGCGCCACGCATGTGACTCTTGATCTCGGGGTCTGAGCCCCATGCTGGGTGTTGAGATGACTTAAAAATAAAATCTTTTTAAAAAGTGTTAATAATGGGCGCCTGGGTGGCTCAGATGGTTAAGCGTCTGCCTTCGGCTCAGGTCATGATCTCAGGGTCCTGGGATCGAGTCCCGCATCGGGCTCCCTGCTTCTTGGGAGCCTGCTTCTCCCTCTGCCTCTCTCTCTCTGTCTCTCATGAATAAATAAATAAAATCTTTAAAAAAAAGTGTTAATATTTGCAAAGAAGTAAAATAGCAATTGCACCATAATAAGTCAGCTGAGTTTAGGTTGAATTTTTCAAAAATATTCTTTTAATATGTAATAAAACTTTTAATACAAGGCCTATAGCAAGCATGCGGGTTTCTTACCCTCCCCATAGCAAAAAAAAAAAATAAATAATAATAATAATAAGAGACATAAAAATCGATCAGAATGAGACACTCAGGCCCCCCTAGCAGTTGTCAGGGTAAGGTTCCATTTTAATGTGAGTGGGGTCCTCGAGGCTGACCCCACAAGCCAGGTAGAGATACAACACGTCCCACCCCACAGGGGGCTCGGGGCTCTCCTGGCAGGCGTCTTGGGCACCCCACAGCCCCTGGTGGCATAGCTGGTCCCGCTGTGGGGACGCGGTTGTGCAGATCCCACGTGTTTGCTGTGGAGGCAGCATGCAGCTGCCTTGTCTACAGACCCTGTAGCAATCAGCAACAGTGCTAAGCAATCGAGTGGGCAATTGTGGACAGAAGCCTAATCTGTGTGCGGAGACATTAAGAAGTAACAGGGGCCATGAGGAAGGGAGGAGAGGATCCTGTTCAAATAACAGAGCCACGAGGCCCGCCCACGTGGTCAGGTCCTGGGGGGTCAGGGAGAGAGGCATGGAATTTGGACATCATGTGATGTGAAATAGAAGATGGAGAACGGATCCAGGGAAATATGGCGACCTGCTTTCTGCACACCACAAGGCAGGGGGCTCTCAGGAAACAGCCCCCAAGATGCCCACACCCCATCCCCATCAGAATGTGTGCGATTAGGGGAGCATAACAGCTCATGTGTGATGGAAGTTAACCTCCCGCACGAGCAAACAGGTGAACGTGATCCCAACTCAGCAGTAGGGTGATTTAAAAATCCTGAGTATTCGTAGGAACTGTGAGGGACAGTCAGGGCACGGAGCAGCCACACTACTGAAAGATTGTTACAGTTCTCAGGAGGAGGGGCACACCGCACCACGCAGGGCTCCAGGGGCAGTCGGCGGGGCGGGGCGGGGCGGGGCGGGGGGGTGGTGCGGCGGGGCAAGCGGAGCTTTTGGTGTGGTTTCTACAGGAAGAATGAGCAAGCCAGGGCGAGCAGGCTCAGGACTGGCTGGACTCCACAATTTCAGTGGGCTCTCTAGCGGAAAAGATGACCCTGTTGTCTGTTCCGTGGCTCTGGGGTGATGAGGGCACGTGGAGAGAGTGGCCCAGAGTGTGAGAGCCTCGTAAGGCAGGTGGTTGGGGGTGTGGGCTCTGGGTCAGCTGGTGAGTGTTTGAAAAGTGCACCCCCAGGAAGAGGATTTTGCTCAGGAGAGGGGGTCAGTGAGGAAGGTTGGAAGTCAACGCAGTGACCGAGGTCGTGTCCAGCACATGCATCTAGGACAGATGTCAAGTTTGTAGACACCTGAAACGTGGCTAATACGAGGGGTGTAGCAGGTTCTGCTCCACAGAGTCATTCTGGGCGCACGGAAATTAGACCGTCAAAACATCCAGCATTTTACAGACCAGTGGGAGGCGGCCCGTTCGCATGCTGCCTTACACGTTACCTTACCTCACGTGGCAAACGGTGTCTTACTGGTGTCAGCGAGTTAAGGATTTGGAGAGGGGAGATGATCCTGGATTGTCCGGCGGTCCCAGTGTAAGCACGAGGGTCTTTATAAGAGGGAGGCAAGAGGGTCAGAGGAAGGGGAAGGAGGCGTCACAGAAGCAGGAATCCTAACCAGAGCAGGTTTTAAAGATGCCGCAGGGCTCCCTGAGGATGGAGGAAGGGCCACGGACCGAGGGATGCAGGAGCCTCTAGAAGCTGGAAAAGGTTACCAAATGGATTCTCCGCTTGAGCCTCCAGAAGGAACGTGGCTCTATGGACACCTTGCTTTTAGGCCCGGAGAAACTGATTTCAGACTTTGGACAAGCAGAGCCATAAGATAACAAACTGTGTTGTCGGAAGCCACGGAGGGTGTGGTGATTCGTTACAGCAGCCGTGAGAAACCGATACCCTCACTTTACGTGGAGGAGTTGCTGCAACCCCGTTAGGAAGAACGACGTCCAAGCCCAAACTTGAAGGGCGTTAGCTGGGTGAGGGAGTGAAGGTCAGATGAAGGACAAGGTCTTGGAGCTGGATGGTGCTGTTGTGTTTGGAGAATGCATGGCCTCCAGTGCGGATGAGCCTGGAGTAGGGATGGGAAATGTGAGGCTGCCGTGTTCCGCGGCATGGACTGAAAGCCTCAGGGTCCCTCCCTGTGCAGTCACAGCCTCACCAACTCCCTCGTATGGTCCATATATCTGTCCATTAGTGCGTGTGCATGTGTATTCATTTGTATAGTTTGTGTGCATGTGTGTGCGTGGGTGTATTTGTGGACATGTGCATGTAGGGCGTGTGTATGTGCATGTATGTGCGTGCATTTGTGGATGTGTGTGTGTGTGGAGGGTAGGGTCGTACCATCTGCATGTTTACTCGGGCACACGTCTCCTCAGCATTGCCCTCATTCCTCCCTGGGACACTCAGTTCAGAAAACACCAGTGCATTCTTTGTCTTGTTTCCTGCTCTGAGCTTTGAGCAGAGACTGGGACCAGGCTCCCCGTGCAGGGCTACCGCAGGGCGGGCCTGTGAAAACTTTTACTGATGAACAAAGAGAAGCATAATCCAGAAAACGGCGTCTCAGCTATCAGCTGCCCACGTATAGTCCAGGTTCAAGGTCAACTTTGGAACTCTGGAAGGCCTTTAGAGTCAGCTGAGTGGACAATTAAATCAGAGCCTCTGGGGGCAGTTAGGGACACAGGGGACACATCTGGAATCACTGTGTGACTGGGAGACCATAGCTGGGTCTCTGGAAACAGCCAAGTGACTATAGCTGAGTCTCTGGAAACTGCCAGGAGTCTGGAGTCTGTAGCTGGGAGTTTGGAAATAAGGGCTACACGTTCTCTCCAAGGACCTAGTGGATTTTAGGAGGGACCGCATGGCTCATGCATCTCCTAGATGTTGATTAGGGGTCTCCTGACGCCAGTTCTTGCCTCCAGGAAATCTGACTGCATGGCTTTCCAGAAAGGGATGATTCCATCCGGAAGCCCTCCAAATGGCCACTTCATGCGTCTGCAGGAATGGCTTCCTGTGTGTCTAGGAGTGGAGGCCAGCTGGGCCTGGAGTCAGTGTCTGGCGAGGGCCGCATATGTGCTGGACTCAGCCGTGGGCTCCATGGACCGCGGGGATGCGGCTTGGGCCATCCTCTGTGTGAGGATCCGGTGGTCCAGCTGAGCATATGTCACGTCCGGGGGGCCTCCTGCAGTAGGGGTCTGAGAGAGAGAGACCCAGGTGAGTCAGGGTGGCTGAAGAGAGGGTAGGGGACTGTGGGAAGGGGAGGCCAGCCTCCAGGTGACCCCCGTGATCCCACCTGCTGGAATCACCACTGTGTGTAGTTCCCTCCCACTTAGGATCAGGGCTGGCCTGGGTGACCAGTAGACTATGGCAGAGTGAGGGCATAACGTGGCTTCTGGCCCTCCCTCTCTGTGGCCTCCCTCTGGGGGAGGCCAGCTGCCATGGAGAAGCCCGGGAAGAACTGAGCATCCTGCCAACAGTCGTGGCGGGGGGTGGAGTGCCATCCTAGAAGTGGTCCACATCTTCACAGCCACCTCCAGAAAGACCCTGAGCCAGAACCACTCCGCTAATCTGCTTCCAAACTGCTGAGCAAAGAAACGGAGATCATTTCATCAAGCTGCATCTGTTAATGCAGCAATTGGTAATGGGTACAAGGACTTACTGGGGTGTGAAGCATTTCCCCGTCCTTTTCAGGAAGTCTGTCGACTGTGGCCAGATCTGGAGGGGAGAGGACAAGGGGTCAGGTCTCTGAGGTGGGTCTTGGAAGGCAAGTTTGCCTGAAAACTCACAGCCTCAGGTTTTAAACTTGCACCGCATCGGGAACATCCTAGAATGTTCCCAAACGTTCCCCCCTCCCTGGCCTGTCCCTCCTTTTACCTGGTGTCCTCTCTAGGATGTCAACGGCCAGGCTAACCCTGAGGGGAAAGAACAGTGAGCACTGGGGGCCCCCCTGAAGGCAGAGGACTGGGAGGGAGCCCGGGGTCAGTCTCAGGAACCTCACCTCTCCTGGGGCCTCTGCTCTTCACCTTTGCTGCTGGGGGGCACTGAGGACAGTCAGGGGTGTGAATTAAGAAGAGAGCCCTTCTTCCCAGCACCCCCACCCTCTCCCTGAGACCTACTGTGTTTTTTCTGGTGCTGATAATAGAGGAAGATGAGGACCAAGAGGAGGACACAAAGGAACAAGGCCACAGAGATCCCAATGAGGATAGAAACATGCTCTGTTGACAGGCCTGGGGGAACAGGGAAGATGGAAGCAGATTATCAGGGATGCGCATTTATTGGTCACCAACTGCATACCATGTGTATGCTGGGTGCTGGGCTTGCACACACCTAGGTATAAAATCTCTGCAATGCATAGTAGTCCTGTGACATGGGAAGCATTATTACAAGACCAGGGTCCTGAGTGCCGAAGTCCTCTGTCCACAGGGCATCGGCAGAGCTGGAATAGGACCAACCCCAAAGCCCATTCTTTCCCCTTCCCCAAGAAGCACACCCTGCTCCTCTGTCCCCCTCACTCACCGGGACTGTTACTGTCCTCCCAGTGCATCTGTGGGTCTCCTGGGAAGGAGGAATTGAGCGCACGGTCAGAGGCCTGAGCTGGACAGAGAAGGCTGAGTCTTCCCGACTCCCCCCGCCCGGCAAAGGGGGCTTCTCCAGAGCAGACCCATGGAACTTTCTGTGAGGATGGAGATGCCCTATCATGCTGTCCAGTATGATAACCTCACTGGACAATTTCCATTGAAACGCAAGTTAAATAAATGTAAAAGTCAGATCCTCAGCTGCACTGGCCACCTTTCCTGAGCTCAGGGGCCACGCCTGGCTAATGACAGCGTGCGGGATGGCACAGATACACAGCGAGCCCTTCCTGCAGGAGGCTCTGTGGGTCAGTGCTGCCCTCCGCCCTCCCCTTGCTCACCTCCTTCTGCACTCCCACCCCGCGCGCAAAAATCCCCATTGCTGATGTCTTCTGTTTCTCACAGCAGCCCCCCAGTGGGGGCGAGTCTCCCTTCTGTGAGCGCAGAAGCCAAGACTCCACGTCCTCCTGTCGCCTGAAGCCTCGCGGCTGAAGCCAGTCATTCCAGCACGGCTTGGCCCTGGGTTCTGCGCACGTACTGCACGTCCATTTCACAGGTGGTCAAACCGAGTCCTGCTGGGCTCCTCCGCGCACAAGGTGGAGCCCCCACTCGCCTCGTCCGGACAGTGCCCCCTCCCTCCCGCCGCCCCGGAGGCTGAGTCCTCAATGTCCTTTAAGAAAGGCAGAAAACTTCACCTCCAGAACTTCCCTCCCTCAACACCTTGTCTTTGGTCCATGACGCAGGACCCCACCCGCTGTAATATATAATAAATATAAATATACTGGGGCGCCTGGGTGGCTCAGTCAGTTAAGCGTCTGCCTTCAGCTCGGGTCATGGTCCCGGGGTCCTGGGATCGAGTCCCACATCAGGCTCCCTGCTCAGAGGGGAGTCTGCTTCTCCCTCTACCCCTCCTCCCTGCTTATGATCTCTCTTTCTCAAATAAATAAATAAAATCTTAAAAAAAAAATATATATATATAAATATACATTTTTAAGTTCTGTGTTTTAACTTATATACGTATAATTTAATTTACGTAAATAATTTTAATGATATATCACTTACGATTACTTGTAATGCATAAGCTAGATATCTCAATTGTATCTCAATTATACATATTTACTATTATAAGGTATGTATTTACATATATGAATTATAGCAATACATGACACATAATATAATACTGTACGCTATATCCATATGTAATAATATATTGATATATTTTATTATGTTAATTATAGTACTGTGTATTTAACATATGATGTAAATATACATTCTAATATATTTATAGATCTGAAATTTTGTAAGTTAATGTTGATATATATAAATACATTCTATTTAAACATATACAAATATATATAAACATTTCTATTCCTCATTCTAATTAATTTTCCCATTAACATTTGGGAGCTCAGGGACCCTTTCTCCTCATTCCCCGTGTGCATCCAGCGCTCAGTGGGTGGGTGTCTGGTGCATACAAAGAAAGGGTGAGAAGAAAGGGTCAGTATTGGTAAGACCAGCACTTTTTCAGGCCGTGGCATTCAGCAGGCAGTGACCCGACCGCCGTGCCCTGCGTAAACCAACTCCTGCGTCCCCTGCGCCCCAGGGTCAGGACATTTGTCGCCCCTTTTGCACGCGAGGAAACTGGGGCGCGCACGGTTTTGGTCCGCGGGCACAGAGCTCCGAGGCAGGACTGGAATCTCCACCCTGATGCCGGCAGGAAGGCTGCGGGGTTTCTGCTCTGAACTTCAGTCTTCGCAACAAGAGATGGGGGAGGGGGCGAGAGGCAGGGGGCATGCCTGTGCGCCCCCCACCCAGCGGGGTCAGGATTCTCTGAGAGGGGCTCTGTCTTCCTCTAAGTGACCTAATGCCACCGTTGGGACATAACCATCAAGAGCCCAGTTCTCTCCCGTAATTTGGAAGATTGTCAGTCTCTCTGTCCCTCTGGACCTCTGTCCCTTGCACAGCTGCCAAGAGTAGGACCCTGCCCACAAGGGGGTGGCCACAGCCTGAGTTCTGCCCCTCCCTCCCCCGGGCTGGTTCCACCCTTCAGAGCCTTGTGCCTTTGGGCATGAAACTTGCATCGCTTTGCACATTAAAGGAGTGGGGGGCTCTCCGAAGGTCAGAGGAGTGCCTCCCACATCCAGCCGCTGCTAGCTTTGACCGTTTTCACAGCACCTGGTACAGAGGTACTTCAACCAGTGAGTGTCTTTGCGCTCTGCATGTGGCAGCCCCTCACTGTGGTTTTACCAGTCCCTGATCCAAGCCAGAGCCCCCCCAGGTCCCCAGCACAGAGCGCCCCCAGCAATGCCCCCAGGCTGAGGTCTGTTACTCACCAGCTGAGGAGTAGGTGTGTGTGGAGGGGTGGGGTGTCTCTGTGACCAGGACAGAAGGACTGATGCTCGGTGGAGGCCCCCAGGGTCTGTCCCACTCAGCCTGGTGCGTCTGTGCATTGAGCACCCATCGGAACCCTGAGCACCCACGGGAACCCTGAGCATCCATCAGAAGACCGCATCCGGCCATCACCCCGTCCCAGAGAAACCTGAGGGCAGAGCAGAGACATCCTCACCTGTCACCTCCAGCTGCAGTGGCGCACTGCGTTCAGACCAGTCGACACCCTTATGATAGAGACAGTGATAGAGCCCAGCAGTGTCTTCACTCGCCGCGCGGATGCGGAATCTGGCCTGCGTCTCATGCTGTGGGTTCTGCGCATCTGGGTGTAGGGCATCTCCCTCCTTCTCCAGGCGGAATGTCTCAGCCTCAGCGGGTCCCTGGCACACGATGGTCACGGGCTGCCCCTGGGGGATCACAGAGCCTGGCTCCGCCCAGATGGAGGGTCTGGGCAGGGCCCCTAGGAGGGAAGCAGAGTGGGCTCTCAGAGGCCACTTGTGAGAAAGTCACCATACCACACGATTCATCCCTGTTAGATGCTCAATTCATTTTTAGGCAAACTTGCAGAGCTGTGCAATGGTCACCACCCCTTTAGAACATTTCCGTCCTCCTCCCCCAAGAGACCCCCCCCACCCCTGCCAGGCCCCTTCTAGGTGGGTGTGAATTCTCCTCACTGCAGTTTTTCTCCCCCTTGACATAGGACCCCGGGACTCGGTCACATCTTGGGCTTTCCTCAGGGTGACAGGGAGATGTCAGAGCAGGCTGGGTGCCCAGACATGTCTGCTGCGGAGTGTGGCCTCTCTCGCTGCCCATGGCCACTTTCTGGGGGGACAGAGGGGGCTGGGACAGAAACAGTGGATGAGGGTGACGTGTCATTTGTGGGGACAAGGGAAACAGGAGTCTGGAGTTGTAGGAATGACTGTGGCCTGGCTAGCCCCGGCTGGGGGCGGGGGGCAGTCTGCAAAGCCCCAGGGGAAGTCCAGTGGGGGGTGTGGTGGAGCACCAGCTCATCTGGTCCCACAGACCTCAGTCGATGAGGTTTCCTGTCTCCAAAGCAAGTCCTCTGTGGGTCACCCGTCTCTGGGTTTGCTCTGTACTTTCTACCTGCATCTCAGCCTTATCTCTATTTCCTTGTTGTTAAGGTTCTTGAAAACCCCCATCTGCCTCAGCTAGGCTGGTGGCGGAGGAAGAGAGGATCTGTATCCCTGAAACAGGAAGACGACATCAAAGTTACAAAATCCCGGGCGCCTGGGTGGCTCAGTTGGTTAAGCGACTGCCTTCGGCTCAGGTCATGATCCTGGAGTCCCAGGATCGAGTCCCGCATTGGGCTCCCTCCTCAGCGGGGAGTCTGCTTCTCCCTCTGACCCTCCCCCCTCTCATGTGCTCTCTCTCTCTCATTCTCTCTCTCAAATAAATAAATAAAATCTTTAAAAAAAAAAAAGTTACAAAATCCCTCATGGAGGCTGGAGCTAGGAGAGATTATTTGCTCATTTGCCTGCTCTCTCTTTCCTTCCTTCCTTCTTTCCTCCCTCTCTCCCTTCCTCCTTTCTTTCTTTCTTTCTTTTTCTTTCTTTCCTCCTTCCTTCCTCCTTCCCTCCTTCCTTCCTCGTTTCTACTATATCTTAGTACTATCTATCCACGTACAGATGCCCTCCACGTGCCACTGGTCTTACAAACCTGAGAAACACCCCCATGATCCCTGCCGTCTCGGGGCTGAAAGTATGGAGGGAGGACAGATACTGATCAAACACTTGTCCGAGTCCACAGGTACAAACTGTGATGCATGCCCTTGGGGTGAGTGTGGGAATCTAGGGGTCCTCGGGGAGGTTGGAGGGAAGAGGCCTCTGAGCTGAGAGCAGAGGGTCCAGGGTGAATCACCCACGCTGAGCAGAGAGGGGTGGCCAGGGCATCTGACACAGAGAAGTCAGCATGTGAGGAGGTCCGGAGTTGAGGGGGAAATGGTGTGTTTGAGAAAGAAGGAGGGCTGAGGTATCTGGAGGTGCGTGAGCCGGACAGTGTGAGGACAGGACAGATCCAGACCAAAGAGCGGTGCGTGGGTCTCATGCGATCTGAACAGAAATGGTGAAAGGGCTCTAAAAAGCTACTATTTTGCCCGGAAAAAATATGAAAAATAAATTTCAAAAATGTAAGTGAAATTTTAAAACTATCATTTAAAATTATGTCACTAGGTGATGCGTATTGAGGGTAAAGAAGTTGGGATCAAGGATGGCGTCTGGAACTCTGCCCTTGGCAACTGTCATGTTCTCTGCCCAGGGGATGCTGGGGGGGGGGGGGTCTGGGCTTGTGTGGGAGAGCCTTGGGTTCAGCCTAATCCTGTGGGGTTTCCATTGTCTGGGGGGCTGTTGCGAGCGCAGGTGGAGAATGGGGAGAGACCTGGGAGGGTCATACATTTGGGATTGTTTGCAACTCGGGGTAAATTTCAGGGGCTCCTCCCAGGCCCTCCCAGGGTCAGCAGCACTCTGGGGTACAGAGGGGATGGGGAGGAGACTCACCTTCCCGTGCTTGGAGCACTCGGCCCAGGCAGAGCGCTGGAAGAGAAGATCTGGTAAGAGAGATGCCCATCCCTGGTTTCCTCAGGGGCTGCTCCAGTCCTTCTTGCTCTGAAATAGTCTCGAGACAAGCCCCCGGCCCCCTCTTCCAAATAGATGCTTCTCCCCCCCCAACCCCTCTGGAGTCTGAAATCGTCCCCATACCCAGGAGCCCATTTTTAGGACTGAACTTGCACGGTCTGACTAGGTCTGGGGCAAGAGCTGAGGGTGCTGATCCACATCGCTCTCCGAGTGTCCCGACGTCTTCTGGACTGGGGTGAGGACTGGGAAGGGAAGCAGGCCCCCTCCCCAAGTCTCCCGCCCACCCCCTCTGTCCCTCAAACCCTTTGCCTCCATTCCAGGACTCACCAAGGGCCAGGAAGGTGGTCAAATGGGGAGACATGCCCAGACCCTTGCAGCCTGCACCCGCCCTGGAGCCGATGGGTGAAAAGACAGAGTCTGCAACTGACAAGGGACAGGAAGTGTCAGCTGGGGCACATCATGGGGTTTCTACATCAGCAGTCTCCCACAAAGGGGAAGAATGCACTCCTGTCCTTCCCACTCTTCTCACTAATGAGAGTGAGGAAGTTGCCCTCCAAAACATGCTTGGATGAGGCTGAACTCACCCCCAGATGAACGCCTGAGGTAAGAACCTGATTGTCAACCTCTGGGATAAGGCAGAACATGGATCTGTGCAACAAACTGACTTGATAACACAAAGTAACCATCTGTTCTTGGGCAAGACGTTATGCCACTTTACACCAATGTTTCCTCATATTTAAAATGGGAAGCCTAAAATCCTCCTCCAAGTCTTTATTTTTTTTAATTTTTTAAAAAAGATTTTATTTATTAATCGGGGGGGGGGGCAGGCAGGAGGAGAAGCAGACTCCCCACTGAACAAAGAGCCCAGTGCGGGACTCGATCCCAGGACCCTGGGATATGCCCTGAGCCGAAGGCAGATGCTTAATGACTGAGCCACCCAGGCGAACCTCCTCCAAGTCTTTAATATTATGATATTCATTAAATTCTCAGTCAGGTGTTGGGAACTTTAAAAACATCCTGCTAGCATGAGTTCTCTTCCCATTTTCCCCCCAGTGCCGTTGGAACCAGGGAAAGGTAGGGTGCCCCTGAGCACATGCAAAATCCTAAAGGGGTGGGATGGTCAGGAGACAGACCTCAGGCTTGGGGCCAGATGGGGCTTGCAGCCGCGTGCTGAAATAAAGAGCAGAATCAGGGTGGGGAACACACTTATGCACCACGGAGCCCAGCAGGACAGGGGTCCCACCACAGATTCTCGTGTCCACTGCCCTGACAGCAGGAAGCCACACCTTCTCCAAGGTGTGGCTGCAGCAGACGCTGATGGTGGCCAAACATCGGTCACGGCTCCCTAGTTCCCTTACCAACAGGAACCTAGAGCTGTTGGAGGGGCTGTGTTCGAAGCTTGGGGCTGGGGGTGGGTGTGGAATGAAGTCTGGGTTAAGGCAATCTAGCAATCCCGTTTGCAGTAATTGGTCCAGAGTGGGGCACACGACCAGGTCTGGCCAATGAGGCTGAAAGCAGAGTATACCACAGTATCTGGGAATCCTATTTCTCCCTTAATATGGGAGGGTCTCATGGGACCTCTGCCCTCTTTACTCCTGTCCTTCCCTGGGAAGTGTAGCATGATGATGTGATAGATGAAGCTGCAGCAGCCACCTCACAGCCATGAGGCAACGGGCTTGAACACAACAGCAGAAACAGCTGGGGTGGACGGACACGAGGTCTAGGATCCGTAGAAGGTCCCTGTGTTGCTAAACCAACCCTAGGACCACCTCTCCCTGGAATTCTTAATAAGTAAACAATAAATAACCCTAGATTTTCCTGTCAAAACGTCAGACTAAGTCCATGGACTTGCACTCCGTCTTAAATACAATTAATTATGTCTAAAAACCTAAAACTGCTTAATACAAGATCTTAAGAATCTTCTTCAGTGCCTTAAAGAAATGGAAAGTATGTGAAGACTACGTAGCCAGAAATTAAAGGAAGTTGGGATTCCCCAGAGTCAAGCTGGATGCTGAACCCAGCTCTCATTTTGACGGTGACGAGTTAAGTCTTATCTCCGTGGCCTTGCAGACCATGGGGCTAAGGGCTAAAGCCCAGAGGTCTCCCTGGTCAAGGTGTCTGGGGACACTCTCCCTTTGTTAAGCCAGAGTCCAGGAGCTTCCATTTTATCGTAAGAGTGAACTGAAATTATTCACCCATTTCTGAGGGCTGCCAAGAATACGTGTTTTGAAACAGGAAGCCAAAAATGATTGCTCCTGAAAAATGACTAACACCAGCCAGTCTTCTGAATCTGCAACTTCCTGATCTTAATCTCTGTGTGTGTTCGCCCTGTGATCTCTCTGCCTCTCGGTCTGTCTTTCTCTTGCCCTCCCACTTCCTTTCCCCTTCGGTATCTCTTCCTCTTCTTTCTCTGCTTCTCGTTTCCGGTGGCTGTGTGTCCCCGTGCCTCACAGCATCGCTCCTTGTCCCTGTCCATCAGGTCCCCGCACCCCCAAACTGTGCTAATGGAAGGGGCTGACTCCCAACACACCCAAGGCCCAGATTGCTGATCTCCCCGGTGACTCCAGGTCCCCGCAGACACCATCCCAGCTTTGTAGGGGGATCGGGGGCACCCAGCCCAGGAGCCTTCGTTCCCTGCTTTCTGTGGCCTCAGGCTTGCTCACTGGCCATGTGGCCTCGTCCCCTGTTCTGCTTCTCAGCCCTCGTCCACTTGGGTGATGCCTCCCATGCATGAAATCCTCCACTCCCCCTCTTTTCGCGTAGTCTTTATTAGTGATTTTTCATCAGCTTTATTTAGGCATAATTTACATACAACACACCCCATCCACGAATACGTGCAATTCAATGAGCTCTGGCCACTGTGAAATCACCATCCTCGTGAAGATTTCCATCGTAGCCAAAAGATTCCTCGTGTCCCCTTTGCCCTCCCAGCAACCACTGATCTCTCTTTTCTTTCTTTCTTTTTTTTTTTCTTTTACTTTTTGGAAAACATTTATTTGTTCGATAACATTTTTTAAACAAACCTCTTACCCCGGAATAATGTTAGATTCACAGAGAACTTGCAGAGACCCAGAGAGTTCCGCTATGCCCTTCATCCAGTCTCCCCAACATCAATACTTTACGTAACTGCACTCCATCTGTCAAAACCAAGCAATTAACATTGATACAGTAATTAAATAAACTGTGGGGGACTGTGGTCCCCATCTGTTGGTGATAAATAGCTTTTCCTTGCCTGAAATGTCTTTTTCTCACCTCTGGTGCTGAAGGGCGTTCTCCTGTTCTGGAATTGTATGTTGGCTAGGTCGGCAGCCCTTCTCTTCCAACACTCGTAGAGACTGCATCCCGGTGCTGCTGACACTGGTCAATTCATTTTTCTTTTCTTTTCTTTTCTTCTTTCTTTCTTTCTTTCTTTCTTTCTTTCTTTCTTTCTTTCTTTCTCTTTTTCTTTCCTTCCTTCCTTCGTTCCTTCCTTCCTTCCTTCCTTTCTTTTTCTGTGGTTTTATTTTCTTATACTTTATTTTTTTAGTTTAAAATCAATTTAATTAACATAGTGTATTATTAGTTTCAGAGGTAGAATGTAGTGATTCATCAGTTGCATATAACACACAGTGTCCATTCTATCACATGCCCTCCTTAATGCCTGTCCCCCAGTTACCCCATCCCCCATCCACTTCCCCTCCAGTGACCCTCAGTTTGTTCTTTATTGTCAAGAGTCTCTATGCTTTGCCTCACTCTCTATTCTTATCTTATTCTATTTTTCCTTTCTTTTTCCTATGTTCGTCTGTTTTTTTTTTCTTAAATTCCACACATGAATGAAATCTTATGGTATTTGTCTTTCTCTGACTTATTTCGCTCAGTATAATACCCTCTAGTTCCATCCACATCATTGCAAAATGGCAAGATTTCATTCTTTTTGATGGCTGAGTACTATTCCATTGTATATATGGACCACATCTTCTTTATCCATTCATCGGTAGATGGACATCTGGGCTGCTTCCATAGTTTGCTTATTGTGGACATTGCTGCTATGAACATTGGGGTGCAGGTGCCCCTTTGGCTCACTACATTTGTATCCTTTGGATAAATACCTAGTGACGTTGGTCATTTTGTTGTGAATGAACCCTAAATCCTATTGTTGCTCTTTTGCAGTCAAATGCTCTACCACTGAGCTATACCCCCATATTGTTGCTCTTTTGAAAGTAAAGTGCCCTTTTCTCTTTCACTGCTTTTGAGATTCCGTCTTTGTGTTTCAGCACTTTTACTATGATGTGTCTCAGGGTGCGTGTGTGTTTACTCTTACTGAGGTACAACGGACAAAAAGTGCACACATCGAATGCACAGCTTAATGAATCTCCATGAATGGAGGGGTCTCGTGTCACCACCACCCTGATTCAGAAACAGAGCTTTGCATGGATTCAATTTGCTTGTTTGGGTTCTTTACACAGATGTGAATATACTCTACAGTCCCTTTGAGTGTATCTGGCTCCTTTTACTCAACCAGATGTTGGTAAGATTTATTCATAATGACATGTGAAATTGTAGACCATCAATTCTTGTTGCTCTAGAATATTCTGTTGTGTGAATAACCACGATGTATTTATCCATTAAGCATTAAGGGGGAATTTATTTAGTTTCTCGTCTAGGATGGATTATATTGCTCTGAATATATTAATACATGTCTATTGATGAGCGTATAGGTGCATGTCAGTTTGTATAAACCTAGGAGTGTTAATTGCTGTGTTTTGGGCTGTGCAGGCATTCGCCTTTAGCAGGTACGGCCAACATTTTTGAAGGTGATTGTATCAATTTATACTTGGTGCATTTGCGTGCCCTGGTTACTGTTACTCACCAGCTGTTGAGGTTTTTACATCTTCTATGATATCTTACTGTGGTTTTGGCTTGCACTTCTTTGATGACTGATGCTGCTGGGAACATTTTCATATGGTTTTGGTCTTTTGGATATTTATTTGTGTGAAATGTCCATGTGAGTCCTTTTCTCATTTCCTCATTTAAAAAAATTGGGTTGGGGGCACCTGGGTGGCTCAGTTGGTTAAGCAACTGCCTTCGGCTCAGGTCATGATCCTGGAGTCCTGGGATCGAGTCCCGCATGGGGCTCCCTGCTCAGCAGGGAGTCTGCTTCTCCCTCTGACCCTCCACCCTCTCATGCTCTCTCTCTATCATTCTCTCTCTCTCAATAAATAAATAAAAATCTTTAAAAAAAATAAAATAAAAAAATAAAAAATTGGGTTGACTCTTTTTCTCGAGTAAACGGTAAGAAGCTTTCTATTTTTCTTGTTACGCACACGAGTGCTTTGTCAGATATGTTCATTGTGAATACCTATGCCCGCTCTAATTAAGGCTTCACCCTCTTATTGGCGTGTTTTGAAGAATGCAATTTCTTGCAAACGTGGTTGCAAGGGAGACCGTCTCCCAACGACAGTACTCCTCTGTAGAGGAAAAAAGGCACACTTTCCTGGTGAGCAACCAGACACCTCTGCCTCGCGTGGGAAGTAACTCAAAGAAGAAATACGTGTGAGTCTGTACAACAAAGGAGTGGGTTATTATAACCCCTCCAACCTATGCACCATCTGGGGTGACTGACTCCTCAAGATGTAAGAGGTACGGGCCACATTGGGGTTCTGAGTAACATCACGGAGGCACAAAAATCAACATGCGTCTTAGCTAACCTGAAGAGAGTTGTCACAACCAACTAGAAGAGAGAGAGAGGTAGCTGTGTGAACGGGGGTCAGTTTCCCGTTCCCTCGGTTCTTGACTTTGGGCTTGAAGGGCTCCACGTGGCCCACTCATTTCCCTTTCTGTCTGAACACGAGGAGCAGGACCCAGGACTGGGTGACCTCTGGTTATGTGTCCCACCAGAAATCACCAGCTGTGGCCATTTTTCTGTACTCCCAGCCATGAAGACGTGATGAGCAGAGCGTGGCGGTCAGAGACCATTGTGTGGTTTTCTTACCCAGTGTTTCACAGAAAGGTCGTCCACAAGACCCAATTCCTCTTTCACTTGACTGGCAGGATGGGAGAGAGCTTTTCTCATCCACACTCATGCCCTCCTTGAACATTATCTCAGACTCAAACATGAAATCCAGATTGGGAACCCTGGCCCTGGGGTTTGGGGAGGGATTCCGAGCACTGACTTGGGTGTTAGACGTAAGTGTCTCACATAGAGTCCAGTACCTCGGGGCGCCTGGGTGGCTCAGTTGGTTAAGCGTCTGCCTTAGGCTCAGGTCATGATCCCAGGGTCCTAGGATCGAGCCCTGCATCGGGCTCCCTGCTCAGCGGGGAGTCTGCTTCTCCCTCTCCCTCTGCTGCTCCCCCTGCTTGTGCTATTTCTCTCATTCTCTCCCTCTCTCTCAAATAAATAAATAAAATCTTAAAAAAAAAAAAAGAATCTCATGCAAGTCACCTCCCCAAGGAACTTTCATTGATGTGATTTGGTGAATTTCCTTTTTCCCCGACCAATACCTATTTATTGGGTACCTATTAAGGGCTTACCCCTGTGCCAAAAATTTGAGACACACAAACCGATGGAGCTCATGGTCTGCTGAGGAAGACACCTACTGAACTGCTCAAAAAAGTCTATCATTGCCATGGTGATATGTAACCAGTAGTAACCTTAGATTTTTTTTTTTTTAAACAAATCAACCTCAAAAATAAGAGTAGTTCATGGCAATGGAATGTTTCTTGCTCACTCAGGTATGGGTGTCTCAGGTTGGCACTTGGAGCTCCTCCATGGGGCAACTCATGCTCCCAGGATTCTTCTACCGTTTGGCTCCAGCACTTTCCAAGACCTTGGAGTACTCTGTCACCAGAGAGGAGGAGGAGAGAGAGAGTAAAAATGGTGCATCCATTTCCTTTAAAAAAATAATAGGAGAGTCTGGGCAGAGGACAGAGCTTCTGTGAGAGAGTCAGGAAACAATTTTGCCAGCTCAGATAAATTGCAGCAATTCCAGAAGAGCCAGGGATGGGAGGACTAGGAGGAAAACATTGGGGACTGAATGTGTAGGGCTTTCTAACAGGCCATCTAAAGATTTGGGATTTTGTCTTTAAGATTACGGGTAAGGCGTGAAACATAAGTCTGGCATAATCAGAGTTTTGTCTGAAATAGTCACTGTGAACCATTCATGGAGATAGAACCTGGGGAGGCAGTAAAAATCACAGTGAACATTTTCTTTCATGCCAGATGCTGTTGTGAGTCTTGAATATGGATAGTTCACTTAATCATCACCATGACTCAGGGAAGGAGTTTCCATTATTAGACCCATTTTATAGATGAGAACACTGAGGCTTGGAGGGTTAATTAATTTGATTAGTGTATCTAAAATCTATAAACAAACACCCCCCAAAATAAATAATCCAGTCAAGAAATGGGCAAAAGACATGAGCAGACATTTCTCCAAAGAAGATACCCAAATGGCCAACAGGCACATGTAAAAGTGCTCAACATCACTCGGCATCAGGGAAATACAAATCAAACAATGAGAGATCACTTCACACCAGTCAGAGTGGCTAAAATTAACAACACTGGAAGCAACAGGTGTTGGCGAGGATGTGGAGAAAGGG
The DNA here is from genome assembly GCF_004348235.1 of Phoca vitulina. Taxonomy (NCBI): domain Eukaryota; kingdom Metazoa; phylum Chordata; class Mammalia; order Carnivora; family Phocidae; genus Phoca; species Phoca vitulina. The sequence continues at coordinate 3,275,058 of NW_022589755.1, read as the reverse complement.
GAACCCTCGGGCGCCTGGGTGGCTCAGTTGGTTAAGAAAGGAGAACCCTCTTACACTGTTGGTTGAAATGCAAGCTGATGCAGCCACTCCAGAAAACAGTATGGAGGTTGCCCAAGAAATTAAAAATAGAGCTACCCTCCGACCCAGCAATTGCACTACTAGGTATTTACCCCAAAGATACAAATGTAGTGATCTGAAGGGGCACCTGCACCCCAATATTCATAGCAGCAATGTCCACAATAGCCAAACTGTGGAAAGAGCCCAGATGTCCATTGACAGATGAGTGGATAAAGAAGATGTGGTATAAATATACAGTGGAATATTATTCAGCCATCAGAAAGAACGAAATCTTGCATTTGCGATGATGTGGATGGAACTAGAGGGTATTATGCTCCGCGAAATAAGTCAGTCAGAGGAAGACAATTATCTATGATTTCATTCATATGTGGAATTTAAGAAACAAAACAGTTGCACATAGGGGAAGGGGGAAAAAAGAGAGAGAGGGAAGGAAATCGTAAGAGACTCAATGACAGAGAACAAACTGAGGGATGATGGAGGGATGTGGGCGGGGGATGGGCTGGATGGGGGATGGGCATTAAGGAGGGCACTTGTGAGGAGCCCTGGGTGTTGTATGTAAGTGATGAATCACTGAATTCTGCTCCTGAAACCAATATTGCCCTGTATGTTAACTAACTGGAATTTAAATAAAAGCTTGAAATTAAAGAAAAAAAAGAAAAAAAGAATAATTTTATTAGCGTGTTCTTCGAGTAAGAGGTAGACCTGGATTCCAACCCTGGGCAGACTCTATGTTCTCACCTAGCATTGCTATGCTATGTTTAACAGTAATGTAATAAATTATATATTACATTTATTAAAGGAAACAAAAGCTGTGTGGATAGACCAGTTAGGAAGCTCTCGACCTCCAAAAGAGAGATGAATTGCTCGGATTTATATAAATGCATGGACTTAAGACAGGGAGGTAGTCCCCAAAGAAAGGCTGATGGAAGCCTTGGTTTCCAGAAATGTCTGACTAGGTTGTTTCGAACTAAATTTTCCACTGTAAAGAAAAATAAATAAAACAAAACAAAACAAAACAAAACAAAACAAAATAAAAACATGTGTTTGCAGGCCTTGGAGAGCTTCTAAGCAGGGAGAATTGATGATTCCAAGATGCGAAAGGGAAGGAAGCCAAGAGAGGGGGATTATTGTTTGGGGGTAGTTTTACATGCGAGGCTGAAACGCTGAAGGAACATTTGGCAGTCTAATTAAACAACATTTCAAATGGGGATGTCAAGCAGAGGGCCCATCGTGGTTGATGGATGCTGTAAACATCCCAGGCTCTGGGTTGGGACCTGAGGGGATGAAGGTTGACAGGATGTTAGCGAGACCTCAGCAGGGCAGAAACCCAGTTTCAAACCAAGGCATCTGCTCCCCAGCCCATCTCCCTGCCAGAAGCAAAACAAATTCTTTCCTGGGGAACTTTCACCACAGAGTGGCAAACCTGCACATCATTTCTGGCACGTATAATCAAAAACAAGAACGTATCGTGAGGTCAAGATGAGGCCAGAAAACTCAGAGGAAAGAGATGTAATACAAACAGACCACACTGGATTTTGAGTAACTGTAATTTACGGTGTCAAACAAACAAATGGCAAGCACTAGAGAATACAAATACAAATAAGTGAAAATTCTAGAATTTTGAAACCTGTAGCTACTGAAATTGTGAACTCAGCCGATGAGGTTAACAGCAAACTGGACTCCGTGGGAAGAGAGAAATCGTGAGCTGAAACGTGGTCAGAAGATAGGACCCAGGTGGAGGCACGGAGAGATTGAAGAATAAAGATTCAGGAAAGGACATGGGACAAGTATGGTGAGAAGGTCTAACATTTGGCCAGAGTCAAGGGTGCACCCCCAGGTTCCAGAGCCAGGAGGAGGCTGTCAGGTGAGATCCTGGTCTGGCTCCTTTGACAGGGAAGGTCCAAGCCAGGTGCCACCAGCCCTTAGTACCAGCCCCAGACTGGAAGCATGAGGATAATGTCTAAGGATTCACACAGGGGTGTCCTAGGGGCAGGGCTGAGGCAGCTCACCTGAGAACGTGGGCTTCGTCTCCCCACGCACTGTGTTTTTATGAAATCCAGAATCCTCCACTCCTCAACCCAGCAATCCCATTGGTGGGCATGCATCCTAAGGAAATGAAAACAGGGCATCAAAGAGATATCTGCACCCCCATGTTCACTGAAGCATTATCTACAACAGCCGAGACACGGAGACAAACTAAGTGTCCGTCCACTGATGAATGGATGAAGACGATGTGGTAAATACATACTATGGATAAATATTCATCCACGGAAGGAAGGAAATCCTGCCATACCTTACACTTATACAATGTTATATGTCAAATATAACATATATATGTCAGTTAAAGCCAATGTATGAGTCTGATCCCACAGAGTAAAACATGCTGATAATAAAATACAATTTTCCCCTCAGTCAGATGTGCAGGAATCTGCACCCTTGGTCTCTCTCTTGGTTTACTGTTCTTGTTGCATCTCCTTCTACTCCCCCTCTGGCCAATTCTGCTCCCGCCACACGGACATCTTTGCCATGCCTAGAACGCCTCAAGCATGCATCTGCCCCAGGACCTTTGCACTTGCCCCTGTCTCTGCCTGGAATGTTCTTCCTCCAGAGATGCACACGGCTCACCCCTTTTCCTCTTGTGGTCTTGCTCCAATGTTCCCTTCTCATTTATACCTTTTCAGACCATCCTATCTAAAATTGCAACAACCCCCACCCTGATTTCATATCATCTGTTGCCACTTTCCTCTCATCTTCGGCATGTATTATTAACCTGTTTTAAATTTTGCGTATGACTATTATTTCCTGTCTGTCTCCCCTAAAATGTATCCTTATTTTAATTTCTAGTGTTTTTTTTTTTACTGCATTGTTTTCTTTTTTCTTCTTTCTTTCTTTCTTTCTTTCTTTCTTTCTTTCTTTCTTTCTTTCTTTCTTTCTTTCTTTCCTGCTGTGTCCCTGCACCTAGAAGAGTACCTAGCATATAGTAGACATTCAACAAGTACTTTTGAACGATGATGAATAAATAGATGATAGGAAGGATGAGGAAGCATTTAGTGCGTGTTGAATACGATTCCAGAGGCCACATTTCAGTGTTTGAGTCCTGGCTCTGCAACTTTGAGCGGATCAGTTAATCTCTTCATGCCGCTGCTGATCCCACAGCGGCTGTGCCATTTTGCATTCCCGCCAACACCACACAAGTGTTCCAACTCCTCCTCATCTCCGCCAACACTTGCTATTCTCTGTTTTTTTTTTTTTAGTAGCCATCCTAATGAGTGTGAAGCAGTTTTTATCCCCTTTTTAAGTCTGTTTCAAAATACCAAAATGTTGGATGAGAGTCCTCCCCGATGAGTTCATCTTGCTGTCTTTTGATGGTGTCCAGGTGGTGCGATGATTTGGAGGTGGGTTTCTTCTCCAGGTTGCTCTTGTGACTGGATCCCCACCAACACAGGGAGATAGGCACATGGGGACTTTGTGTCTCCCATGTTTCAAAGAGGTGCTAGAATCCAAGGAATGGACTGGGTTCTTCATCAGCGTGAGACCACCCTACTGGGTCCGCATGGAATTAACATGTATCTTGTCCTCCCTCTTGTGGCCGCAGTGAAGAAATTCCCTTCTAAGTCAAAGAAATGAATTTTTTTCATTCAGTGAGTATTTGCTGATCCCGTACTGGGATCCTTTACTGAGACTCTTGAGATCCACCAGACGAACAGACAAGGACCCCTGCCCTCGGGGAGCTTGTATTTTTGCAGAGGGAGACAGACCATGCACCACGGACAGTAGTAATTTCGTGGTCTACCAGAAGGTGAAGAGTGATTTGGAAAATGAGAAAGTGGAGGGGAGGTCCAAGGTATCTAGAGTGCCTGGGGGGCAGCGGCGGGCCTCAGTGTTACTACGGAGGCCAGGGAAGGTATGAGGACGTGGCATGTGAGCAACAGTTGGAGCGGGAGGTGAAGCTGGTCAGCTGGGGGACCACAGCTCCAAGCGAGCGGAGGGGCCAGCTGGAGCAAAGCCTGCAGTGGACGCGTGTGGGGCTCATTCAAAGATGGCCAGGGGGAGCAGTGTGGCTGGTGTCGAGGGAAGGGTGGGGAGAGGAAAGCACAGGGGTTAACTCAGAGAGGTAACGCTGAGTCACTGCAGTTACCCCAAGTGAGGTGGGAATGACATCTAGGGCGCCAAATGGAGCGCGCTTGAATCAGGGATTCCCTCTCGGATCTCTGCTGCAAAGCTGAGCCCTTCTCCCAGCAGGGGACGTGTCATTCCTCCAGCCTGCAAAGGTCCTCGGCCGTTCTCCCTTCTCTTGCTAGGAGGCAGGACTCCACCCTCCTGCTCCAGACCTGTATCTGGCTGACGCCTGGATGCCTGTCTCAGAAGCCTCCTCACATTCAAAGTGTCCAGGGGGCTGTACTAAAAATGGAGTTTGTGGGATGGTGACTCCAGAGTTGTGCAGTGCACAAGCTTCCCAGCTGTACAGGAAGCCTTGATGTCTTCCCTCCACAGTCCCATCAAGTTCTGTGCCGGCTATGCCATTTCTCTGGGTGATACAGTGTCTTAATCTCTCTCCTCCCAATGGCCTGTAAGCTCTTTGAGGACAAGATAGAGTCAGAATTCCATCCATGTCCCTGGTACCCAGGAAAGGGACTGAAATACTTGAGGCCTCAACAGCACTCTACATAATAAAATGAGCAAATTGGGCAATTACGATTGGATTTCTGCAACAGGCCAGATATTATGGCAGTGTTCTAGGAATTGGCCATAATTATGCAGAGTCACCGAAGGATGTGAATTCACTGGAACGAGCTAGGAAATCATGGCATAGTCTTAGGGACCAGCTGGGTAATTGCACATGGAGCTCCCAGAGCCAGCTGGGTAATTACAGTGGAGTCCCTGGAATCCACTGGATAATTACCATGGAGTCACGGAATCAGCAGTAATAATAGATGAGTCCCAAATACAGACATCAGGGAAAGTCTGGAGACATCTTTGAGTGTCACAACTTGGGAGAGAGGAATCTCCTGGAACCTAGCAGGTGGAGGCCAGGGATGCTGCTAATAAGCGAAGCATCCTGAGATGCGCAGGGTGGCTCCCCACAGCAGAGAATCACCCAGTCCGGTCTTAGTTTGGGCTGCTGTAACAAGAATACCACATACGGGAGAATTTAAACCACAAACATTTATTTCTCACAGTTCTAGGGACTGGGAAGCCTGAGATCAGGGTGCCCGTGGGGTTGGGTTCTAGTGAGACGCCTCTTCCTGATTTCTTCACATGGTGCAGAGAAAACAGCCCCTCACCAGACACCGAATTGCTGGCGCCTTGATCTTAGACTTCCAGCCTCCAGAACTGAGGAATACATGTCCGCTGTTCATAAGCCACCTGGTGTATGGTATTTTGTTCTAGTAACCCGACAGACTACAACAGTGGCCAGTGAATGACAGTCCTGTAAACACACTGAGCCCTTATGGCAGGTTAGTTGGTAAGAGTACCAGTGATTTGCAATTGACCCCACCCATTCCAAGTCCTGGTTTACAAGCAACAGAAAACGACTGGCTGGTTTTGGCAGAGAAGGAATATATTGCCATGATGTTGGGTAGCTCATGGAATCTCAGGTAGAACTAAAGAGTCAAGCCCCCCAAAATGGGCAGGAAACAAAGGGGCAAAGCATCCTGGCCTTATCTCCCTCGAGAGCAAGATATCACCGCATTGAGACTCCATGGTGGGTCGAGCCCAGAACCCGTGCCCACTTACCTACCTGTGAGGCTGTGATTTATAATAAGAAATATGTATTTGGTCTTCACCCAGTTCCTGACACAGAGGTCCTAAAACCCTCCAAATTTCCTATGGGAGAACAATAAAAACGTCTTTTGTTACGTGAATAAGTGACTTTGGGAAAACCCCGAAGATGGTTGGAGGTAGAGTCAATCACCAGTGGCCAGTGAGTTCATCAAGCACAGCTACATAATGAAGCCTCCATTAAAAGACCAGAAGGACGGGGCTTGGGGCGTTTCTGGGTTGGCCAACACCTGGAGATGCAGGGAGAGGGCATGCAAGCTCCATGCCCTTTCCCGGTACCTGGCCGCGAGCATCTCTTCCATCTGGCTGTTCCTGAGTTGTATCCTTGTATAACAAACTGGTGATCGGGTAAGTAAAATGCTGTTCTGAGCTCTGTGAACTGCTCTTGCAAATTAGTCAAATCCAAGGAGGGGGGCGTGGGAACCTCTGATCTATATAGCAGACGGTCAGAAGCCCAGGTGACGATGAGGACTTGGATTGGCCTCTGGGGGGAGGGGCAGTCCTGTGGGATGGAGTCGTCACCTGTGGGATCTGACCCTGCCTCCCGGTAGATGATGTCAGAATTGAGTTGAACTGTAGGACGTCAGCTGGTGTCGGAGAGTCGCTTGGTGGTGTGGAAAAGAATCTCAGAGGGTGGGGACAGCAAGCACCCGGGCTTCCCCGGAGGGAGGCAGAACACACTTCCCACTAGGACTGGGATTGACAGACACTTCTTTCCACGTAGGAAACGGTCCCTATGCAGAGAGCCAAAAATGGCAAATGTGCTCTGCATCACGGTGCGTGCCAATCAAGGTGATTCCTTAAATAAAACCTCTCTTCCCACACACTTTCTGCCACGTGCCCAAAGCTTTCTGTGACTGAAAGACATTGAGAAACCTGCGAGTGAGACAATTGGTATAGGTGGGGCGTTTTCCTCCGACATTTTATCATGAGAAATGTTCAAACATACAGAAGAGTTGAAAGCATTTTTACGTGAATACCCGCATACGCAACACCTAGCTTCAGCCGCTAACAAATTCCTCCACCTAGCTGTCCACCAGCCCGTCTTGGGTGTCTTGGGTGGATTTCAAAGTAAGTTGTACACATTGGTACACTTCAGCCTGGATACTTACGCAAGCGCCTCCTTACCTAGAGTTCAAGCTTTGCCTGGAGTTCCTTTCTTTTTCTTTTGTGTGAAGGTTTGCATACAATGAAATGAAATGCACAGATCTTGAACATACTAGTGCTGTATTTTGACAGTTAGATACCCAAACCCTATCAAGATATAGAATATAGCCATTGTCCTGGGAAAACGGGGGTTGCCAGGGGCTGGGGGAGAGGGGACCGGAGGTGGTGTTTCAAGGGGACAGTTTCAGTTTTAGAAGGTGAAAAAGTTCTGTGGTTGGATGGAAGTGGTGGTCGTACCACAATGAGTGCATTTGATGCCACTGAACACTTAAAATGGTTAAAATGGTAAATTTTATGGTACGTACATTTTACCACAATTTAAAAATTAAAAATTAAAAACAGCCTTATGCAAACCAAGAAACAGACTTTGAACTACACAGAACAAACGGATGGTGACCAGAGGGGAGGTGGGTGGGGGTGTGGGGGAAACAGGTGATGGGGAGGAAGGAGGGCATCAGTCGTGATGAGCACCGGGTGCTGTGTGGAAGTGTTGAGTCATTATATTGGGCACCTGAAACAAGTATAATAACGCTGTATGTTAACTAACTGGAATTTAAATAAAACCTTTTAAAAATCCAGCCTTATGAAGTGGGGATTATTTTTGTTTGTTTTGTTTCTATTTCAAATTCTTATTTAAATTCTAGTTAGTTAACATACGGTGCAATATTGGTTTCTGGAGTAGAATTCAGTGATTCATCCCTTACATACAACACCCGGTGCTCATCCCAGCAAGTGCCCTCCTTAATGCCCATCCCCCATCCAGCCCATCCCCCCGCCCACCTCCCTCCATCAGCCCTCAGTTTGTCTCTATTGTTAAGAGTCTCTTATGGTTTGTTTCCCTCTCTGTTTTTTTTTCCCTCTTCCTCTATGTTCAGCTGTTTTGTTTCTTAAATTCCACATGAGTGACATCATATGGTGTTTGTCTTTCTCAGACTGAATTATTTTGCTTAGTGTAACACCCTCTAGGTCCATCTACATTGTTGCAAATGGCAAGACTTCGTCCTTTTTGATGGCTGAGTAATATTCCATTGTATATATACATAACATTTTCTTTATCTGGAAGTGGGGATCATTAGCCTCATTTTGCTGCTAAGGAAAAAAAATCAAGGTCAGATCAGGGGTGTGTTTTCCATGGAGTCACAGATCTACATGGGGAGGGAGTCAGGATTCGAACTCATGTCTGTGTCCTCCAGGCTCATCCAACTTTCCTTCTCCATCCTCTTTGGCCAACATCCTGGGTAGTTGTAACAATAACAGCAGGATGATAGTGGTGGTGGTGTTTGTGGCCGTGAAAATAAAAATGATAAAGAAAATGCCTTCTACCCACACAATGGACAGTAAGTTGTAAACAGGAAGAAGGACTGAAACCTGTTTCGCTGTGGGTGCACCTCAAAACAGGATGCTAAAAATGGTTACTTTATGTTTTGTGAATTTCACCTAGTTAAGAAAAATAAGAGCTATCGTCCCCGGAAGTCCCTGGACTTATGAGGTGAGAACGGTCATCTGCATTTTTGGCAGTGGGTATTCTTAGTCCCGGGGTCACAAAGCTGGTAAGCGGCAGATCTGAGACCCGAGACCTGGCTGTCTGTCTGTCTGTCTCCCTTTAAAACTTGCCCCGTGGGGGCAGAGGAGGGCTGTGTGGCGAATTCAAAGTTTCCGCTTCCTCCACCAAACCAGCTCTGACTCCATTTCTCTGCTCAGTCCCATGAGCAAGGTTTCCCGCCCGGCAGGACAGTGTTGCAGCCCCCACCCCACAAAAGACAGCAAGTGCAAAGCAGAGAGAGCAAAAGAAAGGAAAAAGAGGGGAGAGAGAGAGAGAGAAAGTCCTCGAGTGCTTCTCTGCCTGCAAGCGCAGTTGAGGCGTCCCTGCCCGGTGTCGCTCGGGAGGGATTGCAGGAGTCGTGGGTTATGCTGCCTTTTCCTGAGCTGGTGGCCAATCCCTGTCCCTCCCTGCCTGTCATGCTATAAAGAAAATGGTTTCGGGCGCCTGGGTGGCTCAGTTGGTTAAGCGACTGCCTTCGGCTCAGGTCATGATCCTGGAGTCCCTGGATCGAGTCCCGCATCGGGCTCCCTGCTCGGCAGGGAGTCTGCTTCTCCCTCTGACCCTCCCCCCTCTCATGTGCTTGCTCTCTCTCATTCTCTCTCTCTCAAATAAATAAATAAAAAATCTTTAAAAAAAAAAAAGAAAAAAAAAAAAGAAAATGGTTTCATTTGGGCACACCTCCTGGAGCTCAGCGCGTCCGCAGCATCTGGGCCTGCACACCTGTCCTCGTGCGGGAGGCTGGAAGTCCAAGATCAAGGCATTGCTACCGCTGGTCTGTCTCCTTGGCTTGTAGACTGCTGTTGTCAGACTGCCATTCGTAACAAGAAATATGCATGCGGTCTCCACCTAAAGCCCCTGCTATTTCCCGAGGGACAAGAGCCACGAAGGTAAGTCGTTGCTGTGAAGAGGTGACGTCTGGATGGCTCCGCAGGGCGGAGGGGAGGGGGCTGGAGATGGGTTCCATCCCCCAACGGACCCTGTGCACCCCTCCCACCTGGCTGTCCCTGGGTCACGTCCTTTTATAATAAACTGGTATAATGTTCCTCGGAGTTGTGTGAGCCACTCTAACAAATCAGTCGAACCAGGGGAGGGGGGTGCAGGAACCCGGGTCTACAGCCTGTGGGTAGATTGGAATCTGAGCTGTGGGTGGGGGGCGTCTTGTGGGACTGAGCCCCTAACCTGTGGGATCTGATGCTATGTCCACGTAGATAGTGTCGGAATTGACTTGACTTGGAAGATACCCAGCTGGTTGGTGGTGTGGGGGGAAACACATCAGAACTGCTGTCAGGGGGCGCCTGGGTGGCTCAGTCCGTTAAGCATCTGCCTTCGGCTCAGGTCATGATCCCGGGGTCCTGGGATCGAGCCCCGCATCGGGTTCCCTGCTCAGCGGGAAGCCTGCTTCTCCCTCTCCCACTCCCCCTGCTTCTCCCTCTCTCACTCCCTCTGCTTGTGTTCCCTCTCTCGCTGTCAAATAAATAAATAAAATCTTAAAAAAAAAAAAAAAGAACTGCTGTCAGAATCCGAGCCACCTCCTCCCCGTGTCCTCACGCAGTCTTCCCTCTGTTCCCTTTCTGTGTCTTAATCTCCTCTTCTTAGAAGGGCATCAGTCACATCGGATTAGGACCCACCATGTGACCTCATTTAATGGAATTACCTCTTCAAAGACCCCATCTCCAAATACAGTCACTTCTGAGGCACTGGGGGGTTAGGACTGCAGACAAGAAGGTAGGGGGGACCCAGAGCAGCCTGGCATATGGTGTGTGCTACCTCTCCCCGTGAGGAATAAACCCAGCGTGTGCGACTCCAGGTGCGTTCTTGGTGGTCGGCGGGCAGCAGCAATCATTTGACTCTGAGGAAGGGAAGCAGAAATTCTTAGTGGGCAGAAGGAAAGGGGAGGTGGCTTCCCAAGGACTCAAAGAGGAGACTGGACAAAGTGAGGCCGTGCCCCCCTCCCCACGCTTGTCAGCTCAGGCCTCCCCCAGGAGACAGGGAATGACTTTGGAAACCGGATGGATGTTTTAGTATTGAGTTCGGCTGGACTATTGACCCCCTGAAATTGGGACAGTTGGAAAACCCCAAAATGGCAAGAAAATCTGGAAGATCTGCTCCAGATATAGCCCTGGGGGAGGAAGAGGAGACTCAGACAGATGGTGTGTGAAGGCAGGGTGGGAAAGAATAAAGCTGTTTCCTGTTCACACCAGTGAGCCCAGACTTTTTTTTTTTTTTTACTATCCTATCATTTTTTTTTTTGAATTTGGATTTTTTTTAAGTAAAATTTTTATTTTAGATTAGTTTTAAGTTTACAGAAAAGTCACAAGCCTGGTACAGAGAGTTCCCATATACCCTTCACCCGGTTTCCCCTGCGGTTACGTCTTGAATGGCTACAGTATGTTTGTTGCAGCTGATGAACCAATGTCAAGGTATTATTGTTAACAAACATCCACATTGTATCAGGATCTCCTTAGTTTTTTACCAAGTGTCCTTCTGAGCCCCTATCCCATCCAGGGGAACACATTATATTTGTCACCATGTCACTTCATGCTCCTCTGGGCTCTGACAGTTTCTCAAACTTTTCTAGTTCTTGATGAACTTGACAGTTTTGAGGAGCACCGAGTGGGTATTTTGTAGAATGTGCCTCAACTGAGGATTGACAGATGTTTTTCCCATAATTAGACGAGGGTCACGGGGAAGAAAACCACAGGGATAAGTACTGTTTTCAACACACCATATGGTGGGCATAATCAACATGCTAAAGCTGGTCCTAATCCCTGGGAGGCAGTGTTGGTGAGGTTTCTCGATTACAAAGTTAGTCTCTTCCCCCAATTTTCATGCTATTCCATTTAGAAGGAAGCCATCATGCTCAGCCCAACCCAAAAAGTAGGGAGTTCTGTGCTCCATTTCCTTGAGGGTAGAATATCAACATAAATTATTTGGAACTCTTCTGCATGGGGCACTTGTCTATTTTCTCCCATTCATCACATTTATGACTTTATCCAATCATTTATTTATATCATTTTGGATCTATCGATATTTATTTCATGTTTGGGTTATAATCCAATACTACTTGATGTCTTCTGTCGCTCTAGTTATAGTCCTGCTCTTCTCAATATTTTGTAATGCAAATTTTCAAACATAAAAAAGTTGAAAAAACATTCCAGTGGGGAAAAAAACCCAAAGAATCCAATTATAAGATGGGCAAAGACGCTGAACAGATATTTTTCCAAAGAAGACATACAGACAGCCAATGGCTTCATGAAAAGGCACACAACCTCACTCATCATCAGAGAAATGCAAATCAAAACCACAGTGAGATATCACCTCACACCTGTCAGAATGGCTACTATCAAAACAGCCAAGAGACAACAAGTGTTGTTGGTGGGGATGTGGAGAAAAAGGAATCCTCCTGCACTGTTCGTGGGAATGCAAACTGGTGCAGCCACTGTGGAGAACAGTATGGAGGCTCCTCAAAAAATTAAACAGAAATGCCCATAATCCAGCAAATCCACCTTAGGTATTTATTGGAAGAGAACAAAACCACTAACTCAGAGAAATCCTGCCATTTGTGACAACATGGATGGACCTTGAGGGCATTATGCTAGATGAGATAAGTCAGACAGAGAAAGATAAATACTGTATGATCTTACTCATGTGTAGAATCAAAAAAAAAAAAAAAAAACAACCAAACACATAGATACAGAGAACAGATTGGGGGTTGCCCGGGGTGGGGGGGGGGAGGAAAGGGGTGAAAGCTGCAGTTATAAGATGTATAAGTGCTGGGAATCTAAGGTACAGCATGTGACTAGAATTAACTACCATATTGTATAGTTGAAAGTTGTTGAGAGAGATTTCGCCACACACACATACAAAATGTGACTACGTGAGGTCACGGATATGTTAATTAACCTTACCGTAATCATCGTTTTGTAATATATGCATGTATCAAATCGTTACGCTATATACCTTAAACCTACTCAGTGTTCTCTATCAGTTATATCCCGGTACAGCTGGACAAAATGAGGAATATTACAGTGAATACCCAGATATTTGCCACCTAGATTCTACCATTAATATTTTATTACGTATCTGTCCCTCCATCGATCCATCTTATTTTCTTTTTTGATCCGTTTCAAAGGGAACTGAAGACCCACTACACTCCCCCACCCCGCCCCAGTTCCCCAATACTTAAGCATGCATAGGATTAGCTAGAGTTCTTATTTTCTTTCGAGGTAAAATTTGCAGTGAGATGCACAAATCTTAAGTGTAGCACAAATGCAGATCCCTGTGAAACCCAAACCCTAATCAAAATACAGAATGATGCCCTCACTCCAGCACCTTCCCAGTCAGCCCTGTCCCCGCCTTCCCAGAGGTAACCCTTGCTCTGATTACTGTTGATACCATAGATTAGCTTTTTTGTCTGTTCTAGAACACCATCCAAATGGACTCATACAATATATACTCAACCACCTTGTTAAGCTGGTGAGTATCCCTGAGTTTGAGCCCTGAGGAGTACATGCTGAACTCTTTAGCCAGGACCTGCTCTGGTCTTCCATCAAGAGAGGTAGGTCAGGAGGCCTTCCTGGAAGAGGTGTCATTGCTGCCTCCCTCTGGCTTCCTTCCTGCCTCTCCGGGCTGCTCCTCCACAGCCTCTTCGTGGGTCCCTTCCTCCGCTTGCTGGTGCTGCTGAGCATCTGGCTAGACCAGAGCTTATAAATCAGCCAGCTCCAACCCACAGACAGGTTTTATTTGGCCCACACTGTATTTTTTTTTTTTTTATATTTGAATTAGTTTTAACATTTAAGAGCTGAGGGATTTTGCTTTTAAAAATATCCAGATTTCTGTCTTCTCCTGGAAATTTGAAACATCTGGCAATGCTGCGTCCCTCTTCCCATATGGCAAACATTGGCTGAAACTAGAGAGGAACAACCACGTTCTCTGAGCCCTGCTCCGCTGGGGGGTTCTCAGGCACCCCAGCCCTGAATTAACAGCTATAGAGCTTGAGATGGCATTGCAGTGGTATTCAGCCAAAAACCCTAGAAATGCTCAGGGACTACCCTGGGAAAACCATTTATCTTTCCCACGAGAAACAGACTCAGAGCAAGGGCAGGAGAAGGTCAAAGAGAACAAATTTCTATCAGACAGCATCTCAGCTCTCCCATTGACTGGGATGGATGCCTTGGGCTTAATCAGGGAAGGCCAGAAGCAATGTCCTAAAGAATGCGGACCTTCTGGGACCCAAACTGTATGTGAGGGAGACAGAGATGGACACAAGAGAAGGAGCCAGAGGGAGAAAGGGAGATTCAGTCACCAAACCTTTTTCTGAAGGGGAGTGAAAGGGAGTGGTGTGTGCCTGTTTGTGTGTGTATGTCTGTCTGTTCATGCATGCACACATGCTGTGAGGAGGGGTGCAGGAGTAAAACACTGAGTGCCCCCCCCCCCCCCCCCGCTGCCCCAGGAAGCCAATATAGTCTACTTCTACTTAGTAAGAATTACTCCTTTTCTAACACCAACCCAGATTGTTCTCTGGAATTCAAGATTAGTGTTTTTCAGATTGCAGGTTAAGACCCATTACCCAGTCATGAAAAATTTAGGTTGTGACCAGATTTTTATTTCCGAAATAGAATAAGCATAGAAGATATCTGAGAGCATTGTGCTTATTGGAGGTCAGTTTTGTTCATGAAACGTTTCACTTCAGATGTGTGTGTGCATGTGTGTGTGCACCAGATCACATTGTAAAATGTATTTCTCAGTGTGGTTGAAGTCCCACACCCTCAAATATCCATATTGGGGAGGGTGGACATAAGGCCAGATGGTGGGAGACTTGAAAGCAGGACTAAGAGGGTTTGTTTGACCTGATCCCATGGCTCTTGAGTCACTGAGTCACAACGACCACCTCACCCCACCCACAGATACATGAGCCCAGCTACACACATTATGGAATTTGGAATTCTTCTCCCCCTTAGCAAGTCCTGCTGGTTCTGCAAACATTGGCTGCAGACATGATGTGGAAGATTATCCAACAAGGGCTTTTAGGACAGGCTAATCTCACCTCTTTCCCCTCATTTTACAGATAGGGAAGCAGAGACTCCAAGATGGGAAGTCACTTGCCTGGGGTCACTTAGCACAACTCATGGCTTCTCATCTCAGGGAATTTGTCATCTCCAGGCCCCATGCATCCCATCTAGTTGGGGACAGTGGAGGACATGACTCCAGCCACTGGAGTTGGAATTGGAGACGGGCTGGAGAAGACCAGGGTAGAGAGGATGAGAGAGAGAAGGAGAGAGAGAGAGAGAGAGAGGGAGTGTGTGTGTGTGTGTGTGTGGTGAGGGCAGCTATCCTCACTCTTCCCTGTCTCCATCCAGATACTCCCTCCAGTATCACACCACCATCATCATCACTCTCATTCCTATCAGCACCACCATCATCACCATAACCATTACCACCACCATCATCATCACCATCATTACCATCATCATCATCATCACTACCATCACCACCACCACCATCACCATCATCACCATCACCATCACCACCATCATCACCACTACCATCATCACCATCACCATCATCACCACCATCATCACCATCATCACCACCATCATCACCACCACCATCATCACCATCACCATCATCACCACCATCATCACCATCATCACCACCATCACCACCACCATCATCGTCACCATCACCATCATCACCATCATCATCACCATCACCACCGCCATCATCATCACCATCACCATCATCATAACCATCATCACCATCATCATCACCATCACCACCATCACCACCATCACCATCATCTCCATCATCATCATCATCACCATCATGACCATCCCCATCATGACCATCACCACCACTATCATTATTTTTCTCCTAGCAATGGGATGGGCAACTACCTATCCTCAGCCCTTTTTTACCAATCTGGGGCACAATATTGGGATGAGAAAGGTGGAGTACTAACCTCCCCTTTTTCCTCCTGCCCATCTCAGTCCTTCCAGAGGAGGCCAGGGTGTGGGGACCCCAGGTGGCAAAGTCTAGCCTAGCTCCACAAGGGTGGGAAGGATCCCTGGGTCGGATTCCTGGGAACCTTAGTTTTAGCTCCCACAGTGACTGCCCGGGTGGTGATGTCAAAGTATCTGGGTCCCCTCCAAGGGTCTCTACTTCCCCACGTATCAGGTGGCATCATTGGGTTCCTGTGAGACTCATTATAGGCCGCGGCTGGAAAAATACTCTGTAAACTGTAAAGTGAATGGCAAGGGGAAGGGGGACCCTTATGTACACTGAAGTAATCCTTAAAGAGTTTGGAGAGGTTCTTAAAAACATGGCAGGCATTCTTATAAAGATGGTAGGGGTCCCTAGGTAGATGAGCGGGGTTCTTCTTGGGGCGGGAAGGGTCCTTATGCCGATGTGAGGGGTCCTTAACACTAGTATGCAGGTGTACATTCTGGAATGGTCTGCACACCTAGGAAGGTTTGTGTATAGAAGCTGTGCTCTTATGCAGATTTTAAAAGGTGGGGCTTTTACCCAAATGACAGCCTTTACAGAGGAGAGTACCCCTACACACAGAAGTGAGGGTTTTTTTATTGATGCAACTGACCGTTATTTGTAAGATGCTGTGCAAATACTTAGTGACTTTTGCACAGACATAAAGGTTCTTCCTAGAGATAAAGGGATCCTTTGCTGCTGTGGGGTGATAGCACAGTATGAGCGGCCTCATTTGGACAGGGATGTCGCTGGACAGCGTGGGACCTGCGCCGGCCGCAGGTGGGAGCCGGCACTGAGGGGCGGAGCGCTGGGGCCCGCTCACGGCGCCGCAGTCCCCCCGGCAGCCACCAGGGGCAGCACCGTCCCCGTCTGGCCCGCACCTCCCTCCTCCTCGCCCAATCTCCTCCCCCCACCCTCTCCCTCCCCCTGCTCCGCTCCCCTGAGCCCCGCCAGACCCCGCTCCGCCCGCGCCCCGCTCCACTGCCGAGGCTCCCGCAGCCCCGGCGTCGGCCCCGCTGCGCCCTCCCCGGGGGCTATGGGGGCGCCCCCGGGCTACCGACCCTCGGCTTGGGTGCATCTGCTCCACCAGCTGCCCCGCGCCGACTTCCAGCTCCGCCCGGTACCCAGCGGGTTCGCGCCCCAAGAGCAAGAATACCAGCAGGTGGGAGCGGGTGCGGGGTCCTGGGGGCGGGGGCGGAGAGGGGGGAGGCAGAGCTTAGGGGTCGTGAGGGAGAAGGGGGCTGGGTGACAGATTCCTGTGTTCTCCGGGGGTGGGGGCCGGGCCCGGACTTTGGGGTATCTGAAAGAGGAGGAGCATCGGGCTCCCATACCTGGAGGTTCCCCTGGGACAGGCGCTGGGAGACCAGAGCCCTGGTTCCTTAAATAAAGGAGGGTCAGGGGCTTGGACCCCTTAGTCCCAGAGGAGGGAAGGGACCGGGGAGCCTTGGATTCCAGGGTCTCTGAGAACTGCCCGGGAAGCTAGCCTCCAGAGTCACCAGGGCGATAGGTCCACTCTCCGTGTCCTAAAAGATACCCCCTCCCCTGATAGGATCGGGGCCGTCCAGTTAAGGTGAGACAGGAACTGATAATGGTGGAGAGGAAGAAGGGGTGCCCTGGTTTAGGACGGGATTGAGTCCTGAAATGGGGAAGGGACATGAGGGATTTAGGGCCAGGGCTGGGTAAACGAGGTGGAGGTGCTCTAAGAGGAAGCTTCCAGCCAGTCCCCAGTCCCAGGACAGAAGGGGTGGTCAGGGTGCTCGGGGTGGGGGGAATGAGATTCCATTTGGGGACCAGAGGATGACAGAAATGGGTCCGGAGGGTGGGGCTGGGGTGGGAACCTTACAGAAGCGGGGGTCCCTGGGGAAGGGGGCCCAGCCTGGGTCAGCTCCAACACGGGTGAAGGAACTGTCCCCTGACCCAGTTTAATTCAAGTCCTTGACTTTGAGATTAATGAGCGAGGCTTGGCTGAGCCGCGGAAGGGTGGGGGAGTGTGTGCGTGGGGGGGGGGGGGGGGGGCGGGGGAATCCTGTGGAGCCCTTGGATGTGTCCTGGGCCCTGCCTATAGGGTCTAGGCCCCTGGATTCTGTGCTAGGGAGCTCCTGGGATAAAGGGCTGGGGATTGGAGAGCTTAGGAGGTGTGTGTGGGGGGGTCCCAGAAAAGCAGAGAGGGGGATGTGTGCTGTATTCTGAGCTATTTGGGTCATGGCTGTGCCAGCCGGGAGCAGCTCCTCCCTGCCTACTCCACGCCGCCCTCTCCCCACCAAACAGGGACGGCCATCCCCTCGCCCACAGCCTCTCGTGTCCACAGTCACGACCTCCAGTGCTGGCCGCTGACGCCTGCTCAGGGCAGAGGAGACCCCCCCCCACAGCCATGCACCCGTTGCTGGCCCGCCACTGCCCGAGGCACTGGGAGAGGCTCACTCCGCCCCACCCCACCCCCGACAGGCCTGGTGACAGCACTGGGACGGGCGCGAAGTCATACGGCCCAGGAGGGGATACTGTCCCCCAGGAAGATGACCGCTGTGGGCACAGCTGGAAAAAGTCAGGCACGGGGTGACACCGGGCTGGAAGACACACTCACACACTCACACACACCCCACACTCACGTGTATACACACCCACAGTCACATCCATGCACACACACGGACACACATTCCCGTCCTCACACACTCCCACTCCCACATAGTTACACACACACACCCCACACTCACGTGTATACACACCCACAGTCACATCCATGCACACACATGGACACACATTCCCGTCCTCACACACTCCCACTCCCACATAGTTACACACACCCACACACACGTGTATACACACCCACAGTCACATCCATGCACACACATGGACACGCATTCCCCTCCTCACACACTCACACACACCCCACACTCACACATATATACACACACTCACAGAATTACACAATTCCTGCTCTCACTCACTCACACATTCACTCACCCCAGGCTCACTTGTATACGCACTCATACACTCACATTCATTCCTGCCTTCACTCAGACACACACATACCTAAACACACTCATACACACTCACATACCACACTCACTTGTATACACACTCTCAACACTCACATTCTTACTCTCACATACTCAGACACAAATTCACACATATATACACATATATTCACTCATATATGACATACACATGTTCACATTCAAACACACTCACAACTTTCTCACACACACACCACGAGAGACCACTCAGACTCAAAGAATCATGCCCAGAAACACACAAATGCCAACAGATCACTTTCACACCTGCAGACCTAGGTGCTCCCACAGAGACACTCATTCTCTCTCTCTCTCTCTCTCTCACACACACACACACACACACACATTCAGGTGTAGTATCTCATGGCAGACACAAAGATAAAACATCCAGTTTCACAGTCAGGAACACAAATACACCGCACACTTGTGTCATTCACACACACGTACACACACACTCCACACCACACTGCAAGGCAAAGGCAGAGACACACAGTGGTTTACAGGAAAGAGCGTTAGTGAGTCTGGAGGGGTGATTCTGTTCCTGATGTTGCCCCTTACCTGCTGGGTGGCTCAAGGTAACCCCCTGCCCCATTCTGGGCACTCCCAGTAAAGCCCTGCCTGGTGGAGAGCCCCGTTGTCCTGCAAGGCTTTTCCAGCTGCACATACCTGTTCTCTCCCTGCCTCTGTCCTCCCGGCCTTTGGTTCTGCCACCATCTGTCTCTGTGTCTCCTTTCTCTGCATCTCTGCTTTTCCACTCTTCTCTCTCTCTCTATCTCTCTGTGCCTCCCTGTCTCCAAGTCTCCATCCCCGAGTCTTGCACACACACCCTGTCATGGAGGCTGTCACGCCCCCCACCCCGTGAGTCCCTGGGTGACAGACTCACGCTGTGGTGGGTGTGCAGAGCTCAGCAGCAGGGGAGTGAGTGAGCAGTGAGAGGGGAGGACCGGCAAGGAGGAGGAAGAGGAAGCCTTCACACCCATCTCCAGGAACAGGCACCCCTGTCCACCCCCTGATCCCACCCAGTTCCGGATGCAGGTCTCAGAAGGTCCTGGGAGACGCTCTATTCCAACTGCCTGGTTAGGATGAGGAGGAGACAGTCTCAGAGAGGGAAGGCCCCAGCCAAGGGCCACACCCAGAGCAGAACTGGAACCCAAGATTTGGGCCTCTCACTAGGAAGCTCCCTCCAGTGACCCAGCCCCAAACCGCCGAGCCCCAGCGGCCAGCCTGGGAGGGGCTGGGGACCCCATCTTTCCCCACAAACCTGAAAACCACAGGCTGGGCTTGGCCCCCCATTCTAGCCAGGCCTGCCTTCCACCTCCACCGAAGTCCCGGATCCAGGACCTCCAGCCACGCAGGGAGGGAGCAGCGAGCTCCTCTGAGGCCTCATGTCTCCCCCTTCCCCAGGCCCTGTTGCTGGTGGCGGCCTTGGCAGGCCTGGGCTTGGGCCTGAGCCTCATTTTCATTGCTGTCTACCTCATCCGCTTTTGCTGCTGCCGGCCCCCAGAGCCCCCCGGGGCCAAGAGCCCCCCACCCGGGGGAGGCTGTGTCACCTGGAGCTGCATTGCTGCCCTTCTCGTCGGCTGGTAATGGGGCCCCAGGGTGGGTGGGGAGTGGGGACAGGGCTCCCCACCATCTCGGTCAGCCTTCCTGAGGGTGTCCTAGAAGCCCACCTCAGCCTTGCAGCAGGGAGGACTGCTCCCATTTCATGGATGGACAAACTGAGTTTCAAGAGGAGTGACTTCCCAAGGGCAGCCAGGCCTGCAGGAGCGGGTAGGGGTTAAGAGTGGCTTTGTCCCCGAAGAGTCGTGTGGCTAGGGGAGTGATGTAATCTCCCCAGGATTCGGTTTCCACACCTCTGAAACAGACGTGACAGTAACACCCACCTCCTAGTTACGGCAGGATTAAATGAGAGAACGTACAGTGCCTGGATCACAGTCGCACTCGGTGAACAGTAACGGGCGATGTCATTCATTCACTCATTCACTCATTCATTCATTCATTCCACAACTATTTCTTGCGGATCTGCTATGTGCCAGGAGATACTGAACGGGCCAGACGAGGTTCTTGACCTCGTGGAGCTGATGTTCTAGTCGAGGAGACAGACAGCCCAGTAATATTTACAGTCCAGGAGACCAGACCTGAGCTGGTCTAACTCCTTCCCACAGTAACCCTGGGCAAGTCTCAGGGAGAGGGAGAGAGAAAGCAACTTTTCAAGGCCCCTTCGCCCAAGTGGCGGAGTGGAGACCCGCAAGCCCCTCTCAGGGCCCGGGTGGTGGTGGTGGGGTTCTTCTGCGGCCCCGTCCCCCCCCCCCCCGGGGGGCGGGAGAGAGGGGAGGGGCACTTGAGGACACACCCTTACACCGTTTACCGGGAGCCATCTCTAAGCACAGCCCTCCCCGGCAGGCCACCCCCACAGATCCGGACGCCCGGATCCGAGAGAGACCCGCCCCGGATCCGGGGGAGCGGCGGGCTGGGCCCTACCCCACTGCCTCACATCGGGGAGCAGCACAGTGTGTTTGGGGGTGTCTGTGGGGGAGGAGGCCTGGGCGTCCTGTATCCAAACTGCTTCCTCTTCGGGCTCTCCTGACTGGGGGTGGACGGGGGTGGTGGACAAAGACCCCGTGGGGGAGAGACACGGCCGGCCCCCAGCGGCCTGGGAACAAGAGCAGCTTTGTCCCACTGTGAACAATGGGCGGGGGCGCCGGGGCGGGCGTGGGATCCCACGGCTGGGGGTGGGGCCCGTGGCCCGGGCTGGGAACTGTGAGGGCGTCCGGCTCTCTCCGCGGGTCGGAGGGACACACTGGGGGTGGGGGGGAGGGGCCCGCATTCAGACCCCACAATGGAGCTCTGTGTGCCGGCCGCGGAGGGGCGGGGGCGCAGGCTTCTGGCCCATCGGCCCACATTCCCTTGCTTCGCTCTCAGCTGGCCAGACGCTTGGGTCCCGGGGGCGGGGGAAGGCGGGGAGCTCCAGGCTCGGGTCCCCCCGCCCCGGGAGATGATGACTGGGGGGCCAGCACTCCTGGGAACCCCCAGGAGGCGGGGAGGGGATGGCGGCACCCTGAAGGGACAGGTGCTTGAGGAAAGGAGGGAGGGCTGGGTGTGGGGCCGGCAATCCTGGGGGGAGGGCTTCTCCTGGGGCTGGGCGTGACAGGGGTTCCGCTCCAGTGAGGTGCGGGTTAAATCTGCCCCCCCGCCCCGCCCCTGCACCCACCATTAGCATCACAATGACGTCCCTGGGGCGGGGGAGGGGGGCTTCCCGTTACCTTGGCAACCGGTGGGGGCCATGCTGGAGACGTTCCTTTCCCACGACGGGCTGGACCACTGGGGTGGGGGGTGGGAGACGGAATCGGGTGTGTGAGGAGGTGGGGGGACGCGGCCCCAGGGTCCCGGGACAGACTGTGATTTCCCGTCCCTCCCCTTCTCAGCGCCGGCATTGGCATCGGTTTCTATGGCAACAGCGAGACCAGCGATGGGGTGTCCCAGCTCAGCTCAGCATTGCTGCATGCCAACCATACGCTCAGCGCCATAGACCACCTGGTGAGGGGCCAGGCACCGGCCAGACCCCAGACCCACACCCAGACTGGTTCCCCAGACCCGGACAAAGGGCCACCTCCCAGAGAAACGGGACCGAAACTCAGAGCCAAGAGCCCACGCCTGAGATTTGGGACCCCAGACTTAGACTCAGACCTCAGACCGTACACCCCACCTCCAACCCTGACTGCAACCGGGACCTTACACATGGCACCCTCAGACCCTCAACCCAGATCTGAAACATGGGGCTCAAATCTAGACCCCAATTCACTTAGTCTCAGCCCTGAACCCCTGCCCTCAGGTCAGATCCAGGCCCTCAGACCTGACCTGTGGCCTAAACGAAAGCTCAGGGACCTCAGTGTTGAGACCCAGGACTCTGACAAGAGGCCTCACTCCCATCCCTAGGCCCAGGGTCCCAGACCCAGAGCTGAGACCCAGGCTGACCTCAGACCTCGAATGTCGTGTCCATTGCAGACCCTGGACCATGGAATCGAGACTCAGGACCCCAGACCCAGGCAGGCAGATGCCAACTGCAGACTCAAAAGCTCAGGCATAATTCCAGTTCTGGTGCCTTAATCTCACCTGGGACCCAAGCCACTGACCACCCAGAGCTCCTGATGGGAGGCCACAGACCTGTACCTCATTCCACAGATGTCCTAGCCCCCAGATCTCAGACACCTGCCCCTCCTACTTCACCCCCACACCCTTGGACCCAACCCCGGCCTCCCCAGACAATGCCCTCCTCTGACCCCAGACTGCCCCCTGCACGCAGGTGTTGGAGACGGTGGAGAGGCTAGGTGAGGCCGTGCGGACAGAGCTGACCACTCTGGAGGAGGTGCTGGTGCAGCGCCCGGAGCTGGTGGCTGCTGCCCGGGGGGCTCGGCGGCAGGCGGAGGCGGTGGCCCAGCAGCTCCAGGCGCTGGCCTTCTGGCGGGGAGTGCCCTTGAGCCCCCTGCAAGTGGCCGAAGACGTGTCCTTTGTGGAGGAGTACAGGTGGGTGACCGCCCGTCCTTGCCCTGGGTGGCAGGGGTTCTCACCCTGGGTGACTGTGCCTCCTGGGGACATTGGGCAACGTCTGGGGACGTGTTTGGTTGTCGTAACTGGGGGAGGGGGCACTACTCGCACCCGGTAGGTGGGGGACCAGAGATGCATCCTGCAATGCACAGGACGGCCCCTGCAGCAAAGGATGACCTGTCCCGAGTGTCACAGTGCCCAGGCTGAGTAACCCTGCCACGGAGGTGGACCCCACGGCCTGCTCACATCTTCGCATTCATCCACTCACTCACTCACTCACCCCTCAGTCATCCATCTGACACGTGCATCCACTCAACAGATCCTTATTTAGCACCTTCTGGTGACAGAGAGGGGTGCCCCAGTGGTTAGGAACATGAGCTCTAAAGCCAGATGGCCACTCCGGGACCCTGTGACAAGTTACCAGTTCCGTGCCTCGGTGTCCCGATCTGTAAAGTGGGAATGATGGGTAGTGCTCCCCTCATTGGGTTGCTGAGGATCAGATGAGTGCTTCTCCGTTATGTGCTTACAGCAGTGATGGGCTCACATTGTACAGATGTGTGGGAATGTAAGTTTTTATGAGACAGGGCAATGAACAAAACAGACAGCAGCTCCTGCCCATCTTCCAGTAAGGGGCCCAACAAGGAGCAAACACTTGTGAGGTGGTGGGTGGTAAGAGCTTTGGAGAAAAGTGAAGCAAGGGAGGGGGATGGGCTGGGGACAGTGACTGGCAGTTTGCATGTGGGCGTGGGGGGTGGGGGTCTGGGGAGGCCGCACCGAGAAGGTGGTATGTGAGGGAGGAACAGGTTATGCGGATATCTGGGACAGGCACCCTCGCCAACAGCCAATATGATGAAGTCCTCATTGCTTCGGCTGTTAGGAATTATGTCTCCTGTTGATCTGACACCTTCTGAGGGCCCTGCCCAGGCGCCGGGGCAGAGGCAGGACCCCGTGCTCCAGGGTGGAGGCCCACCAGGGCTGAAGCAGTCCGTGATAAGGACACCCCCGCGGGGCATCAGACAGGCCTGGGTCCCAGGGAGTCCGGGTTCTGCACTGTGGCTAAGCCACGTGCCAGGCTTCAGCCCCCCTCTACGGGCCCCAGGTAGTCAGTCGTGCAGGCAGACTCACCCCCAACAAGGAAACGTCTCTGGATGTACCAATATGAGTGCCTGGGCCTCGGGAGTCCTCCCCCAGCTAA
Organism: Phoca vitulina; assembly: GCF_004348235.1. Classification (NCBI taxonomy): domain Eukaryota; kingdom Metazoa; phylum Chordata; class Mammalia; order Carnivora; family Phocidae; genus Phoca; species Phoca vitulina. The sequence goes on along the minus strand of NW_022589755.1, from coordinate 3,250,751 downwards.
GGTGGCCAGTTTCCTGCAAGGTTACTGGGGCCCCTGGAGGGAGAGCTTCCTGGCCAAGTTCCTGGAAGCCCAGAGCAGGTGTTCACAGCGGCTTAGGGCAGAAGGGTCGGCTGCTCCTGACGGAAGCGAGAGAGTGAAGCTGGGGTGTACGGTGGGGACACTGGGAGCAAAAGCCTGCAGGTCTCCCGGAGCCACGCGGCCCAGCTCCCCCTTGGGAAAGGAGGGTCCTCTTGCCACTCCGGTGCCCCAGACTCACACAGCTGTGTGGGGACCACGGCCAGTGCCGCTATTTACGGAGCATTCACGCCATGCCAGCCCTCCGAGCAGAGTGAATCGATCATTAATACTTAACTAGCATGGGAAGTTCCCTGCACGTTCAAGCTCCTATTTCAGGGTGTCCGTGTGCCCGGTACCCTTCTAAGTTCGTGCTCCTTAGCCTCACAACACCCTCTCGGAGCAGGTGCTGCTGATCTCCCCCACGTGACAGGCAGGGAAACCAAGGCACAGGAGGCAAAGCTCCTGAGACAAGGTTGCATGCAGGTAGGAAGTGGAGAGCCTGGCCGAGCCCCACGTTGTGCAATAGGACACTCGGCCCACGCCCGGGAACCACTCACTTCACTCTGCAGGGTGCCGTGGCAGGTGGGGCTCCAGGGGGCCAAGCGCTCGTGCCCGGCGACAGGGCCTGTGCACGGTCCAGCCGGGGTGGGGTTCCAGGCGCCCAGACCCTGGCTGCAGTGGCCCGCCTCCCAGTGCACCCATTTCATGAGGAGCTGGCTGTGGCCTGGGGACCAGGGCATGAGCGTGGGGGTGCCGTCCCCCTCTGCCACCCTGGTCTGGGAGCCTGGGTACGGAGGGCTGGATTTGCTGCTCAGTGTCACCCTGTCCCTTCTCCAGGTGGCTGGCCTATGTCCTTCTGCTGCTCCTGGAGCTGCTGGTCTGCCTCTTCACCCTCCTGGGCCTAGCAAAGCAGAGCAAGTGGCTGGTGATCGTGTAAGTCTGGGTGCCCTCGGGGCAGGCTCATGGCCCAGCACAAGGGGACCTCTTTCCATCCCACAGCACTCTTGCAACAGGGACCACTGTCCTTGCCAGGTTCACGCTCTCATTCCCTTGTCCCACAGACTTCCATGGAGGTCCTGGGCTGGGTCAGCACATAGAGAGACACCAGGCCTAGCGCAGGACGGGCTGGGCAGACCCGGAAACACAGGCCCTGAGGCGTGGGAAGGGCTCCAAAATCCTAGGGAAAAAAAAAAAAAAAAAAAATATATATATATATATATAATGATTGCACTGAGGATGGGGTGATTACTGACTTCTACCGAGGGCTGTGCACACACTTCACACACACACACCCCGTGAAGGAGGGGCCCGTCAGGCACCTGACTTGCAGAGGCAGAAGGTGACCACATCTGAGGCTGCTGACCGTTACGTGGCTCACGGGAATCTCAAGACCACACCCTTATTTAACGGCTCATTCTGTGTGGCCAGCCCTCTTCTGGAACCCTCACACTGACCCTGTGAGGGTATGCTTTCCTTTTCCCCATTTAACCCAGGGGGAGAGGGGGGCTCAGAGAGGTTGGGCCACTTGCCCCGGGCCACACAGCCAGGAAGTGCTGGAGCTGGTTTTCGACTCAGGCCAGCCCATCCCAGTTAGAGGGGCCCTTGAATCCTCCCTGCCTCTGGGGGCCCTGCTGGTGCTCCCCAGTCTCCACACCCACCCTGGGTGAGAAGGCCTGCTGTCCCATGCAGGCTCCCCCTGAGGTTTAGAGATGGTGACCACCCTCCAGTGCTGACCCTTGCCCTTAGACCCCATCCCCAGAGAAAAACCAGGCCGCAGTTCTAGCCCTGGCGGTGCCCATGCCTTGGAGGAGGAGTGTGGGCAGAGCAGGAGGTGACCAAGCTGTGCTCAAACCTGAGAGGCATGCTTGGGGACTACTGGGCTCCTGCGGATTCAAAGCGAGGAAGCAGAGCCCAGAAGTGGGCAGGAGCTCTCCCAGAATCCCAGAGCAAGGCGGGGGCATCGCTGGGCTGGCATCTGGGCTGCTGGCTTGCCAGCCCAGGGCCCTTCTCAGCATCCTCCCCCTCACTCCCAGGCAGGGACCAGATGTTCAGTTCGATGTCAACAATCACAGGTCTACGACCTGCAGCCCCGTCCTCCCCCTGTCCCCCCTAATTCTGATCCTCCAGGCTCCAGAGGTTGGTGGGGAAGGGGGAGGGGCTGTGATGGGATTTGGGGCGGGGAAGGGAAGAGGTGAGGCAGGTAAATTAAAAACCCCAGAACCCCAAACCAATCCCCTCCCCTTTTATAGGATGACAGTGATGAGTCTCCTGGTTCTTGTCCTGAGCTGGGGCTCCATGGGCCTGGAGGCAGCTACAGCTGTGGTGAGTAATGGAGGCTGGGCCCCTGGGCCCTGGGGCAGGTCCTAAGGGGAAGGACTTGGGGCCAGGAACACAGGTTCTGAGGTCTAGAAGCTAGAGACTTGGACACTAGGGAGGAGGGGCCCTGGGGGTCTGGACTCCTGGGTCTGAGGGCCTGGACTCCTGGGTCAGGGGGAGGAGGGGGCTGGGGGCCTGGACTCCTGGGTCTGGGGGAGGGGGGGGGGGGGGCCTGGGCTCCGGGGGCTGGGGGGGGAGGGGGGGGGGGGGGGGTGGGGGGGGGGGGGGGGGGGGGGG
>NW_022589755.1:3236055-3247981 GCF_004348235.1 Phoca vitulina | reverse complement strand
CTGAGGGAGGAGGGGCTGGGGGCCTGGACTCCTGGGTCTGAGGGAGGAGGGGCTGGGGGCCTGGACTCCTGGGTCTGAGGGAGGAGGGGCTGGGGGCCTGGACTCCTGGGTCTGAGGGAGGAGGGGCTGGGGGCCTGGACTCCTGGGTCTGAGGGAGGAGGGGCTGGGGGTCTGGACTCCTGGGCCTGAGGGAGGAGGGGCTGGGGGTCTGGACTCCTGGGTCTGAGGGAGGAGGGGCTGGGGGTCTGGACTCCTGGGTCTGGGGGAGGAGGGGCTGGGGGTCTGGACTCCTGGGTCTGGGGGAGGAGGGCCTGTGGGATCGGACTCCTGGGTCTGAGGAAGGAGGAGCTGGGGGCCTGGACTCCTGACTCCCCAGGGATGATCAGGAAAGGGGTTGGGGGGCAGGTGAGCCAGACACTGAGTTCTGTGGGTGTGTGGAATTAGAGCAGTTTGTGGTCTGAGCCCCTCTTCCTAATGCCTCTCTCAGGGCCTCAGTGACTTCTGTTCCAGTCCTGACACCTACATCCTGAACCTGACCCAGGAGGAGACTGGGCTCAGCTCAGGTGACCCCACCAACCCCCTGCAGGCCCTGCATCCTCAGGCCTCTCTGCCCAGTCCTGCCTGGGGTCCGGTGGGGGGGGGGGTGGTGCTCGGTCTCAGAAGCTCTCAGCACCTCTCCTGGTGGCATGGGAAAGAGACAGGGATACAGATGCTGGATTCAGGAGAGAGCAGTTGGGAGACAGGGTTGGGCGTCCCTCCCCTGGAATGGGAAGATTTGGCCACTTGGGAGAAATGCTGCACAATTTAGTCAAGGTCAGGACGGCAGGACGGTAGCCTGTCCCTGAATGTCCTGCCGCTGGGACCACAGGAGGCCCCCGGGCTGGGGAGGGGCCCCTGGCCCTGAGGGTGGGGAGGCAGCGCCCTGCTCCTTCCCACCTTCCCGCGGGGAGGCTCCGGGGACCCAGGCTCATGGGCTCCCCCTCTTTCCCTCCCACTTCAGACATCCTGAACTATTACTTCCTCTGCAATCAGGCGGTCTCCAACCCCTTTCAACAGGTTAGGGGTGCAGGCAAGGGAGCCGGGTGGAGGAGGGCGGGCTGGGGCCTGGACTGCGGGTCCTTGGGGAGGCTGCGGGCGCCGGGGGCCCTCAGTCCTGTGTCCCCGGGGAAGAGAGTGGTCTGGGGGCGGCCACTACCCGGTCCTCCTCCCCCTGTCTTCCCGCAGAGGCTGACTCTGTCGCAGCGAGCTCTGGCCAACATCCACTCCCAGCTGCAGGGCCTCGAGCGGGAAGCTGTCCCCCAGTTCCCTTCTGCGCAGGTCGGCCGCCCGGCGCTCCCCCCACAGCCCCGAGTCCAAGGGGAAGGGCGGCCTGTGGGCGGGGCCCGCGGCCTGTGGGCGGGGCCCGCCGAGAGGGGCGGAGCCCGGGCCAGCCCGGCCCCGCAGGAGCAGGTGGGATAACGCTCGCTCCCGCGCAGAAGCCTCTGCTGTCCTTGGAGGAGACGCTGAATGTGACAGAAGGAGACTTCCACCAGTTGGTGGCGCTGCTGCACTGTCGCGGGCTGCACAAGGTGCGCCCTGTCCCCCGTCCAGATTCTTCCAGGGAGCCCGAAAAATCCTTACGTTCCTCCCTTACCTATCCACCCACCCCCATCCGTGCATCTGTCGTCCGCCTCCCCTCCCTCCACCGCCACCCCTCCCCGTGCCCCTCCCCTCCCTCCACCGCCACCCCTCCCCGTCCCCCTCCCCGTCTCTCCCCTGGAGCCCCTGCAGCCTCGGGAATGCTGGAGCTAGACAGCGTGGGCTCCTGTCCTAGCTCCTGACCCCAGACAAGTCACTAAGTACTCCGTGCCTCAGCTTCCTCCCTTATAAATGAACCGGGATCGCAGCGGGCAGTAGCTGTAAGGCTCTCCACACTGGAGCAGCAGGCTGGGCAGGGCCGCCCAGAGAAAGCATGCCCGGCGTCCCGCAGACTCGTCCAACCTTGGCTCTGCCGCAGCTGTGTGGCCACTGGCAGGGGAGAGCCCCGAGTCCCCGTTCCCATCACCCGTGAAATGACGGAGAGGATACCTGCTTTCCTGGGCGGGACCACAGTCTGTTAGGGTGACTCACCTGCGCCTGGCTTTACTAGGTGCGGCACAGGCGGGATGCACCTGCGCCCTTGTTAGCCATGCTGCCTTCATCACCCCTTCTTACAGAGGACGTGCAGAGGGCCGGGTCTCCCCACTGGCCCTGGCACACCCCCTCTCCCTCTGTGAGCCTCCACTGCCAGGCAGTCACTCAGGGTCATCCCTTTGCTTCCTCACCCCACCCCCATCCCAAGGGCCCACTGCTGCTCCGGCCTAGTCTTCTGCCCTGGAGGAGCGCACATGCCTCCTCCCCCCTTCTTGTCTGTCCCCCCACGGGCTCTCCAACAGGGCTGCCAGATTTAGCAAACAACAAATACCTCTTCACTGCAGGTAGGTCCCATGCCATATTGGGGACATGTCTGTACTAAATATTTTTTTGTTGCTGGGCATCTGAAATTCAAATCTATGTGGGCATCCTTAGTGATCGCATCCCTTCCATGGCTCCCACTGTCCCCAGAGCTTCTCAGATTGGCACTCTAGCAAGGGGGCAGTGGTGGTGGGGGGGGCAAGGAATCAATACTCAGAATTGCTGAATACCTGAGCTGCAGAACCCTAGAAGGCAACCCTGCTCTTTTATTCAATGGCAAACTGAGGCCCACAAATTTCTCTGTGGTCCAGGCCAACACTGGGCTGGATCGCACTTCCCAAGGTTCACTGTGGACAGAGGGAAGGGAGGGAGGGGGGAAGGTGGGTCAGAGTCTCACCCTCTACTCTGTGCACCCCATAACTCCAGGCCTCAGTTTCCCCTCTCTGGGCTTTAGGGTCCCCACATATTACAATCAGGATTGAGGGACATCAGGGATAAAGTGGCAGGAGGGGGCCTCTGGAGCCTGACAGATGTGGCTCTAATCCCACCTCTGCCTCTTCCAGGCTTTGTGACTCTGGGCAAGTGGCTTGCCCTCTCTGGGCTTCAACTTTCTGCCACGGCGAAAGGCAGCAGTGTGAGGGGGCCCGATCTCTGCCTTGCAGGGCCAGGAGGGGGATGAAAGGACATTGTCTAGGTGCCTGATACAGTAAAAAGAGAACGCCCCATTGCGCTGACGGGCCCCTCGCTCGGGCTTCACTGGCTCAGTACCAGACACCGCTGCCCCCCGCCCAGGGGCTCAAGCCAGAAACCTAGGATCATCCCTTTTGCCGTCTGTCCTTACCTCCCACAACCACTCCCCAGGAAAGCTCTGCCGGCCCTTCCTCCGAAGCCCATCTGGACTCCAAGCGTGGCTCCCTCCACCATTGCTGCTACCCTGGTCACCCTCCTCCCCTCCCGCCCAGTGGCCGCAGGGCATTTTCCCTGCCCCCCTGCTGCCCCCCCATCTGTCCTCCCACAACAGCTAGCAGCTGCGTGAGCCTCTATCACACAATCCGATCAAGTTCTTTCTCCACTAAACCCTCCAGTGACTCCCCTGCATGTGGATTAAAGCCTAGCTCCTGGCCTCACCTGCCAGGGCCCGGGCTGGTCCCAGCCTCAGCCCCTTGCACCCCGTCCCTGCTCGGGCCACAGCAGCCCCCAGACAGCTCCTGGGCCTCGAGCCCATGGTTCCTTCCTGCTGTCGGGGCCCGGTCCTGCCCTCTGGTCCCCTCTCGGCTTACGGTCATCTGAAACGACCTTCTGGAGCCTCGTAACTCACGTAGCCCTGGGACTGGGAGCCACACCTGCACAGAGCAGGCCCTTGGCTAATCTGTGGGATGAATGATGGCCAGGCATTCAGGAAATGGCTCAGCTCATTTCCAGGGGTGCCGGGAGTGGCTGCCAGCATTTACTGAGTGTGCATTGTGCGCAAGGTGTAATTCCAAGTCAGGGGTTCTTCCAAGCATTATTCTAAGTGTTATTGTAAGCCAGAGATTTTGCCCCCGGGGGGCATTTGGCAATGGTTGTCACAGCCAGGGTGGGGGTGCTCCTGGCACGTAGTGGGCAGAGCCCAGGGATGCCGCTCAACATCCTACAGTGCACGGGACGCCCCACGACGGAGAATCATCGGGCTCATGGTGTCGGAACCCCTGCACTGGACCAAGGCTGAGCCGGTGTGGTGGCTGGAGGTGGGGTGGAGGGGAGGCCAAGATTTGGGTTTACACCTGCACGTGTAATGATGACTGTGCTTGGAGCACCTCCTGTGTGCTCGTACGGAGGCACAGAGATGTTGAGTGACTTGTCCAGCATGGCACAGCCGGCTGTGTGGGGTTGAGGGGGCGTGCCCGCTGACACAACCCCCCCCCCCCCCGCCACCCCAGGATTATGGCGCTGCCCTGCGGGGCTTGTGTGAGGATGCCCTGGAAGGCCTGCTCTTCCTGCTGCTCTTCTCCCTCCTGTCTGCGGGGGCCCTAGCCACCACCCTCTGCAGCCTGCCCCGTGCCTGGGCCCTCTTCCCGCCCAGGTCAGGAGGGGAGGGCGGGCGTGGTCCTGGGGGGAGGCGGTGCGGGCTGGACCCCTGGGCCACTGTTGGGGCAGCAGCCTCCTGACAGGTCCCCCATCCTGCTTCTCTGCCACTCCCATCGCCCCCCAGTGACGACTATGATGACGCAGATGATGACGACCCTTTCAACCCTCAGGTACCGTACTCGCTGGTCTGAGGGAGGAGGCCAGGGGCCTGTGCTACAAAGCCAGATCTCCTCCATACCCCCTCCCCGATCTCCCCAATCTTCCCTGCAGGAATCCAAGCGCTTCGTGCAGTGGCAGTCATCTATCTGAGCCCCTCCTCCGTGCCAGACTGGAGCCTGAGCCCCCACCCCGGTGAGCTTCCGGAGCGGCACCCCGGCTCCCCCCGCGGCCAGCCCCTGCTCGCCTCTCCCTCACTCCGGGCAGGGGGGTGGCCCTGCCACCTGCATCCGGCGCCCTGTGTCTGCCTCTCTCTGCAGTTCCTTCCCTGGCTGCCAGAGAAGACCCCACTAACCCAGCCTGACTGGGCTCTCACCTCTCACAGCACCTCTGGCCACGGACACCCACACGGGCTGCCTCCCTGCCCTGCCTCCTCTCCCACGGGCCCTTGCCTGGGGAGCCAGCCAGGGGGCAGGCCGGGCCCTGGGGCTGGCAGGGAGGGGCAGCCAGCTAGCCCCGCAACCCCTCACCCCTGGCCACCAGGCCCATCCTCGAAGGGACACGAGTGTCCTTGTCCCTGCCAGGCCCCAGGGGGCTTAGGGCCATCATCTCAAGTTGCGGCACTAACTCGGGAATGGGTTGATTTGAAATAAAAGGGAAAACTTTATTTTACAAGCAGCTGGGTCCTTATTTGTCTCCTCCCTGCTCTGGCCTCCTGGTTGGGGCCGGGGAGACCCCTCCACTGCTGCCTCCTGGCTGCCAGGCATTTCCAAGGACATTGGGTTTTTGTTTTGTTGTTTTTAAAATAATAATGACTTTTTTGCCTGATTCTAAAAGTAGGACACATGTCCTGACCCAGGAAGAGATCAGACAAGCCAGGAATAGATCTCAGTGTGTGTGTGTGTGTGTGTGTGTGTGACAGAAGACAGATGTCAAGTGAGAGTGAAAGGCCGTGTGGTTTCAAAGCTCTGCGGACACCATTGGTCTCCGTCTGGAAGAAGATGTTCTACAGATAAGACAGGTGAAGATCTACCGTAGACAAAGGAAGGAGCAAACATACCGCAAAGAGTAAGTAGGAGACTCTTGTATGGGGTGCCTTGGCCGGAAAGGGAGCACTTCCAGCAAGATACCCCAAAGCTGGCAAGGAGAAGGTAATTTATTTGACAAATTGTGGAACTAAAAACAATAACGTAAAGCCAGAAGGCCAATTGGTAGTCTAGGGAAAAACCGTTTTCACACCTATGGCTGAGAAATGTGTTTTTATTACTACATAAACATAATCTACAAAGCTTCCATACACTAAGAAAAGGACCACTTAACTTGAAAAGAAGCGATTATGACACACATTTGATGAAGCGCAAACCCCCATAGCAGGGAACAGACAATGGGGTGTTCAAAGCCTGACAATTAGGAAGTGCAATCTGAAACGAGGAGGAACGCTTTCCTTCCCGGCCCCCGCGCCACAACACAGTGAGAACAGTGCTGGAACCGCCGCTGGCAAGGCTGGGCTCTGGAGGACGCTGGGGCGCGCAGCTCCCGATGCTGTGATGACAGTCTGCTCATGTGTGACCCTCTGGCCAGGCTGTTATACTCTGGGGAAGATGAAGCAGAGGCATTGGAATGTCTATCAAGGGCTGTGGACAGGCTGAACTCTGAGCTGAAGGCCACGGAGAGAGGCGAGTCCCATAAATCACCGCACGGCAGGGCTCTCTGGAACACAACAGCTCTTGGGTTCGGGATTTTAGGGACTGCCTAGGAAAGGAGAGGTGACAGACGGTGGCAGCACAGTGGACAAATGCAGGGGAGGCCGCGATTAAGGGCCCTGCCTGCCACTCACCACCAGATGGCCGTGGGCAGTCATGTGACCTGTGGGAGCTCCGCCGATTCACCCCCTGGCGGGGGCACATAAGACAGCTCCCCAGGCCCTCCTCTGAGATTCTCCTAGACCACAAGTCTCCCTCAACTCGCCGGGCAGCAAAAACAGACTACTCCCCCCGCCTGGTGTGAATGCTCACGCTCCCCCCTCCAGAAACACTGCTGGGGTCACTTCCAAGCGCCACCGGAGTAGTGCAGGTACTGTGCACGAGGGTTTCAGGTCGGGCTTGGTGGCCCTGCAGTGCCAGATGTCAGGCCCTCAAGGGGGGCCTGCCACTGGGGAGCTGCTCTTGGGCTTCCTAATCGTCTCTGTCTTCGGCACTGCAAGTAATGTTCAAGGAAGTTTTCTGTGTGGAATGGCCTGAAGCTGGGATGGAAAAATCGACCGCAGTTTCCAGCGAGGGGCTCTGGGGGCCAAGTGTTGACTCAATTTCTCCTTTCGACTAGCTGGGCTGCCGGACCCTGGGCCGGCCCGCAGCTATTCTGGCTGTGCTGATCTCAAACACTGCCCTCTAGCGACCCTGAGTCCTCGTCCACAAGCTGAAGCTGCTGTGTTGGGATATTCCAAAAGCACCCTGAGATTCAGGCCACCTGATTTCCCGCCAACAGGCCCGGCAGTGATCTTTAACCTGGAAGCTTTAACCAAGAAAGAAGGACATTTTGCATAACCTTTACAAAGGCGAAATCCACTTTTATTTAAAAACCATACATATGAGGACTTTCACTTCCAACCAAGATGGAGGAACAGGGACTAGATTTGCTCTCCTTCCTGAAACAACCAAAAGGCCAGACAAAATACGTGAAACAACAGTGCTCAAGACTCAGCATCAGGAAAGGAGAGTGATCCTTGAGACAGAAGACATCAAGGTGAGCCCTGACATCGCCACAGCCCGCGGTCATCAGAGTCTGACTGCAGGGCCGCCAAGGGGAACTGAGGCAGAACATGTCCCAAAGACCCCACCTAAAACTGCTCTAAAAAATGACAATTAAAAAAAAGATAATCTCATACCAGAAAGCAGAAAAACGGAAACAAAGATGGGACAGATAGAAACCCAATAGCAAGATGATAAATTTACATGTAATCATACCAAAAATCATGTTCAAAGTGTAGTTACAAATACCTCTTTTAAAAGGCAGAGATTGTTGGATTGGATTAAAAGAAGGATCCCACTACACACTACATACCAAAAACCCACCTTAAATATAACACTGGAAAGTATAGGGATGCTAAATGCAGTGGGGTCCTCTGGACTGGACTCTGGCACATAAAGGACAGGTTAGTGGAAAAAGAGAAATTAAAACAAAGCTGCAACTTAGTTACCAGTAATGTACCAGTGCTGGTTTCTTGGTTTTACCAAATACAGTACAGGAATGCGAGATAATAGCATCAGGGAAAACCGGCTGTAGGGTACCCAGGACTCCGAATTACCTTTGCAACTTTTTGTAAACCCCAAATTGTCTTACAACAGTTTTTTTTTTTTTTAAGTGAAAGGACAGAAAAAGATCAACTGTGCTAACTAACAAAATGATACTCAGTCATCAATACAAAAGTTTCTAACAGTTTTAAAAGTTTTTAATGCGGAAAGAAATCGCTTCTGAAATACTATTCTACCGCCTACAATGACTACACAGAGCGGTTCCTGAGCTGGACGGGACCATGTCATCGGTCAGGAGCCTGGATGGAAACACATGGCACGCTGCTGCCCACCAGGTCCACATTCCCCAGCCTGGCCCCAGTGCACTTCCAGTGGCTGCCCAGACCTATCCCTTCAGCCCGGGACCCTCACCTGCCCACCTGTACACACCTATCCGCTCGGCCCCGGACCCCCACCTGCCCACCTGTACACACTTATCCGCTCGGCCCCGGACCCCCACCTGCCCTCCTGTGCACACCTATCCGCTCGGCCCCGGACCCCCACCTGCCCACCTGTGCACACCTATCCGCTCGGCCCCGGACCCCCACCTGCCCACCTGTGCACACCTATCCGCTCAACCCCGGACCCCGCACACGTCCACTCCACCGCAGCCATCTGCCCCAGCCATGGTCCCCCTGCAGTCCCCAGCTCCCCAGGCTCTGCCGGTCGCCCGCCTCCGTGTGTTTGCAGGCGCCGCGTCCTCTGCCACGGGCGCCTCCGCAATTTTATGTACCAGGGAAGCTCCCCTTCCCGGCTGGAGGCTGCTCTCACCCCCTTTCTCCGACTTCACCATGCTCTGCCCTGGACTTCCACATCGCTGTACAGAGGTAGTCTTACAACCCTCCTCACGTCAGCTTGTAGCTGGAAACAACAATGGCTACCACTCACTGAGCCAAAATAGGGCTGCGTGCTCGGGCACAGGGCCGGCGGAATCCGCCGCGCATGTCCCCTCGGGGCCACCGTCCCCACCCTGTCTTCCGGCTTGCCTTAAACGTCCACGCGTCCTTGCGTAAGCGGAGGGCGGGCCCAAGTCAAGCCCGCGGCGCCCATTGGCGGTGCAGGGTCGAGGGAGGTGGGGCGAGGTCTCCGCGTGACGTCAGGACGCCGCGGTCAGAACGTCGAAGCCCAAGAAAGACAAGAACCAGCCGGGTCGCGAGCAGTTCCGCGGCCGTGTCGCTGTCTCCTTGGGCCGCTGCTGACGAGTCCAGGGGTCGGACGGCTGAGGTGGGTGTGGGGAGCGGCGGGCGGGCGGGCGGGGACGGCATCTCCTTCCGGCCCTACGCCCAGCGGGTCCCGAGGCCTGGTGGGCCGTCGCAGCAACGGACGCCGCGCGCGAGCGACGACTGGGTGTGGCGGGCACGGGCGGCCACTGCGCCTGCGCGCCCTCGCGCCTGCGCCGTCGGCCGGGCTCCCCGCCCCCGCTCTCGGAATTCCTGGGTCCCGAGCGCCCCTTCTCAGCCCCCATTGACCGGGCCGTTCCACCGGGAGGATGGCGTTGCCCCGGCGACGCGCTGCTCCGGAGCCGCGTTCTCCCCGCCGGAGCCGTGGTGCGCACGCGCGGCGCGGCCGGGCGGTGACTCTGGAGTGGGTCGCCGGCGTCCGGACGGGCTCTGCTTCCACCTGGCGCCACTGCCCTCTCGGGGCCCCCGGGACGGCCAGGTGCCCCTCGCGTCCGGTGCCCGTGAGGCACGCCCGCTGTCTCCCTGCGCTGTCCCCCGCTCGTCCCCTCCTGCCTCTCCCCGCCCCTTCCCGAGCTTGCTTGTCCGGGGCGTCTTCCAGGCTCCCGTTCCCGTCCGTCCCCTCACTTGCTGTAGGACCGTCGGGGTCTCCGGCGGGGACTCGCCTCGGAGCCCACCCAGGCTTCTCAGCCCCCCAGGTGTAGGCCCCAAGGCAGCCCTCGCCTTCTGGCAGACCCCCCGCCCCACTCGGAGTTTCCGGCAGGTGGTTTGGACGGGGTGAGGCGTCTCCAGCGCTCCTCTCCGGAGCCCCCAGCCCGCGGGGCTTGTTTCTGACAGCAGTGTCCTGAGGGCTTCCCGAGAGCGCGCGTCTTCCCTTCAGGGCTCCCCGTGCTCCCTCGGGCTTCTCCTCGTTTCCCGGAGTGACTTCGGGAGTTGTTCTCCTCTGGAGTTCTCTCATGATTCCCTCTGTACAGACTTTGCTCTGCTTCCTCTCAGGAGCTGTATTTCCCTCTGGAATGCTTTGTAGCCCTTGCTTGAGGTCCCTCCACCCCCTCCCGCCCTCTGTGCCGGGGCTTCCCTCCGGCCTTCCCTCTTCTCTTAGGGGTTTCAGGTCCTGCTCTTCCCCTTTGGGAGATTCCTTCAGCCTTCCCCGTTTTCAGATCCTTCCTGTTCCACCCAGAGCACCGCAGGGAGGAGAAGGCCTTCCCCTCACACAGAAGCCCTTTTCTTTTATTCCACCAGGGAGTCCTCTTTCACGGACACTCCTCTTCTGCCTGGCTTCTCATGAGCTCATCTCCTTCTCTTCCCCACTTTGTGACTTTTTCTTGCTCCTCCTTGAGTCTCCCTAACTCCTTTTTTTTCTCATAGACAGTGAGAAAGCAGTCTGGCTCCTGAGGTCCACCCCTTATGCCCCAAGGTCCAGATGGCGGCCAACGTGGGTGATCAACGTAGCACAGATTGGTTAGTGTGGCTAGAGGGACAGAGGCCGGAGGGGGGGCAAGAGGAAGCAGGACCCACTGTTGTCCTCTGGGACGGGAGGTCCCCTAGCGCTCCTTGTGGGTGGAGTGCGGATGAGCTCCTCCTCTGGCCACGAGGATAGAGGGAAGCATTTGGTTGTAATGTGGACAGTCAGGTTTTCCTTCATTTCTCTGAGCATCTTGTTTTCACGGTACAGTGCTTATTTCTCAAAATTGGGATGATTCATTCCATGAACCGTGATTAAGGCACAGCCTCCAACACTTAATACTCTCATTTATCAATTTGTTAATATCTTGTTTTTTTCCAAAACAGTGATGATAACCTGCTGGCTGGGGGGGGGGGGTGTCAGAATTGACTCATAAACCATTTAGACCTAGTGGGTACCAGAGGCTGTGTTAACTTCTTTGGATGCTGGTATTTTTATTTGGTATTTAGCAACGGCTGTGTATCAGGTACTTGGAAAAGTGCCTTAGGTCTCTGTCTCTAGTTGGATTTTTCCTCACAGGAAGGCGTGAGACAGAAAGCCATTGTCAGCATATTACAGATCAAAATATATCCTAGACTTAAAAATTTAGACTCCAGTAGGTAGTAGGAGGGAGTTTAGGATTCAAGTCCTGGTATGTGCCTGTCTGCATTTTGCCCACTGTGTATAGGGGGAGAAAAGACTGACTCGATGTCCCTTCTTTGCAGGTCTTCTCAGTACAGCATGGTGGCCGGGGCAGGCAGAGAGAACGGCATGGAGGCTCCTATGCATGAGAACCCAGAGTGGGAGAAGGCCCGCCAGGCTCTGGCCAGCATCAGCAAAGCAGGAGCCGCCGGCAGCTCTGCTAAGGCCAGCAGCAATGGGCCTGTTGCCAGTGCCCAAGTGAGAAGGCACCCAGGACCTGGGTGCCTTGAGTGGGGGTTGCTGGGGAGGGAGACGCTTGGTGTTCTCTGGTATCACAAGGACAGGGTGCCCTGAAGATCTTCTAGGAGCCTCAGATTGGGGGGCACCACGTGGTCCTTGTCCCTGGGAATCCAGCCTGAAGAGGGGGATGTGCCCTGGGTCCCTGAGGTGCCCCGAGTCCGCGGGTAGAGGCTGTGACTCTTGGAGAGGGGTGGACCCAGTTGTGTCCTCAGCAGTTAGCCACCAGTAATTAGACACATTTGGGGGCCACAGGGTATGTGGGCTCCTGCTACCAGTGCTGATGGCACACGTGTCCCCCCCCACCCGTAGTACGTGGCTCAGGTGGGGGCCACGGCACCGTGCTGACGGCACACGTGTCTCTCCCCCTGTAGTACGTGGCTCAGCAGGGGCCATGGCACCGTGCTGACGGCACATGT
>NW_022589755.1:3184704-3236045 GCF_004348235.1 Phoca vitulina | reverse complement strand
TGTGTCTCTCTGCAGTACGTGGCTCAGGCGGGGGCCACGGCACCGTGTTGACAGCACACGTGTCTCTGCAGTACGTGGCTCAGGCGGGGGCCGTGGCACTGTGCTGACAGCACACGTGTCTCTCTGCAGTACGTGGCTCAGTGGGGGCCACGGCACCGTGCTCACGGCACACGTGTCTCCCCCCCCCCGCCGTACGTGCCTCAGCAGGGGCCACAGCACCGTGCTCACGGCACACGTGTCTCTCCCCCCGCAGTACGTGGCTCAGGCGGAGGCCTCGGCCCTGCAGCAGCAGCAGTATTACCAGTGGTACCAGCAGTACAGCTACGCCTACCCGTACAGCTACTACTACCCCATGGTGAGCGCCCAGCCCTGCAGGGACCGGCGGGAGGCCGGGTGCTGGAAGTGGGAGCTGGCGGGCGGGTTCCAGCGGCCAGGGGAGGGCTTGAAGACGGCAGTGCAGCTTCCGAAACTCTTTCCACTAGCACACTGCCCCCGTGGTCCGGCTGAGAGCCCTTCCCAGGTCCCAAGTCCTGCCTTCTCTGCTGTTGGCCACTCCTCTCCCCTGCGACGTCCCCCTGTGCGCTGCTGTAGCTCCCTTCCCCCCGTCCCCCGTCTCTCCGCGCCCCCACCTTGCAGAGGGTTCCCAGGTCATGCCTCGGAGCCCTTTTCTCTGACCGACGGGATTAGTTAGAGCAGTGTTCTGCCGCACCCCGGCTTGCTTTCACGGAGCTTACTGCCCGACCCGCTCTGTATCTGTCCGCAACTGTGCACAGTTTGAGTGTAGACTTCATTAGCGCATGGATTTTCATGTTTTATTTTTGGTTCTGTTGTGGGGGTTAGGAAACTTGGTGCTTAGTATAAGTATTTGTTAAATAGAGAATGGAATCGATAGAGGTTTCCGTTGTATTTTAGTTGTTTTTAACGCAAGAGAATTTGGGGCATTTACGCAGTGGAGAGAAATAGAAAGGGGTAAGGGGGAAGTGGAGCATCACAGGTTATGTACGGCTCCTGAGCAGGCAGGAGAAGGGGGAGGGGATTGGGCCTCCACCGACCCTTGTTTCTGTGCCTTTGGCAGAGCATGTACCAGAGCTACGGTTCTCCCTCCCAGTATGGCATGGCCAGCTCGTACGGCTCCGCCACACCCCAGCAGCCCTCGGCACCCCAGCACCAGGGGGCTCTGAACCAGGTAACGCCCCCACCCAGCTCTGGCATGTTCAAGAAGGGGAATGTAGTGTTTGTGAGTGGGCGGGCAGTGGGGATGCCTGCATTTTTTAAGCTGCCCACTCCCTGGCTTCTGTCCTGCCAAGCAACTCTTGATCTGATAACGAGGAGGGCAAAGCATGGTTTTTGAAACCAGGATGGGCTTAGGACTTGGGCAAGGCCTGGGGGCTCGGCGTTGGGGTGACGGTGGGAGCGGTTTGCAGCGTGGCAGCCTGTCTTCTGAGTTTTCCCCCAGCACGTGCACACATACATGCACCATCACACATGCAGTCTGGCCTTGCACTTAGCGTGCTGTGTGGAGGAGTGTGGAGCTGGTGCAGGGAAGGTGGATAGATCTGGGCTGGGATCCCAGCTTCCCATCAAGTGGTGTCATTACAAGTCATGTGATCTCTCTGCATCTCAGCCAGTCCGGTCAAGTGGGAAGGATCATCACTTCACAGGGCCCCTGAGAACGTGTTAATCACGTGTGGGTCTCGATTGGCACTCACGATGTGCTCAGACAGTAATCCCGGGTGGGTGCACTGTCGGGGCGGCACTCCCTAGGAGGTGGACGGCAGGGTTTAATGCCCACTGCTGCCGCTCGGCAGCTGGGGGCCATGGGAGAGCAGCTCAGGGTCTGAGCCGGCGTCCTCTCAGCTGTGAAGAGTGTGGGCAGTAACTCTCCGTTCCTCAGGGAGTCGCTCTGAGCGCCCAGGGCAATGAGGTGTGGGGTTGGGAGCTAAGTGGTGCCGTGATCGTGAGGACAGTGTGAGGGCCAGCACAGGGAGCTCTACTCCTGTCCTCAGCACCTGCTTCCTCCACCAGCCCCCAGTCCCTGGCATGGAAGAAAGCATGTCCTACCAGGCCCCCCCTCAGCAGCTGCCGGCAGCCCAGCCCCCTCAGCCCTCCAACCCCCCGCATGGGGCTCATACTCTGAACAGCGGCCCCCAGCCTGGAACAGCCCCAGCCACACAGCACAGCCAAGCAGGGCCCGCCTCGGGCCAGGCCTATGGGCCACACGCCTACTCCGAGCCTGCCAAGCCCAAGAAGGGCCAACAGCTGTGGAACCGGATGAAGCGTAAGTTGGCGGTGGACTTGGGAAGAAGGGAGGGCGTGGGGGCTGGACCTTACAGAGCCAAGCGTGGGGCGCTTCTGGATATTGTGGTCATCCCCAGGCTTAGGGTGCACCTGTCCTGGAGCCCTTTGCTGGAGCTTGGCGTCTCCCGTTCCTGGGGATAGGGCAGCCTGAGGTGGGCCAGGGTAAGGTCTAACCCCAGCTTTTGCGGCTCTCACAGCAGCCCCTGGGACTGGTGGTCTCAAGTTCAACATCCAGAAACGGCCCTTTGCTGTCACCAGCCAGAGCTTCAGCTCCCCCTCAGAGGGCCAGCACGGCAGCTTCGGCCCCCAGCCCAACCCCGAGAAAGCCCAGAACCACAGGTGATGGCCGCCCCCTTGCTCTTGTCCCAGCCCCCTTGCCTGTGCAGTCAGCCTGCACCCCGAGCCTCAGTCTGCTCCTCCAGAATGGGGAGGGGTCCCTCCGTCAGGGTTGCTGTGGACACGAAACGAGGGGGAGAAAGAAGACGCTCGAGTTGTGTCCGGCGCGTGTCTGCTCTGTGAGCGGTAGTGATGACGGGCTTTTCTGCCGGCTGAGTCCCACATGTGCCCTTCCTAGGGGGAGCCTGTCCGGGAAGCCCGACGATTGGCCACAGGACATGAAGGAGTATGTGGAGCGCTGCTTCACTGCCTGCGAATCGGAGGAGGACAAGGACCGGACGGAGAAGCTGCTCAAGGAGCTGCTGCAGGCCCGGCTGCAGGACGGTTCGGCCTACACCATTGACTGGAGCCGGGAGCCCCTGCCAGGGTTAGTCCAGGCTGGGGATGGGGAGGAGGGCGATTCTGGGTGCTGAAGTGGAGACCTACAGACTTAGGTACCTGAAGCCCCGAGAATGAGCGGGAAAG
Organism: Phoca vitulina; assembly: GCF_004348235.1. Classification (NCBI taxonomy): domain Eukaryota; kingdom Metazoa; phylum Chordata; class Mammalia; order Carnivora; family Phocidae; genus Phoca; species Phoca vitulina. The sequence goes on along the minus strand of NW_022589755.1, from coordinate 3,232,886 downwards.
TTAGCTCCCGGGGGGAAGGCCAGGAGGGTAGAGCGGAGGTCCAGGCGCTGCCTGGGGGTGCAGTCCTGGGGTGGGGTGCAGGCCGTGAAGGCTGGCGAGTGCACAGTATTCAGCTGCGAAGAGCACTCTCTAGACAGAAAACGTTGGGTTTGCCTCCCACTTTTGCAGTGTATTAGCTGAGTCGCCTGGGTAAGTTCCTTTCCTGCCTGAGGCTGTGTGTTCCTGGGGCGGCTGGCAGATGTTGGGGATGGTGGGGGCGCTGGGTTGGTGATGCCCTGCCCTGCTATATCCTCAGGCTGACTCGGGAGCCTGTGGCTGAGAGCCCCAAGAAGAAGCGGTGGGAGGCCCCTAGCAGCCTTCATCCTCCCAGGGGGGCAGGCTCAGCGACAAGGGGCGGGGGTGCCCAGTCCCAGCGAGGGACACCAGGGGCTGGGGGTGCTGGCCGAGCCCGGGGCAGCAGCTTCGCCAAGTTTGGCAACCGCAATGTCTTCATGAAGGACAACAGCTCTTCCTCCAGCACGGACTCCCGCTCCCGTTCCTCCTCCCGGTCCCCCACTCGCCACTTCCGCCGCAGGTACGGGGACTGGCGGCCTGGGGGTGGGGGGAGGGGTGTGGGGGGAGGGGCCGCTTCAGGCCTTACCTCCCTGCTGCTTCTGTGCAGTGACTCCCACTCGGATTCAGACAGTTCTTACTCAGGGAATGAGTGTCACCCTGTGGGTCGCAGGAACCCCCCCGCGAAGGGCCGAGGAGGTCGGGGGGCCCACATGGACCGGGGCCGAGGCAGGGCACAGCGTGGGAAGAGGTGAGACTCTGGGCCGGTGGCCAGGGGGGTGGGGCTGAGATCGGGGTTCTTGGGGCGCAGTGCGAGGGGCAGGCTGTGACATCTGTCTTGTTCACCCCTGACTTCCTTTTTCAGGCACGATCTTGGTCCCACCAAGCGCAGCCGCAAAAAGATGGCCGCACTAGAGTGTGAGGACCCTGAGCGTGAGCTGAAGAAGCAGAAGCGGGCGGCCCGCTTCCAGCACGGACATTCCCGCCGCCTGCGCCTCGAGCCCCTGGTGCTGCAGATGGGCAGCCTGGAGAGCAGCGGTGCTGACCCCGACTGGCAGGAACTCCAGATCGTGGGCACCTGCCCTGACGTCACCAAGCACTACCTGCGTCTCACCTGCGCCCCCGACCCATCCACTGTGCGCCCTGTGGCAGTAAGTGCCTGGGATGGGCAGGGCCTCCCTGCGGGGCGACTGCTAGCACGGGGCCGTGGCGACCACACGGGGAGGATGGCAGAGACCGCACCCGAGGCCGTGGTGCGGCAGCAGGGGCCTGGGAGCTCTCTGAGAGGTGACTTGAGGGCAGAACTTGTGTTTTGAAGACTAAGTCCGGGTCGTGTGGCCTCATCGGGAGACTTGCTCTGAGCCTCCGTCTCCTCAGGAAGCGGCCTTCCCAGGCCAGCTTGCCTGAGGCGGGGACGATCAGGCCCCCGTGTCCTCTGCTGAGGCCGCAGCAGCGGCATGGTTCATGTTCCGTCCCAGGGGACACGCTGACGTGGGCAGCTGAGGTCGGGAGTGGTTACTCTTGCCAAACGTGTTGGGTTCTTTTTAAAGTCGGTAGTAAGTTATTAAACGAGTCTGATGTTGCCGCCTTCATTTTAGAATACTGAGTTGGGGGAGGTGTGGTGGGTTTTAGCGATGGCTTCACTCATCCTGCTGAAATTTTTCTGAGCCATCGTTTGGTTTCCTTCCCAGGTTTTGAAAAAGTCTCTGTGTATGGTTAAGTCCCACTGGAAAGAGAAACAAGACTACGCCTTTGCCTGCGAGCAGATGAAGTCGATTCGGCAGGACCTGACGGTGAGGGGGCTGCTGGGAGGGCCTGTGGTGGGAGAGCCCCGCCCTGCGGTGGCCTCACTGCTCTCCTGCCGTTCCAGGTGCAAGGTGTGCGGACGGAGTTCACGGTGGAGGTGTACGAGACGCACGCCCGCATCGCCTTAGAGAAGGTGAGTGCAGTGCTGAGGCCCTTTCGGGTTCTTCCTGGGCTCCCTGTCCCGGCCTCACGGTCTCTTTCTCCGTGCCCCGGGCTCCAGGGCGACCATGAGGAGTTCAACCAGTGCCAGACGCAGCTCAAGTCGCTGTACGCCGAGAACCTGCCAGGCAACGTGGGCGAGTTCACTGCTTACCGCGTCCTCTACTACATCTTCACCAAGAACTCAGGAGGTGAGAGAGGCTGCCTGCGGGACGGGGTGGCCCCAGGCCCCCGGGGTTGGGCGCTACTGATCCTCTTCTGTCTCGGACTGCAGACATCACCACGGAGCTGGCGTACCTGACTCGGGAACTGAAGGCAGACCCCTGTGTGGCTCACGCCTTGGCACTGAGGGCGGCCTGGGCTCTGGGCAACTACCACCGCTTCTTCCGGCTCTACTGTCATGCGCCCTGCATGTCTGGGTACCTGGTGGACAAGTTTGCAGACCGGGAGCGCAAAGCTGCCCTCAAGGCGATGATCAAAACGTATGTGAAGCTGGGTTCTCCCCTGCCCCCTCTGCTCTGCCGGCCCCGCCGCTGCCTTCCTTCCCCACTTCCTTCCTCCCTCTGCACACTCGTGGGCTGTCCGGCTTCCAGCTCCCGTGCCCTGGACACTGGTCCTCTGTCCCCATGTCTTCTTTCTACACATACCCTGCTCCCCAGCCCCTCCTGCTTCCCTTCCCACTGTTGGCTCTCTGTCTCCCTAGGCCTGCCTCTGCATCTCCCTTCTTCCCCATTCTGTCTCGCTGCTCCAGGGTTCCCTCTCCACCCCCGAGTGTCTATTTCTCCTGCTCGCGTCACCCTGGACCCTGGTTTGTTTTCTTGCTCTGGGCTCTTGGTTTCCTTCCTCGGTCTCTGTTCACCTTTCACGGCTCTCCTGACACTGAGTCCCACTCGGTAGAGACAAACTAGGAAAGATGGCTGTGCTCTTGGTAGCTTCTGATCTAACGGGACTAAGACCCCATTCCAACTCGAGCTACTTTCAGAGGACAGAAAACATGTAGGGAGGCAGGTGTGATGCGGGCACAAGCTAGATCAGGGACTGTGCGTAAAAAGAGTAAGCTCTCTGTACGTTAGTTGTTCCCTGTGCTGCGTGCGCGTGCGTGGTGGGCAACTTGTGGTTCTGCCGGGGGGAGATGCCCCTTAGTGACGTAAGGAGATGTCAGGTGACCTCTTTTGTTGGCACTAGTAGGGGTTGCTCCTGGTGTCCAGTGGGTAGAGGCTAGGGATGCTGCTCAGCCTCCTGCAGGGCCCAGGACGCCCAACAGGGAATCGGCCCCAGTGTCGGTCTTGCCAAGGTTGAGAATCCTCAGTCAGAGGTTGGTAGGTCCAAGGGCCCACATCAGTTAGCTTAGGAGCCACAGGAATGGTGTTGGACTGGGGAGGGACAGTCACACTGAAGTTAGGAAACACACTCCAGGATCCGGTTTGGGTCCAGATTTAAGGCAGAGGCTGAGCCAGGGCAGGAGCCGCAGAAGTAGACAAGGATGTGGGACAGAAACATGAAGGCGACAGGATGCACAGGACCTGGTTATCTACCTGGGAGTGACGGGGAGGTGGGCTGTCTAAAGGCCCCGTGGGCTGTCCCGGAGTCTGCCCTCCGCAGCAGGATAGCAGCTCCCAAGCTTCTGTGTGGCTCCCGGGGGTGTCATGTGGGCCGGTCACTGCTGTGGTTAGTTCATATGTGCTGGGTCTTGGTTGGGGCCACCGCCGTGAAGGTGCCTTGTAGGAGGGGCCTTGGCCTACACTGGCCACCCGCTCTCATTCCCCCCCTCCTTAGCAGACGAGCCCCTCCCTCCCAGAGCCCCCAGAACAGGGTTTTGCAGGGTGGCCAGGAGGCCAGCTCCCTTGTGGGGAGAAATAGGCGCTCTCGTGCTCCCATGGATGTCCAGAGCTGTGATGGAGCGCGGGCTTGAGGCAGGACTGGGGCACGTCCTTTGTGCGGCATCCTCCCTGTGTGATGCTGGCCAGGTGGCTTTGCCTGTGGGGCTCGGTTCCCTCAGCGCCTGTTTCTAAAGGGCAGGGTGACGCGGTTTCTGGGAGAGAATTCAGCAGGTTAACAGCCAGTCCCCAGCACACGCCGAGTCTTCTTAGCAACTGCAAGTGACTGTTGCCGGCGTGTAACAGGCGTTGGCTGACCCTGTGCTGGCGTTCCTGAGGCGCTTTGACCCAGGCAGGGGGCACAGCCAGGGTGGGTCCCCCAGAGTAGCTGTCAGACCTGCCAACCCACGCCCACCCCCATCCCCTCGGGTCACTCCCTCTGCCTGGCCCCCTGCCCTTGGGCCGCAGCGGGCCCTCTTCTGAGGGACTGCTCAGGCCCTTGAGCAGCGGAAGAGCCAGCTGGGCCCTTCCCTCCCATCCCCTCTTCTTGGTCCCCCCGTACAGGTAAGTGAGGGTGAAGGGGGGCACAGCCGGGGCTGGGGCCAGCAGCCCCACCCCGGGCCCCCCCAAGCCCTGGAGGTGGGGAGGCTGGGTGGGGAGGGGTGAGAGGTCAGGTAACGTGCTGAGGAAACCCTTTGGGTGCCCTAAGGGGGGGCACCCACTCCCTGCTCGTGGGGCCCTCCCCTGCCCGCCGCCCGCCTCATCACATTCTCCTCTTGTCTCCGTAGCTTCCGCCCTGCGCTGCCAGTCTCCTACCTGCAGGCCGAGCTGGCCTTCGAGGGCGAGGCCGCCTGCCGGGCCTTCCTAGAGCCCCTGGGCCTGGCATACACGGGCCCGGACAACGCCAGCGTCGACTGCCGCCTCAGCCTGGCGCAGCTGTCAGCCTTCTGAGCACCAGCGCGGATGGGGGCGGGGTGGGGGCAGGGCCGTGGCCCCCCAGCGCCACCTTTGCCGATTTTGTTTTTGAGCCATGGACTTGGGTTGTAAATTAATTCGTGGGGAGTGGGCTCCAGGAAGAGCCACCATCCCTGTCCCCGTTTTCGTACCGGGGAGTCTGTACAGAGATTTTTTCTACATTTTTATTTTTTGCCTCAGAGGGATGGGATTGGGGGAGGAGGGGGTGGGACAGCGGAGGGTTGGGGGCGTGGTCTGTAGGCTGCTCTGTGTCCAGCTGGCACCCCCACTAATGCTGTCTCAGTGTTTTCTCTCTCTCTCTCTCGAGCTTGTACTCCGGTACCGACCTGGCACCCTGGCCCATCCCATGCCGGGGGGGCCAGAAGAAGACAGGCCGCTCCGCCCGTGCCCGCCCTGGCGGGGGCACCAGCACCGCAGCCCGCCACCCGCCACCTGCCCGCCTCACCACAGACTCTTGTTGCCCAGCCCTCCGGGGCCTCAGTGTTCGGGGCTAGGGGAGCTGTGTAGAGACTGTGCCCCGCCCTCAGCCCCCCACGCCAGAAATGCCGCCGCCAAGCCGCCACCACGTCCACGCCGACACTGCGCACTGAGGACTCCGGAGGCCATCGCGGGACCTCGGCCGGGCCGCCTCGTCCGCAGTTGTATTAAGTTGTCTCCGTGTCCCTCCTCCCTCCACCCCCGTGTTTCTTCTGTTTTTTTTTCCTTCCCTCCCTCCTCCTCCTGCTCCCCACCCTTCTTTGGTTCAGCACAGGTAAAACGGTTACCCTCCCTCCCTTGCCTTCATGGATCACCAGCTCACGTCATGTTTCCTTCTCTTTTCTTTTTGTGTGTGTTTATTTAAGTTATTTTTCTTCCTCCCCTTTTTCTTTTTGCCCCCCCCCCCTTCTGCCATGTAACTGGAGGATGTGCGATGAGTTGGCAAACAGCTGGACTGTCAGGCTGCTTTTTTTCCAGATGTTCCTCCTCTGCTTCCCTCCCTTCCCTCTCCCCCTCCCTTCTCCTTCCTTCATTCTTTCCTTGGATCACTGAGCACCATTTGGAAGCTTGAGAGAAACCAAAATTAAAGAGAGAGAGAGAGAGAGCACTTTGTCCCTTCCTGCTTGGCCTGGATCTTCCCAGGTTCTTTGGGGTTGAGTGCGGTCTCCTGCAGAGGTCTGAGGGGACCGTCATCCCAGGGGCAGCTCAGCCAGAGGCTGGTAGGTGTCCCCTGTCCTGCCTATGCGGCACAGCCAGACTTCCCCTAGGGTCTGGCTCCCCAGCTCCTGCCTTGGGCTGAACCCAGGCTGCGGGAGGCCGACTTGAGATCCGTGGGGCACTTTGGCTAGGGTGAGGTGGGGGTGTAGCCCCTCTAGGGGCTGTACTACTCTGAGCCCCTCGGCTTCCAGCCTCTGTCTCAGCACTTGGGCCATATCTTCCAGGGAGGGGGAGGGGGGGGCACAGAGCACATGCTGCCCCAGGAGAAGCAGGCTCCTAAAGCTCAGCTGCGGGGGTGCCTGAATTCCTGGGGCCAGGAGCGCGCGTCTTAGCGCACCGACTGCGGCGGCTACCTCCCCGGGGCCTGTCAGCCTCAGGAGGGCTAGTGTCAGGTGTAGGGCCCCCGCGGGTACCACGAACGCAGCACACGAGGGTGCGGCTCGAACCAGCTCTTCCTGGGCCTTGGCCACCCCCGCCTGCAGCCCGGGATCAGTCACCATGAGAGCCACAAAATGCGTGGGACGGGGCTGGCGAGGCGCCGCGGCCCTGGCTCCAGCGGTCCCTCTGCTTTCCGAGGGCCGGGCGCCAGGACCCCACTCTGCTTCCGTCTCGGGAAAACCTCGTGCGGGGGTTGGTCCCGGCGCTGCCTGTGCCGGCCCACTGTGTGGCTCCGTGGCCCTGCCCGTGGCGGCCGGCTTCAGCACCCTTTCCAGTTCTGTCCACGGGGAAGCCTGGCCTTCGGCCCTGCGCCGCTCCCTGGCCTCCAGCCCGGTTCCGGTGTCAGCGGGAGCGGGAGCGGCAGCCACCCCTCCGTGCGCGCCCCCGCCGCCGTGGGCGTCCTCAGCGCTGCGCGCGCCCCCGCCGCCATGCGCGTCTTCCCTGTCGTGCGCGTCCTCGCCGCCGTCGTGGGTGTCCTCACATCCGTCGTGCGCGCCCCCGCCGCCCAGCGCGTCCAGGATGGTGGGCCCGCGGCCCGCCGCCGAGCCCGAGCCGAAGACGAGGTCGGTGCGCGAGGCGCGGTCCCACACGATGCGGCCGCGGAAGCGGAAGTAGCGCACCCGGTGCTGCGGCACGGCCAGGACTCCGGGCCCAAGCGCCGCCAGCGGCTCGTCCCAGCAGAAGGCGCCGAAAGGCTCCTCGCGCACGCCTAGGAAGCGGTCGGCGTAGCCCACCGAGAAGTCGGCCGGGTCGAGGCTCGGGTCCCAGCGGATGCGCTGGATGACGGCCGCGGCCGTGCGCAGCGGCGGCTTCTTGGCCCCGGCCTCGGCCTCGGCCCCGCGCCGAGACGGCGCCGGCGCCGGCGCCCCCGGGTGGGGCTGGCGGCAGCGGGCGCCGAAGCGGCAGCGGCCCTCCAGGAAGAAGCGGCAGGCCGGCGGCGCCGCGGGCTCGGCCGCGGGGACCGCCGCCATGGGAGCGGGGTGCGGGGGGAGCCTCGCCAGGACGTCACCGGCCGCGCCCCGCTCCCGCCGCCCTGGGAGCCGCGCACGCGCGCTCGCGGGGCCTCCGATCACCGGCCTGGCGGGCGGCTCCGTGCGCACGGTGTCCTCGGGGGGCCTGACCGCGCCTGCGCGGCCCATGCGCGTGTGTGGCCCTCCTCGGTCCAAAGGGCTTACAGGCTGGGCACCGCCCGCGGGGTGACCGACTCCCTCAGTGCCCTCGAGGACCCGGACCCGCCCCACCGCGGGTCCACAAGGTTTACAGGTGCGACCACGCCCTTTTGGGCCGCCCCCACGTGCTGCCCCGCCCTCCCGCCCCTTGTGGGTCGTGCCCTCGGCCGGACAACTGTACCCCAGCAGGGCGCAAACTAGGTAGCCCTGACTTGGGACGCCGCTGGCCCCCTCGGGCCGACACATCTTTCCGAGGGGGGTGTGACTCCCCCACCGGGACCCTGCCTCTTCCCAACCACTTTCCGGCGCGGCCGCTCACAGGGTAAGGGCAGCTCGCCTCGAGGGGTTCACTGGATACGCGGGCCGGGAGTCAGGCTCCCGGAGCCACTGCACTCGGCCCCAGGGAGCGAATCTAGCCAGCCCCCTGGAGCGAGTCAGGCCGAGCCCCCCCCCCCGGGAGCGAGTTAGGTGGGCCCCCCTAGAGTGAGTCAGTGGGCCCCCGGGAGCAAGTCAGGCCGGGCCTTGGGCCAGGTCTGGCAGGCCAGGCGCTCTGTCAAAATTGATGAATGAATGTGGCTGTGAAGCGGCCACGTTGGGACACCGCCCCTGAAAGGGGCACCGTGTAACCACGCCCCCCGCAGTTAAAGGGGCCACATCCCACCACTCCAGGCCCACCGTCCGATCTCGACCTTCGTCCAGTCTCTGCGGGGAAAGAGCTACAGGTGATACACACCTGGTCCTTAAAGGCGCCGGGACCCCATCACCGATCCCCCTTGCCCCTCCACCCCGTCTTCCCTTCCCACGTGCAAAGTGAAGAGACAGAACTCGGGGCAAAGACCTTAGCCGTTTATGTATAAAGAAGTAGGATGCCGGACGGCAAACGCGTCGGAAACAGGGGTGCCTACAGGCCGATGACGTCGTCCAGCTCGAGATCCGCGTTGGGGCGGCAGTGGGCCCTGGAGTGCTGTGCCCCGGAGCTGGGGTCCAAATCGGGCTTGGCGGCAGCGGCCCCCGGGCGCTCCGCGTCCATGACGCCCAGCACCGCGTCCAGCATGGAGGGGCCCAAATCCAGGTGGAAGGACAGCAGCGGGTCGGCGGGCGCGGGCGCGCGGAGGGCAGGCGGCGGGGGCTGCGGCACGGCGGGCGGCGGCGCGGAGCGCGGGGCCCCGGCGGGCGGCGCCCGGGGCTCGGGAGGCGGCCCGCCGCCGTGACGGCTCAGGAACGAAGTGTCCCCGAAGGCGTCGCCGCCGCGCCCCACGTGCAGCGTGTGCCGGAAGTCGCCGAGCGGCGCGGAGATGGACAGGGCGCCGCGCTCAGGCCGCTTCTTGGGCTGCGCGGGGCCCAGCTGCTTCAGCACCGGCATCTGCGGGGATGGGGTCGGGGTGGGGACGGGTCAGCGCCGCCTCCGCCCGGAGGGGCCGACCCAGCCCACGTCCCCACCCTGGGCCTAGACAGCGGTTCAGAGGATGCTCTCCCAAACGACAGGACGGCAGATGGTGGCGGGAAACGGCGTCTCCGGAGGCCCTAAGTCACAGACTGCAATTTAGGTCCGCCCGTGACCACCGCGCGCCATGCTGATTCCACTAAGAACTAATATCCCAGTCCTCCTACCGGCCGGGCAACAGGCAACACGCTTCACCAACTCTTCCAAGTGTCTCCTAAGCTTGGCAGGGAAACACCAGCTTCTCCGAGGCCCCTTCCCTGAAGACAGGGCTGACTTTGTCCACCAAGTGCCTAGGGCCCACCACACTTCTAGAGGCCCCCCAAAATGTTACAGTGTTTTAACTTATTTTAAAATGTGTGGATTATGTCTGTCTTTACACCAACACAGTTATAAAATATAAATAAATATGTATGCATGCAAGCTTTGCCTAGGGCACACACAAGTCATAATGCAGGTCTGCCTGAAACCTCAAATTCAGGTTCAGGGTGGGCCTGGGCATCTATATACTTGTACAACATTTTATAATTCGAGTTATTTGATTTTGAAAGGGACAATATAATGTGGGGTTTTTTTGCATTTTTTTTTTTGCAAATTTTTCTATTTATTTCTCTAAAAATAGCAAGAGTGGCATAAATTTGAAACTGGCAGCTAGTCCCCTATAAACTCGGTGTGCGATTGTCTCATGGCTGCTCTGGCTTCTATGGTAAATACGGTAAATTGCCAACATTTGCCTATATCCTGGAACCTGGCTGTTTTTATGGAACTTCTGGGAAGGACTTTGATGACCTTGTACTTTTGTTTTAACAGTCACTGTTATCATAATAATAAAAAAAAATCTTTCTGTTTGAATTGAAGCCCCACCCTTTCTTTGCCAACTGTATGACTGGGATAAATTAAGTGATTCCTCTATGTCTGTTTCCTCTCTGTAAAATGGATAAAATAACACTACCTTCCTTGCAGGGCACATAGAAAATCTCAATTAAAGACAACTATATTTGTAATAGTACCAGCTAATTAGTAGTGCTAGTGCTGGGGGCGGGGGGAGGGGAGGATGTTTCCTCAAATAACTATAGAACAAGATCAAGATTTGATAAAATCCTATGAAAAAGTCAAAGCAGCCAGCACTATTCTTTTAGTAACTAGCACCCTGGGAAATATCACTGATAATGCAGAGAAAAATTAAAGCTAAGAGGATTTAAAATAATTATAGTTGGATGTGTTCTGAGGATCGCCCTTTACCCTATCCCAACACACACACACACACACACACACACACTTTATATTTATTTCTCTGGGAAAACCAGTCTTGATTTACCACCTCTGTAGTGTTTCTCAAACTTCTCTGACCTCAGCCTAGATGAATAAATATATTTTAACGGCAACGTGACACGCAATCACCTCTCCTCTCCACACCCCCCCCAAGGGAAACAAACATTTTATGAAACAAGACTTACAACATGCTAGGCACTCAGATATTTTCAATTCTAATCTATTTTATTTTTTTTAAATGCTTACCTCTGCTCATTAATAAATCTCAATCCACAGTTTAAAAAAAGAAAAATCAAAAACAAAAAACAACCCTCTCCCCCTGCTAGCAGTGCCCGGCCTTACTCTGCAGTGAGTTGCAGGTGAAAAGAACACAACTCAGCCAAATGCCTAGGTTTCCATCTGGCTGTGTGTGTGTGTGTGGCTTTGGGCAAGCTACTTAACCTTTTTGACTTCATTGCCTCCTCTCCAAAATGGAACATAGGAATATAGGATGTTCCTGTAACACTTCCTAGTCTCTTTGCAAGATTGGTCGGATGTTGCCAGTAAAGTCTTGGCAACACCCAGGACACAGCAAAAGTTCAATAAAATGCTCAGTGGCCACCTGGGATCATTCTCCCATGTCCCAGAGAAGGACACACTCAGAGAGGGTATGTGGCTTGCCCAAGGTCACAAAGCCAGTTCTGTGGGACCCCAGAGCCTAGACTTACCACTTCCACTGCCTGCTGCCTCTTGAACTGACCCCTCCCTGACAGCTCTCTGCCACTTGGCTCTTCTCCCTGCCCATACCCTAGTTGGTCCCTCATCCCATCCTTCTGTTGCCCTACCAGGGCACCAACCCCACAATGCCACTGCCATTCTCCAGTGCCTGGCCAAACACACCTGCCATTTCCTTTCCGTGGGACCCGGAACTCACTTCCTCAACCTTAAACCTCAGTTTAGTCCACTGAAAAACGGAAGTCAGCATGCCTGTTTGCTAGGGGTACTTGCGAAGTATAGTCACGATGCTGATGTTGTATGTCCTAAGCACTTATTCTGGGCCAGGTAGGGGACCTAAGTGCGTTACTCAAATAAACAAACTCATTCAATCCTCAGAACGACTCAGCTTTACAGAGGTGGTGGCTGAGGCACAGAGAGGTAGAGTAAGTTGCCCTGGGTCACACAGCAATAAATGTTGGGGGCTGGTTTTGGAAACCAGGCAGAGTCTAAACCTGATGAGAGTCTAAAGATGATATCCTATTGTTCATAGCCCCCCTTGGATAGGGTGGGTGGGTGTGCATCCCCATGGAAACAATGTTTCCATATCCAGGGATTTCCTACACCCCTGACCATGTTTGTTTGCGTTTCTTTCCTTTTTTCCATCCCAGACAGAGAATAATGAGTTAGAAATCGTTTCTGAGTGCGGCCTCTTCTTGCCAGCTCTGAGGGCCTCGGGCAAGTCACTCCACTTCTGAGTGACTCGAACCTCAGGGTCCTCTTAGAGGGCTCTAACCTCCCTCTAGCAGAGTTGTGTGCTTGATGCAATGAGGTCATGCTAGGAAAAAACCCCCTCAGCCGGCCAGGGCTCCTACAGAGGGGCTGTTGTTAGTGACAAACGCGCAAGGGGCAGAGCGTGCAGGAGCGAGGGCGGGACCCCGAGGGGCCCTAGCCCTGCGACTCGAGGCTCGGCGGAGCCGCCCTCCTCCTGCCTCCCTCCGCCCCAGCTGCGGGAGTGGAGGGCACAGCTGGTTCACCTCTGTCCTCTCCGGCCCCAGCCCCGCCAAGACGGAAATAACCGCCCGCTCCACACCCGGCCCGACCGGTTCTCGGCTTTGGGGGGAGGCGGCGAGGCGGGCGGAGCCGGGCCCGGGAGGGGGAGACCCCCGCCCGTGGGCTCGCCGCACTTCCTCGGGCCACGTGGCTGCCTCCCGGACTTGAGCGCCCGCGGTCCCTTTGCCCGTCTGTCCCGCGTCCCTCCGGACCTGACCTGGGACCCCGGGGCCCGGCTCCCCGCGGCCCCTTACCTCTTGGTCCTCGCTGAGTGGGGCAGGCGCGCTCTCAGGCTTAGACTGGGGGACCCCCCTCCTTGGTTCGGAGCCCACCTCCGCCTCCGAGGCCCAGGCCCGCGCCTTCTTCCTTCTTCCTCCCGGCGGTTCTCACCTGGCAAAGGAAGTATCATGCGGAACCTGGAGGGGGGTCCAGGACCCAGGCGCCCAGGTCGACAGTGCCGCTTCCTCAGGACACCCCCCCGCTCAGGTCCCAGGAGTCCTGCCTCCTACCTTTCTTACTCCTCAGACCCAGGAGTCAGAGGTTCCCAAGCCCCCCTCCCTCAGGCCCTGGCGTCCAGGCCTCAGACCCAGGAGCCCGGGCCCCACCCCTGGCAGGTCCTGGCATCGGGCCTCTTCTTTACCTGCACCGGGGACCGAAGTGTCAGCCCCTCTCGGGGGCCATGGTAGGAACCCAGACGGGCCGCGGAGTCACCGACCAGGCCAGCTCAGTCCGTCTGGGGCAGAGAGGGTTAAGGCGCAGGCCCCTCCCAAGCCTTCCTTATCCCCCAAAAGTTTGCCTCTAGGATTTAAAGGACTCGAAAGCAGCGGTGGAAAAGCTGAGGCCTCCGGGCAGAGTGTGGGGGCGGGACGAGGCCCGGACTGGGTGTGCACAGAGGACACGCAGAAGGGGTGGGGGATGGCCAGGGCGCGCCCCCCAGCCCGGCCCCTCCCCCTGCCCAGCTTGGAATTTCCTGAAGCTGGGGAAGTCTGGTTGTTTAGAAGAGTAATTTCTTCCAGATTGCAGCGGTTGGAGGAGAGAGAGAGAGAATGTGTGTGTGTAGAGGGAGGACGGGTGAGAGGAAGGGAGAGAGACAGAGGGAGACAGTGTAAGAGAGAGAATGAAACAGACTGGGTCCCTGAGTCCGCAGGAGGATGGAGGTAGTCTTCAAGGGCAACTCTGACCCTGCTTTGGAGTTTCCTGGATGACTATCCCTGCCTGGAGCTGCTCATAGGAAGGTCATTACAGGACTCTGAGCGCTTGTGCCTTTTGGTGACAAGAAGAGTCGCACATCCGAGTGTTGGGAAGATCCGCCCCAGTGTGAGGCAGGGCCTTCCTTGCGAGGAGAGCAGAGTCCCCAGGGAGGAGGCTGGCTCAGGGGTGAGCTGGGGCTGGGGCTGTGGGGCTGCAGAAGAGAGTCAGTTTCACAGATCACAAGGAAGTGCAGCTTGAACGAAATCTCCAAGAAGTGGCAGGTTCTCGGGCAGAAGAGAGAAGGAAGAAAGCTCCGAGCAGGCGGGGAGGCCAGGTGAAGCAGAGGCTCCAAGGTCTCTAAAGGGGAGCTCTTTCTGCCTGGAGAGATCAGCTCAAAAGCCACTGGACACTGGCGTACTGAACCCGGCAGGGTATGGGACAGGATAGCAGGTCAGATCCAGGTACTAGAAAGTTCCCTCTGGGACTCATGACGGGGAGGGACTGACTGGAGCAAGGCTGCGATTCAAATCCAGAGCAAAATTTAGGGGGGTGTGTTGGGTGAAGAGGGTTACACAAAACTCAGTAACCAAGATAAATAATATATTTAAATACAGATTTTTATTAAATATTTTATGGATGTTAAAGTCACATAACATAAAAGGAACTATTTAAAAGTGGTGTTTGGGGCGCCTGGGTGGCTCAGTTGGTTAAGCGACTGCCTTTGGCTCAGGTCATGATCCTGGAGTCCTGGGATCGAGTCCCACATCGGGCTCCCTGCTCAGCGGGGGGTCTGCTTCTCCCTCTGACCCTCTTCCCTCTCATGCTCTCTGTCTCTCATTCTATCTCTCAAATAAATAAATAAAATCTTAAAAAAAAATAAAAGCGGTGTTTGGTACATTCCCAGTGTTGTGCAACCACCACCTCTATCTAGCTCCAAAACATTTTCATCTCCCCCTCTCCCCCAGAGGAAGCCCCTTACTCATAAGCAGTACTTCCCTATTCCCCTCCCCCTGCTCCTGACAGCCACCAATCTGCTTTCTATCTCTGTGGGTTTGTTTGTTCCAGACGTTTCATATACACAGAATCCTAGATATGTGGTCTTCTGTGTTTGGCTTCTCTCACTGAGTGTGATGTCCTCAAGGTTTCATCCACATCATAGCATGGGTCAGTGTTTAATTTTTTCACGGCTGAATAATATTCCATGGCATGGACAGACCACACTTTGTTTAGGGTAAATAAGATTTTAATGCAATATTTTAATGATGGATGCAGGAAAAATCCATAATGAACAACAACAACAAAAAATCAAAAACTTCAAATAAACAGGGCACCTGGGTGGCTCAGTCAGTTAAGCGTCTGCCCTCGGCTCAGGTCATGATCCCAGGGTCCTGGGATAGAGTCCTACATCAGGCTCCCCACTCAGTGGGGAGTCTGCTTCTCCCTCTCCCTTGTGTTCTCTCTCTGTGTCTCTCAAATTAAATAAATAAATAAATCTTAAAAAAAAAAAAACTTCAAATAAAGACAGGATCAGGGTTGTGATGAGCTGTATTGGATCCTGGGGACAAAAAGGAAAATCAGTCACACGGATGCCATCTTCATTTAAAACTTTGATATTTTGTTCATCATGGTTGTGTTATTGATTCTTTTTGTTGCATTTATTCATTTGTTGTGTCACATAGTTGTCAATCTTGGTTACTGACTCTTTGATGTTGCCTTTATTTATTTATTTATTTATTATTATTATTATTTTTTTTTTGCGTCACCCTCCTCCTGGCCCTGGCTGGGAGGCTGTGAGGCTAGGCGCAGGGACCCTGGGGAGGAGCCTAAGTTGGAGCAGGGGCCATGAGGATGGAGAGGAAGGTACAACCAAAAGGGATTTGGGTAGGCTTACTTGGACTTGAGAACCAAGACGGACAGGATTTGCAGGAGAGAGGAGAGAGAGGAGATTGGTTTTCCATTGCTGGTGTAAGGAATCTCCACAACCTGTGTGGTTGACAACCACCCAGATTTTTTATTCCACAGTTTCTGTAGGGTGAGAGTCTGGGTGGGACCTTAGGTCTGTGAGGGCTGAAATCAAGATGTCAGCAGGGCTCGGGCGCCTGGGTGGCTCAGTTGGTTAAGCGACTGCCTTCGGCTCAGGTCATGATCCTGGAGTCCCGGGATCGAGTCCCGCATCGGGCTCCCTGCTCAGCGAGGAGCCTGCTTCTCCCTCTGACCCTACCCCCTCTCATGTACTCTCTCTCTCTCTCATTCTCGCTCTCTCAAATAAATAAATAAATCTTTAAAAAAAAAAAAAAAAAGATGTCAGCAGGGCTGTGCCCCTTACTCGGAACAATCCTCTTCCGAGCTCATTAGAGGCATTGGCTGAATTCAGTTCTTTGTGGCTGTGGGCCCGAGGTCCCTGGCTCCTGCCAGCTGGGGCTGGTGTGTGGAAGCTGCCTGCATCCTTCTGGTGCTTTCCATGCAGCTCCCTTCTGCTGGCGATGAGTGGAATCCCTCTGAGGCTTCAAATCTCTCTGATTTCTCATTCTGCTCCATCTCCCTCCTGCCTCTAGCCAAAGAAAGTTCTCTGCTTTTAAGGGCTCATGTGATTAGATTGGGCCCACCTGGATAACACAGATGTATCAATCAAGGTTCTCCAGGGAACCAGAACACACCCTACAGAGCTTAACATTTATTTTTTATTTTTTATTATTTTTTAAATTTTATTATGTTATGTTAGTCACCATACAGCACATCTTTAGTTTTTGTTGTGGTGTCCCATGATCCATTGTTTTCGTATAACACCCAGTGCTCCATGCAGTACGTGCCCTCCTTAATACCCATCACCAGGCTAACCCATCCCCCACCCCCACCCCTCTAAAATCCTCAGTTTGTTTCTCAGAGCCCAAGTCTCTCATGGTTCATCTCTCCCTCCGATTCCCCCCCCCTTCATTTTTCCCTTCCTTCTCCTAATGTCCTCCATGCTATTCCTTACATTCCACAAATAAGTGAAACCATATATGTGATTTTTTGCAAGGAATTGGATTTTGTGCTTGGAGGGGCAGGCTAGCCACAAATCCATGGGGCAGAGTGGAAACTCTACTAGGCTGGAGCAGATGCTGCAGGAGCAGAATTTCTTCTTCCCCAGAGAAACCTTTGTTTTACTCAACTGATTGGATGAGGTCCACTCATGCTCTCAAGGGTAATCTCCTTTAGTTAGGGTCAACTGATCATCACTATCAACCACATCTACAAAATGCTTCCACCAGTAACACCTGGGTCAGTGTTTGAGTGAATAACCAGGCACTGTAGCTGGGCCAAGCGGACACATAAGATTCACCATCATGCCAGGATAATCTATTTTAAGGTCTGTAAGATACTTTATTTTTTTTAATTAATTAATTTATTTATTAAAGATTTTATTTATTTATTTGACAGAGAGAGACACAGTGAGGGAGGGAACACAAGCAGGGGGAGAGGGAGAGGGAGAAGCAGGCTTCCCGCCGAGCAGGGAGCCCGACGCGGGGCTCGATCCCAGGACCCTGGGATCATGACCTGAGCCGAAGGCAGATGCCCAACAACTGAGCCACCCAGGCACCCCGAAATTATTAATAATTTTGAACAAGGGACCACACATTTTCATTTGCAATATATCCCACCGATTGTGTAGATGGTTCTGGATTGAAATGCAGGAAGAGCAGAGGCCTGGGACAAAGCATCTGAGAAGAATGACACTGGAGGGATAGTAAGAAGGAAAGGAACTTGGACAGGTCCTGGGTGGCAGCCAGAGAAAGGGTGCGGAGAGAGATTGGCTCCAGAAGCTCAGGGAGGTCGCACAGTCCCTCCCTGCAGTCTCAAAAGGAGGTCAACTACGATAACAAGATTCACTGGATTCAGTAACAACCCAGAGACAGCTGTGGCCTGGCTGAGCTGCAAGGGGGCTGGCACTGGAAGCCAGACTGGGGTGGGTGGGGAGGAAGGAGAGAGGAGGTGAAGACCCCGAGAGTCTGGCTATGACAGGAAGGAAGGAGACATAGCGTATCTGGAGGGAGAGGTAGGGTCAGAGAAAGAGTTTTGTTTCCTTGGTTGGTTTGGATACATTTGGTACTATTTTGTTGTTGTGTTTTTTTTTTAATGTAATTTTTAGTTACACGAACAATACATGAATACACCCTGTTTGTAAAGAGAGGAGAGAAATAAACCTTGACTAGTAAGGTTTTGATGACCTCCTCCAATCCAATCTCCTTCTCATGTATCCCCTGAAATTAGTTTGGGGTGTACATCTCCCAAACGGGGTGGGTCCTTGCAAACACACCGATCAGCATTTTTCACCTCTCTGCTATTGCCATTTGGGGCCAGATCATTCTTTGTCATGGATGGGCTGTCCTGTGCATTCAGGATGTTCGGCCGCATCCCTGGCCTCCACCTACTGGATGCCAGTAGTTCTCCCCCCCCCCCCCCCCCCAGTGTGGTCAACTAACAGTGTTTCCATATGTCCCTGGTCAGGGGATATTGCCCCTTGTTGAGAACTGCTGAGCTAAACCGTGCTCCAAGAAAACATTTGAAATGCACAAATGAACTCCTAGTGGCTGATTCTGAGCTACAGCTTTTTTCTTTCCCACTTAGCAGTTTCTTTTGGGAATCATTCATTGTTACTGCATATAGATTTTATTTTACTTTATTTTTTTTAGGTAATCTCTATGCCCAACGTGGGGCTCAAACTCACAACCCCAAGATCAAGAGTCACATACTCTACTGACTGAGCCAGCAAGGCGCCCCTACATACAGGTTTTTTAAAAATTAATTTTTAAAAATGTTTAAATAGCTTAGTTACTGCAGCTATTAAGGTGTGCAGGTGGGATTTGAATTCAGGCAGTCTGACCCTGACAGAGAAGGAGTGATGGAAGATACAGGAGAGGGTATGTTCTATGATGGAGAGGACCCCCCGGAGCAAGGAAGACAGGGATCTGTCCAACAGAACTTTCTGGAATGATGAGAATGTCCTGTTATCTGCATTGTACAATATGGTAGCCACATGTGGCCGCTGAGCACTTGAAATGTGGCTAGCAGAACTGAATAACTGAAATTTAAATTTTACTTAATTTTAATTGATTTAGAAGGAAATAGCCAGTAGTGGCTGGTATTGGCTAGTCCAGGTCCAGAGCACATGAAGTGGGTTTAGCCCAGGGCAGGGGCGCTGCTTCTTGAAAGAGCAGGTGGAAGGTGGAGGGGTGACTGCAGCCTAGGCCATCTTATGTGGGGGTGGGGTAGGGCGTGGGCGGGTGCTGGGGAGGCTCCCCCCACAGGCCTGGATCCTGGCACCAAGGTGGCTGCGGGGGGCAGGCAAGGTGTTAGTCAGAGGAGCCTCAGAACTGCAGGACAATGTCTGTTGAGCCCTTGCTGTGTGCTGGGTCCTGTTCTAAGCACTTCTCAAATATGATCTCATGTAGTCCTCACATCAACCTATGATGTAGGTGCTATTATTAGGTCCACTGAGCAGATGAGAAAACAGAGACCAGGAGAGTCAGAGGTCATAATGGTGCAGTGACCAATGCACAGGCTATGGGGATTTCTCCAGCAGCTCAGGGATGTGGACAGGGGAGGCTAAGGGGTGGGGTGACCCAGGGTCAGGTTTTGCCATCAGAAAGGATTTCCAACACCCATAAGGACTTTGAAACAACCCCATCTAGGTTCAGAGGGAGAGGAGAAAGACCCAGAGAGGATAGAAACAGAGACAGAGACAGAGAGACAGAGACACACACAAAGAGGAAGAGAAATCTACAGAGAGAGGAGGCCCCAGAAAGATAGGGATGGAAGCAGAAGAGAGGGAGTGAGGACCATGCCAGCAGAGGGAGCCCCAGGAGAACCATTGCACTGGGAGTGGACTGCAGCCGTTTGCCTGCTTCCCAGGACAGCTGAGCTCTGTCTCTGGGGCTCCCTCTCATGAGTCTCAGCTCCTTCCTCCTTCCGCTGAGCCATCTCGCAATACCCCATGCAACAAAGACCATCTACAATTCCTTCCCCCTCCGCCCCCAATCCCACCAGGAAAAGTTCCCGGGAGCCGACTGCAGGTTCTGTGAAAGAATGAAGCAACTTTTCTCGTTCAAGTGGCAAAGCCGAGGAAGGAGGGAAGGACTGAAAGATGATCCTTGCAAACTCCTGGCCAAAGTACTGTGAGACTTGGTCTTCCCTCTGGGGTGGAGGAGGGGATTCCTAAGGTCCTTCCCTCCTTGATGCTAAATGTGGGCAGGTGGGATTGTGGCAAAAGCCCATTCATTGGCATCAGACAGGCTGGGCTTCATGTCCCACTTCCACCAACTCTTGCCCTGTGGCCCCAGGCTAGTCACTTTCAATTCTTAGCTCCCGTGTCTTCATCTGTATCCACTGTCAGCAATCCTAACAGTAGTCTATAAAAACAACTACCATTCCTGACCTCAGGCAGTTTGTCAGGCTGTGTCTAGGCACATAACGACTAGGGTAATGATGATGATGATGAGGGCAACAATGGTAGGAACAGCTCCCATCTTGCACGGGTGCTAACTATAGGTCAGGCACTTTACTTCACACATCACACATAGAAACTGTTTAGTTTCTTACCAAAACCCTATGAAGTAGGTCCCAGCATTATCCTCATTCTTAGATGGCAACACAGGGGCATGAGGGTGACTTTCCCTAAGTCACAACATAGTTAATGAGAAAGAGCTATGATCAAATCCCAGACTGCCTGGCTCCAGATCCTGCCCTCCTAGCTAAACTGGTTGCCTCCTGTGAAAGGCAGAGTATAATAATCTCTGACCATCAATCTTCCGAACACTTCTACGAAGCAGGTACCATTATCACTGCCATCTTAGAGAAAAGCAGAGTGAGACTCAAAGAGGTGAAATGATATTCCCAAGGACCCAGAGCTCGCAAGAGTCAGCTCTAGGTTTTGAAACCAGTTTGATGTGCCCCCAAGTCCAGTATCTTTTGGTCATACCCAATAGCTCGTACCCTGAACTTGGTCTGGTAAGAGATGTTCTGAGGCAGATAGGGAGAGCTAACATTATATGACACCATGGGCTGTTCCAGTGGCTGGCATGCCGAGCGTGTGGCCAAATCCTGAGCTTCCACATTCTATCTCCATTCAGGATATACAGATTGTGAAGGGAGTTTAAATTAATGTCAACAACTACATCCCCCTGTAGTTTTCCAGTTTATCTTCACACTCTGACTGAATATTTTCTGTTTGACTCCTGCGTGGAGGCTATATAGGTTGTATAGGCTACATAGACCAACGATGGGGGCTCGCTGAGGCAAGCTTGCCAACCGAGATATCGGAATAGGGTAACTTTGCCGCCTTCGTAGACTCTGGCCATGGTGCTGAAACGGACCGAAAGGCCAAGTACCAGTCAGCACCACGGACAGCGACCACAGAGCCCACCCTCCTGGGATTGGGTCCGGAAGGGTGAAATGGGGAGGGTGTCTATACACAGGTCCGGGGGTGTTGGGGACACCCAAAGGAGACAGTTTTGCAGTAGGCAGGGAAGCTCAACATGTAGATGAGGATGACCTTGACCACAGAACGCTGTCATCTAGGGAACATAATTTCTTACCTACTGTACACTGAGAGACAGCAAACATCAAAGCAAGCGGGGCGGGGGGGCGTCCAGTCTGCCATACTGTGCATCCCAGAGGCCATGGCGTATTGGTTCATATAAATCCTCTTCATTACGTCCATGGCTGCTTTACCCCAGATGCTCCCAAATAGTCTCCTCTCTTTGGATTTAATGGACAGAGCTTTGGTGACAGACAACGCACAGGGATGGCTTCGTCTCTGTCCCCCAACGTCTTCACCATAGATTCCTGAGAGCAGTTTGCTGGGCCGATGGGAGTTTCACTGGTCATGTAACTTACTGGATTTTCTGCGGTCAGTGTCATCACATTTCTGGGCTCTGCCAGCCAGCGGAGGGGAGAGAGTGAGTGTCTCCGCACAGCCTTCCTGGCGGTGTTTGTGGTCAATGTTCAGAAATGCTCGAATCTGACCTCTGAAACACGTGTGACTTTCATTTGACATTCTCTTGTGATGAATGCACAGAGCACCTGTTTATATGATTACACGTCACGTGCACAGACAGGATACAAACTTTCAGTTAATATCTCAGTTTGCTTCAGACTTTGGTTTTGGTAACAGTTTGTGGCATGATTCACATACCATACAATTCACCCATTTTATTTTATTTTTTTAAAGATTTTATTTATTTATTTGACACAGAGAGAGCAAGAGAGAGAGAGACAGAGAGCAAGCACAGGCAGGGGGAATGGCAGGCAGGGGAGAAGCAGGCTCCCTGCTGAGCAAGGAGCCCAATGCGGGACTCAATCCCAGGACCCCAGGATCATGATCTGAGCCGAAGGCAGCCGCTTAACTGACTGAGCCAACCCAGGCACCCCAATTCACCCATTTTAAAGTGTGCAATTCAATGTGGCTTTTTGAACTATTCAGAGTTGAACAACTACCACCACCGTCAATTTTGGAACACCTTCATCACCCCGAAAGGAAACCCCATGCCCACTAGCAATCACTACTGTCTCCCCAGCCCCGGGCAACTAAGCTTTCTCTCCATAAATTTGTCTATTCTTGACATTTCATATGAATGTGAACCATACACATCTTTTGTAATTGGCTTCTCTCACTTAGCATGTGAAGTATCGCTCAAAACATAATGTGTTATGTTTTATCCACTTTGTAGCATGAATCAGGACTTTATTCCTTTTTGTTGCCAAATAATATTCCACAGTCTGGACAGACCACATTTTATTTATCCATTCATGTCTTGTGTCCATTATCTTAAGGGATAATAGGCTTTGCCCATTTTTTTTTGTTTCTAACTTACTGTATTGGGGAAATGTACCCTTTTATGTAATTAGCCCTTTTATGTAATATATATGTATGTAGATGCACAAATGCATATATATAAACTATTACAATTTATATCATACAATATGATATATGTGATATATATGTTCTTTCTCTCTTTGCCTTGTTATTCAAACTGGCTTATGGGCTTTTTCCTCTCCTTGCAAGAGTTTTTCTTTAAAAAAAACCTCACTTTTGTATCTTTGGGGTAAATACCCAGTAGTGCAATTGCTGAATCGTATGGTAGCTCTATTTTCAACTTTTTGAGGAACCTCCATACTGTTTTCCAGAGTGGCTGCACCAGCTTGCATTCCCACCAACAGTGTAGGAGGGTTCCCCTTTCTCCGCATCCCCGCCAACATCTCTCTCTCATTATGAAGAAGCTCTTCAATATTTTGTTCTAGCACTTACTTGGTTTTGTTTTATATACTTATATCTCTTAATTATTTGCTCTACACAATATGGAGGATAAATCCAATTCAGTTTTCAGCAAACCATTTATTTTTTAAAATGCCCTTTTTTTTTTGCAATGATGTGTGATGCCACTTTCTCAATGCACTAAGTTTCTATAACTAGTTGGATTCAATTCTTAGCTTGGCTATTCTCTTTATGTGCTTGTACTAGATGGTTTTGTTAAAAAGTGTTTCTATTGTGTTGTAATATCTGATAGACCTCGTCCTCCCTCACCTCTCTTATTTTTAAGTGTATCAGTAGGCTACTGCTATGTCTCTGTTTCAAAGTTTGTAAACCTTAATTACATCCTCAAAGTCCCTTTTGCCACGTGAAGTAAGAGATTCACAGCTTCCAGGGACTAGGGCGTGGATATATTCTGGAAGCTGCTCTGCCTACTGGGGAGAGGGAGGCTTGGGAAGGGGAGCTCTGGGAAGATAGAGATAGAGATAGAGATTCCTCTAGGACAACTGTGATTGTGAAGGATCCCTTGAAATTCCACCTCTGATTCTCCTCCAGGAGCACTTCCCAAACCTACCTTCTGGCCTCAGCCAGGCTCCATGACTACCTGTGATGAGTATCTAGGGTCTCTAGGGCCTCTGGGGGCTGAGGGCCACCACCGATGAAGAGGATGAAGAGGGTGTCTCTGTGCCTTGGAATGGACAAATCCCAATGGAAACCAGGAAGAGAGTCGAGCTCTGTACTCAGTCTGACAGCTTAATTTGGTTTTGCTAATTTTCATATGAGTATTGGGCACATGTTATTTATTCTCTTTCTGTGTGAGGCTTGAGCTATAAAATGAGAGAGTTGTGTATAATTTCTTTTTTTAAGATTTTATTTATTTATTCATTCATTTATTTAACTATTTCATGTACCTGTTGGCCATTTGCATGTCTTCTTTGAAGAAATATTTGTTCAAGTCCTATGCCTATTTGTAGTTGGGTTGTTTGTCTTTTTGTTGTTCAGAGTTCTTTGCATGGTGAAAATCGGTTGCTAAAATGGAGTCAGGAGGTTTTGGCCAGGAAACTGTCATGCTCTACCACTTGTAGTCAATGGTGGACCCAACAGGAAGAGGTGGAGTTGAACTTACATGGACTTGACCTTGCTTCTGAGTACTACTCCTCTATTCCAGCCAGGGGGAGAGATGCTATGCTTATCCCCCGGGGCAACAGCTCGGCCAATGAGAAGCCACCACACTTCCTTTTTTTTTTTTTTAATTTAAATTCAATTAGCCAACATATAATACATCATTAGTTTCTGATATAATATTCAATGATTCATCAGTTGCATATAACACCCAGTGCTCATCACCACATGTGCCCTCCTTAATGCCCATCACCCAGTTACCCCATCCCCCACCCACCTCCCTTCTGTAACCCTCAGTCTGGTTCCCGGAGTCTTCTGATGCCCACTTAACTCCACTGTACTTTTAGTTTATTGCAACCTTCCCAACTTACCCCCTTTCTCCTTAAAAATCATACCTCCCTTTTGTTCCCTGGACTTGACCATGATTTTGGTGCAGCATGTTTGTTCCGGTCTGGGATTCTCTCCTATTTTCCGATAAACCCATCTTTTGCTGGTGAAATAACTGGCAAGGCTTATTTTTAAGGTCACCAACATACTGTAAGTCTTCCCTCTCAGCACAGCTCCAACTGCACTGCTTCAGCCCCTGGTCATTCCTACGCAGCCTTGTTCCCCCATGGAACCCCCACTTCTCTCTTTGTCTGGCCATGACCACATGTTTTACAAACGTTTTGTCCAGAGCTTCCCTGCATTTGGAGCTGAAGGGGACTCCAAACATGGGCCTGGTCTGCCATCTTGACTATGAAGTCTGACACCATAGTGACTTGTCTTTTTAAAATTTATATTGGTAAGAACAATAGAAATGAGATCAATCCTCTTAACAAATTCCTAAGTGTATAATCCAGTATTGTTACCTGCAGGCACAATGTTGTGCAGCAGATACCTAGGACTTGCTCATCTTGTAGAACCGAAGGTCTGTACCCGTGGAACATCGCCTCCCCACATTCCCTCCCCGTAGCCCCTGGCAGCCACAATGTTACTCTCTGCTTCTACGTGTTTGACATTTTGGATTCCTCATGTAAGTGGATTCATGCAGTATCCGTCCCCTGTGACTGGCTTAGTTCACTTAGTACAATGTCCTCAACGTCCATCCATGTTGTTACAAATGTAAGATTTCCTCCTTCTTAAGAATATTTCCTGAATAATATTCCATGGTATGTGGATGCCGCATGTGATTTATCCATCCATCCATTGAATGGCACTTAGATTGTTTCCACATCTTGGCCACCGGGAATAATGCTGCAATGAACAATAGAGTGCTAATTTTCCTTCAGGATCCCAATTCAGTCCTCTTGGATCAATACCCAAGAGTGGGATTGCGGGATCATATGGCAGTCCTATTTTTAATACTTTGTAGAACTTCCATACTGTTTTCCAGCAACTGTACCATTTTGCCTTCCCACCAACAGTGTACACAGGCTCCAATTTTTCTGTTTCCTCTTCAGTACTTTTTGTCTTTGTGTGTGTGTTTCGAGAATAGTCATCCTAATAGATGTGCAGTGATATCTCATTGTTGTTTTGATTTGCGTTTCCCTGATGATGAGTGATGGCGAGTGCATAATCAGTCCTTAAGGATACCCCGTGAGGATGGGTACAAGGTTTCTATTTTTTAATATACAGCTTATAGTTCCCTACTGCTATACATTTTCATATTTCTGTGTGTTTCTCTTTTTCAAATAAGTAATTGTGAGATCCGTTATTGAACATCTGTCTTCTGATAATCCGAGCCCTGCCGGCACTGTGACTACATCTTCTCGTTCACAGATGAATGTCCAGGGCCTGGAAAAAATCTAAGGGTTCAAATGGACATTTGCTGGGTGACTGGCTGAAGGGAAGAAATCCCCATATATGGAGATCTTGAGAAGGGAAGTGGTATTCCCTTGGGCACACCCAGGTTGTATGTGGCCAACGGGGCTGACTCAGGATTGGAAACTCGGTCCCCACCCTCTTCAGGAAGGAGGTCACGCCTAGTAGATAGAAGCTTGGGCTCACCACAGATCAGGTCTCACTTGTCTGCAGGGGCACAGGCGTCCTCTGGAGCCCCTTTCTCTGAGCCCACCAATGGGAAAGCCCCCTGCTGCCCGCATCCTTTGGGTATGTCAGGTCTGCCAGTTTCTGTGCTTTTGTCCATCTGTGCAGCCTTGTCCAGTGGGAGGCAGCGCCATGACCATCACCTTTACAGTCCTTCTCTGCTTCGGTGAGTTTTTGGAAGGATGGGGATAGACTCCTGTGTGGGAGAGGGAGCCCTCTCAAAGCCAGGCTCTGATCTCTCAGGAGGTCTCGTTAACTTGGGATGCTCAGGAAAGGTGGGGATCTGCTCAGGAGTCAGTGGCCTCTCACTGGGATCTCTCTTCCAGGACTGTGTCTGGGCCAGATGACCCACGTGCAGGCAGGTGAGCCCATCCCCGGGGGTCCCAGGTCCCACTTCCTCCTGGGGCACAATATAGGACTCCCCTCCCTGCCAGGGCATCTGGAGGATGGAGGAGAGGAATGTTAAACTGATCAATAAAGAAGGTGTACAAGGGGCCCCAGGGCTGAGAGCTAGTGGAAACTGAGGCATAGAGAATATAGGGACTGCAACTCTGACTCTCTTCCAGAGACGCTGCTCACACCCATCATCTGGGCAGAGCCAGGCCCTGTGGTGGCCCAGGGGAAGCCTGTGAGCATCTAGTGTCAGCGGTCTCAGAAAGCTGACCAGTACTTCCTGTACTGGGAAGGAGTCTCAGAGCCCTTGAGAAGGCAGTTTCCACTGGGACCCAGCAACAAGGCCAAGTTCCCATTCCCACACATGACCTACCACCTTGCTGGGCGCTACTCCTGCTTGTATCACAGACAAACAAGGTGGTCAGTTCCCAGCAAGCCTCTGGACTTGGCAGTCACAGGTGAGCAGGCTCTTCCGTCCACACAGGTGAGGTGACTGTGCCCGGGGAGGGACCTCCCTTTCTACAGCAGAGTCCCGTTGACAATCTGGGGGTGGTGTTCCCCTCTCTTCCCCTCCTTTTTTTTTTTTTTATTATGGTAAGAACTTAGAACACGAGATCTACCTTCTTCACAAATTTTTGAGTGTCCAATACAGTGTTGTTATAGGCACAGTGTTGCACAGCTGATCTCCAGAACTGAACCATCTTGCAAAACTGAAACTCTATACCCATGATCTCCCCCTTCCCCTCCCTGCAGCCCCTGGCAGCCACCATTCTACTCTCTGCTTCTACGAATCTGACCCTCTTTAGATTCTTCATAGAAGTGGAATCATGCAGTATTTGTCCCTCTGCGTCTACCTTATTTCACTTAGCACATTGTCCTCAGGCGCCCCCTCCCCTTTTAACACATTTGGCTTGTTCTTTCCCAGGAATGTTCAACAAACCCGACCTCTCAGCCCTGCCCAGCCCCATTGTGACCTCAGGAGGGAGCGTGACCCTCCAGTGTGGTTCATGGCAGGATTTTGACTGGTTTGTTCTGTGTAGCGAAGGAGGAGAGGGCCACCCCAGACACCTGGACTCACAGCGCCAAGCTGATAGGTGGTTCCAGGCACTCTTCACTGTGGACCATGTGAGCCCAAGTCACAGGCGGACATACAGGTGCTATGATTATTTCTTGAGCTCTCCCTATGTGTGGTCCACCTCCAGCCACATTTTGGAGCTCCTGATCTCAGGTGAGGAATTCAGGGTATGATCCTAGAACTCCTTGGGTCTCCAGACCAGTGAGAGGAGCCTCATCTCAGGTGGAACACGGGGTAGGATGAGGTTGGGGCAAGAGAGCTCAGGACTCTGGGAGCCAGCAGTGGGAGGCCTGTGGGAGGAGGAGGAGGAACCTGACCCTCTTGGAAACCAGAACCACCTTTTCTCCCAGATGTGTCTAGGAAACCATCCCTGTCAGTCTTGCCAGGGCCGGTGGTTGCTCCTGGACAGAGCCTGACCCTCCAGTGTCGCTCTGATGTCGGCTACGACAGATTCGCTCTGTCCAAGGAGGGCGCACGTGACCCTCCCCAGCTTCTTGGCCGACAGCCCCAGGCTGGGCTCTCTGGGGCAGACTTCTACCTGGGCCCTGTGAGACCCTCCCACGGGGGCCGGTACACATGCTATGGTGGACGCAAGCTCTCCTCCGAGTGGTCGGCCCCCAGTGACGCCCTGGACATCCTGGTCGCAGGTGAGGAGTCATATCCCAGCTCACACTCCCACTTTTCTTGGACTGGCGCTTCAGGGTCTTGTTGGAAGTGGGGGCAGGGAGCACAGGCAGAGAGATGCCAGGACAGGAAAGGGCAATCTTTTTTTTTTTTTTTTTCCAGAATGCAAATATTCTTTGGTTTACTCATCAAAATCGCAAATAACAAAATAGCAAAAACCTTATCAGTTAAATAAAAAAGTGACATTCTTTATTTACCTATCAAACCTTATAAAGTGCGATCTTAAGAAAAGTGGGAACAGAAGAAGCCAGGAGCCGCACTTGGATGGAGCGCCTGAGTGACAGCTCATCTCAGCTCAGGGGAGGGGCGAGAGGGCGGAGCCGCCCCTAACACCCTGGACTCTCCCTCCCAGTCCTGCTCCCACAGGGGCCAACTCCCACCCTGTCTGCCCAGCCGGGGCCCTCTGCGGCCCCGGGAGAGAATGTGACCCCGCGGTGTCAGAGCCCCAGCTTGTTTGATGTGTTCCTTCTGTCCAAGGAGGGGGAAGCCGGCCCCCCCTGCACCTCAGATCTCAGCACCAAGATGGGGAATTTCAGGCGAACTTTGACTTGTGCCCTGCGATGCTGGACCACGGGTGGACCTACAGGTGCTACGGGTCACTCGGCAGCACCCCTTTTCTGCTGTCGCACCCCAGCGACCCCCTGAAGCTCATGGTCACAGGTGAGGGGCTGTGCGAATGTCTTCTTCCCCATCCCGTCTGTCTAGTGTCTGGATGACCCCACAGCAGCCACTTCTCTGGATGCACCTTGTCCTTCCCTCCTCTGCCCCACACCTCCCACTGGGCCCCGACCCACGTGTGAAATGCAGCATCTCTGAAAAAGCCAGAAGACTTGCTTTTATCTACTTCTTTAACAGGAATGCATTGACATGGTCCATCCCGGAAACTGTTCACAAATGGGGTACAAGAAGAGTAGTTACCTCTCAATCTGCTACCACTTGCTCAATCCCCCCAAACCAACCCAACCACACTCACCTACCTTTTCCCCCCTGAACATTCAGGGAGAACCTACAAACATATCTTCCATGGGTGGACAAACATCAACATCTTATAGACACAGTTCTGATCAGCTCTATTTTTAAAAAATGAAATACATTCTAAAGAATTATCTGGTGTAACACAAATCTCTTTTAAACTTTTTAAGGGTTGTATAGTCGTTTCTTGCTTGAAAGTGTCAGGATATATGTATCCAGTACCCTATAATTTGGTATTGGCAATTTGTTTATTCCCAGGCTTTTGATATTTCAGACTATCCTGTGATGAATATCCTTGCACATACCTAATGCACAGAGGTATGTGGAAGCAATTACCCCTCATCTCTTGGTTAAATTCTTAGAATAGAATAGCTTAGGCAAAGGATGTTGTCATTCATTGTGTGATAAATACTGACACTCTCTCTTCCTATGCCTCACTGTTTGCCACTCTTCAGTTTTTTTTTTTTTAAAGATTTTATTTATTTATTCATGAGAGACAGAGAGAGAGAGAGGCAGAGGGAGAAGCAGGCTCCCAAGGAGCAGAGAGCCCAATGCGGGACTCGATCCCAGGACCCTGGGATCATGACCTGAGCCGAAGGCAGACGCTTAACCATCTGAGCCACCCAGGCGCCCCTGCCACTCTTCAGTTTTGACTTAAAATCCTTTTCCAAATGACACCTTGGCTCGTGACCCTATACAAATACCCCATTAACACCTTTTATAATTTTTAAAAAAGTGTTTAATCAGTCCTAAATGTATTACAGACTTTTCTATTTATAGCTCCATCTTATCTGATACACATTTTTCTCCTCCTTCCCCTTCTCCCCCTTTCCTCCTCCTCTTCTTCTTCTTCTTCTTCTCCTTCTTCTTCTTCCTCTTCCCCCTCTTCTTCTTCTTCTTCTTTCTTCTTCTTCTTCTTCTTCTTTCTTCTTCTCTTCTTCTTTCTTCTTCTTCTTTCTTCTTCTTCTTCTTCTTCTTCTTTCTTCTTCTTCTTCTTCTTCTTCTTCTTCTTCTTCTTCTTCTTCTTCTTCTTCTTCTTCTTCTTCTTCTTCTTCTTCTTCTTCTTCTCCTCCTCCTCCTCCTCCTCCTCCTCCTCCTCCTCCTCCTCCTCCTCCTTCTTCCTCTCCCTCTTCTTCTTCTTCTTCTTCATTGGGTGTGGAGCCCAATGCAGGGCTCAATCTCACAGCCCTGAGATCAAGACCTGAGCTGAGATCAAGAGTCAGATGCTAGAGTCAGGCACTCCACATTTTTCTTCTTAATAAGAACATTGATTATTCTTTATTACCTTCACCAAGACACACATGTGCATGCGGCACACAGACTCCTGTGTATTGTATACATACAACTGTCTCACCACATATGTCTCTATTTACATACAGATATATAGCATATAAAATACATTATATAATATATAATATGTATATTGTGTGCATTTATGTATAGTATGTGATTTTTATACATTTATATATAAATATATCCTATATCAAATATGTAGATAATGTACATAAATACACACATATGTATATAAATACATCTATTTATATTTCCAGAGAGTCCATAACTATTGGCTCAATAGTGAATGAATGAATGAATGAATGGATGGATGAAATAGCAAAAGAAAATCATTTGAATGTTCTTAACACAGATGCAGGATGAAACTGAATGGGCCGAGGCTGAGCAGAGACTGGTAGCCCTGGGTGCCCACCCCTTTGTGTTTCTGACCCTCAGGAATCCCTGGGCACCCACCTCTCATCCATGAATCCAGGACTCTCAGCTGAGGATTAACTCAGGACTGTCCTCCCCAGGAAATTAAGCTCAGTGTGGGCTATTGCTCAGTCTGATGAGAGAGCAAGAAAGATCTAGGTGTGAGGAATTTCCAAACAGGTGCACTGTCAGCTCATGGCATGGGGTGTGGCTGAACCCTTTTTTGTCATTAAGACCCCAAAGCAAAGTCTAAATGCAAAGGAATCGGAGACAAGAGGGTCTGTGCCTCACCTACAGCTGCAGGAGGGATCACTGTGAAAGCCGAGGTCCTTCCTCGGGACAGGAAAAGGGAGATTTGATAATTCAGATCCTCGGGGGAACGCTGGGCTGAGATATCCCCAGCTACTCATCTGCTCTGCATTCCTGACTCTTAGGGGCTCCTGTTACTATCACCCCATCAGTGCAGACTCCAGACTCCACGAGTGCTGAGTATCAGAACATAGTCAGCCTGCGGTGCATATGGCCTGTTCAAGGGGAGGAGAGACCTAGACCTCCCCTCTGGGTGCTGTGGTAGGCGTGACCTGTCCTGCCCTGCATGACCTCTCTGTCCCGTTGTCCCTAGCCCCACTTCCAGATCACACACTGGAGAATCTCATCCGAATGGGTCTGTCCGCACTGGTCCTGGTGGTGCTAGCAGTGTTGGTGTTTCAGGCGTGGCACAGCCAGAGAAGTGCCCAAGGTGAAGCCAAAAGGTAAACTGAGGACGACGCTGCACACACTCTTTGGGGTTTGTAGAACCTTAGAACAGAATCACACACACACAAGGCTGCAATGACACAGAAGATTCTAAAGAGGTTCATGAACTGTATGAACTCTGTGCTGAAGACCTAAAGGCAATGAAGCACTGTTGTCTGTGCAGGAGGCAAGGACTGAGGCTGGGAATGCTCCCTGGAGGAGGCTCCTCCACCACGAACCTTGCCCCTTGCCTTGCTGCCTCCTTAGTGTCTGGCTTCTCTTATTCCCGCACCCTGATGACATGAAGTTTCATCCACACGAAACATTTGTGCCCATAACTCCACTCACTTTCTTTGTTCTGTTCCAATACTGTGTATCACAAATGTCTTTTTGTCACATGCATGCTCCCTGATGTGAGTTTCCAGTCTGTCCCTCCAGCTCTAAGTGCAGAGACTCAAGTAATATGGTTGAGTAACTGCTTTGACGGACTGAAATTTTTATCCAGCCTGGAAGATGCAAGCCCAGAATGACATCCCAACACCTTGTCTGGATTCTGCAGGCTTCTCTCTCTTCAGCAGGGGCTTACTGCCTGGCTCCTCCCCCAGCATCAGCACCTGGAATCAGCCCTCTCCTGCGTGAGCCTCTGGTGCTTTCCTGTGTGCCTGGTAGTGATGATCGCTCCTTCAGGGTTGTGGTGCTAATTAAATGAGACTGTGAATTCCAAGATGATAGAGAGATATTTGTTTGTTTTGATTTCAAAGCACTGCTGGAGAGCAGGTAGCATTTCACACACTGCTGGTAGGTGTGCAAATTGCTCCAGCCAGTTTGGTAGGGGGTAGTGTGGATTTTCTGGCTCAGGGGAAAAGATATGTAGCTATGATCAGGCAGTCCGACACCTCGAAGTTTGCCCTGGAGAACCCCGCGCACATATACCCAAGGATATAGGCACAAGAGTCAGGGGAGAAACACTGCTCCCATTGGCCAAAAACTGTAAATAACAAAATTCCACCAACTGAAGAATGAATGAGTATTTTGTGTTACTTTTATACAATGGAATATAATACAACAGTTAAAATGCACAAACTAGGATTACAAACATAATAAATACAGATTGATCTTACAAATACAATGATGAGTGAAAGAAGGAAGCCAAAAGGATGCATGCGACACTATTGCATTATTAACAAGACACAACATAAATTATGTAGGAGTCATAAAAGGTGCAAAAACCATGAAAAGGGATGAAATGATTAATTTAAAATCACAATGATGGTCACCTGTAGAGAGGG
Organism: Phoca vitulina; assembly: GCF_004348235.1. Classification (NCBI taxonomy): domain Eukaryota; kingdom Metazoa; phylum Chordata; class Mammalia; order Carnivora; family Phocidae; genus Phoca; species Phoca vitulina. The sequence goes on along the minus strand of NW_022589755.1, from coordinate 3,200,336 downwards.
CACAACAGCAGGGTATTTTCACAATGGACATTACTACTGGAAACCATGTGGGAAATAGCAGATTGTCTGAAACCTCAACCCAGGCTCTGGTCTAGAGAGGAATCCAGTACCCTGGTTGGACCTTAACACCAGATGGGATGGCCTTGTATGGGGTGGACTTGTCACTTTTTAACTCTTATGGGAATGGTCAATATTACACAGTGGTCATGTGTGCAAAGATTTAAGTTGATGCAGTAACATCAAGGGTAAGGGACATGCAAACATTTTAGTGTAGCCACAGTGTGTGGGATAAAGGAGAGAAACACATTAGTTCTGGAGTTGGCCAAGGAGCCTGGGCAGTGCACTGAGAAGCTCAGATGCTCATGCACACAGGCAATGGGCCAAGCTCAGCTGGAGAATTTGAAAATTCAAAGATCAAGAGCACTGTCCACTGCCTCAAATTGGAGCATAAGAGATACTTTGTTGTTTCCAACATGGAGGATATTTCTCAGCTAACAAATCACACGTAGATACACTGGTGAAGCTCCAGAATCCTGTGAGGCCACACTCGGAATCAGTAATCTGCACACTATATCCTTAAAATGAGGGGCCTGGGTGGCTCAGTTGGTTAAGTGCCTGCCTTTGGCTCAGGTCATGACCCCAGGGTCCTGGGATGGAGCCCTGCGTTGGGCTCCCTGCTCAGCGGGGAACCTGCTTCACCTTCTGCCTCTGCCCCTCCACCCACTTGTGCTGTCAGTCTCTCTCTCTCTTTCTCTCTCTCATAGATAGATGGAATCTTAAAAAAATAAATCCTTAAAATGTGAACAAAATCTCTGAATCCAAGAGAAGTCTACATCTGATATAAAGATCTCAGGGAGGGGCGCCTGGGTGGCTCATTCGTTAAGCGTCTGCCTTCGGCTCAGGTCATGATCCCAGGGTCCTGGGATCGAGCCCCACATCAGGCTCCCTGCTCGGCAGGAAGCCTGCTTCTCCCTCTCCCACTCCCCCTGCTTGTGTTCCCTTTCTCGCTGTGTCTCTATCAAATAAATAAACAAAATCTTTAAAAAAAAAAAAAAAGATCTCAGGAACATGCTTAGGAATTCTTGAGGTTTCTCAGCTGATTCTGTCATTGGATTATGATATGAGAGAGGAAGTAGGAAGCAGAGGGAGGCATTGACTCCACTCCGTCTGAGGGAAAGAGAAAGAGAAGCACATCCATAATGGAGATAAATTATATGTATATCCGAAGAGTTGGGGAAGAAGGGGAGAGAGAGAGAGAGAGAGAAAGAGAGAGAGGCCAGAACAGAGATCAACCAAGTCAGCAGTGAGCACCTGGTCTCTAACATCCTGTCAACCTCCCGTATCACCTATGTTATTGACCTCAGTCCTCCCTCCCCCTCTCTTCTTTCTCTGGAGGAGACTTGTCTTGGGGCAAACCACAGTAATATGCCCTCCCTGTCACCTATTTTCAAGTCCCTGTTTAGGGATAGAGAGAGTTTGAGTTTTTGGATATGTGTATCTGATATCTGGCTTGCCAAATGCTATTCCAGATGTCTGATGGCTTGGCACCCATATTGCCTGGGGACTAAGGGCAGAGTGGGTGTGTAATAAATCTAATGAAATAGGTACAACCTAACATATGCACAGAATAAAATGGAAAACAAGGGAGCCAATCTGTCCTCCAGAAACTTGGAGATGCTCAGGGCTTTGGAAAAGTTGTGCACGTGGAGTGTGGAAATAACACAGGAAGAGAACAAACCAGTTGGTGGAAAACTGAACCCCACTCATCTCCTAGACCCACAAGACAATCTAAAATTGAAAATGTTTTTCTTTGAAAACATGAGGAAGTTCCAGAGCAAATTCTTGCATAGATTTTCCTTTAGGTAATTCTATTGTAACTTCTGCTTGATCATCTCGTCAACCTAACCTGAAATTGGGCATGCAATGAGCACCTTGCAAATAAAAATAGTTTTAAGGCAGAGAATTTCCCTGTCCAAAGGCCAATAGCTTTCAACTGAATTTGGATTTTTGAAAATTTTTATTTATTTATTTGAGAGAGAGTGAGAGCGAGAGAAATCACAGAAGGAGAGGGAGAAGCAGACTCGCTGCTGAGCAGGGAGTCCGATGTGGGGCTTGACCCCAGGACCCCAAGATCATGACCTGAGCTGAAGGCAGACGCTTAACTGACTGTGCCACCCAGGCACCCCAACTGAGGGAATTTGAAGTGAAATTTAGGTAACAGCAAATCCAAGATACAACAAATATAATAAATATCCAATATATTATGTTGAACGTTTACATTATCCAATAATATCATCCAAGATAATAAGTAAGTGTATTCTCCTGTATTCAAATTGAGAGGAAGATGGTCAATCTGGACTTTGGGGTTTAGCTCATTATCCATTGGGCCCAGTACAGTTAAGCAATGGGTGGGGATCAGGCATGGGATTTATTCTATTCTGAGACAAATTTTTTCTCTGTTTCACTAAATTGATAGTCTAAAGAAAGTTACATATACATGGAAAAAGCCAGAATTTAGCACATGCTCAGAACGACCTCATTGATGGGAGAACTGACAATATTCTAATGACAATACTCCACAGACAATAATGCTGGTATTTTGGGGTCTCCCCACCGTGTGACTGTAAACTCCCCAAATGATCCACATTAACTCAATCCAATCAGAACACCAAACAACTTGAAGTTGAAGCTGGGAATTGCCTTCCCAATGTCATGTAAGTTGTCACTGAAAATCCCAGGATACCCATGTTCCCCAATTAAAATGGAGGTCAACCATTTATTTTAATTAGGTAGTGTTTTGAGTATCTCACAAAGGTTTGATTTTAGTGTAACACATTCAGGAATCAGAGCTAAATTTTTTATTTCTCATGATTTTTTATTTCTTCTAATGTGTTAGGATTCACCCATTTGAAGACCTTTGCTCAAGATAGTCTGTAATACTTCCTTCTTCCTCTTAACCTCATTTAATTTCTATAATACCAATTCATTCTTGGCATTTAGCTGTAATTTACATAATTTAATTTTCCCTCATCACCTTCAATCTGAAGTCCATAAAGTAGGTTATTTCTTTATCTTATGTTGTCCTATTGCTTTAAACCTCTCCTCCGTGGGACCAATCCTTGTACCTATGTTAGGCTTATTTGTGTAATTGGTTTATTAATTGGGCTTTCCCAATGACACTAGACCTTGCTAAAGGGCAGAAAATATATCTGCTTCGCTCAATGTTACCTCTTCATTTCCTGGAGCGGCTGCGGGTTGACATGCTTAGATATTTCTGAAATGTACAGGGGTAAGCCTTCCTGAATGGTGAATGGGTGAATAAATGAGTAAGAAGAAGTCTTGGGCTGGTTATGGTAAGGATCATATCACTGGGGAAAAAAAAACCTTATGGCATTTTCTAGTCCTTAAATTAGTGTCAGTGACTCTGAAAGTAGGATCTAAGACAAGAATATGAGTGCAGGTGATTTATTTGGAAGCCAGAGTGAGTGGGATAGGGAGAGGGGTTCCTGAAATAGGGATGCATTCCTGAGGTCACTGCAGTAGGTTATGTGGATAAGACTCCCCCGAGATCTCTAAGAGAGAACAGAATACCACCCAGAATTTTCCTTCCAAAGGATGAGACTCTTGGGCATATATTTATGGGCTCCCATTCCCTATTGCTTTGAGTTTTCCCCCAGGAATTGTCGGATCCTTCAGTTTGGGGCTAAAATTGCTTCCGATGAAGTCCTCACCACAAATATGGAGGTGCATGGGCATCCTTGAGATGGGGTGCACATGCACATGCTCCTGAAACGTACAGAGCTGTCAACCAGATCTAATATGCAGTCAGTAGTCACCCAGAGGGAGATGAAATGGGGATGCTTTAAAACATAAATTCAGTGGATTTAATGCAGCATCTGCTAATTTGACTCCTAGCCCTTCTGCAAGTTTCCTTTTTTTATGCCTTCATGTGTATTTTATTATTATATAAAAAATTGATTCATCCCAGAACACTTAGGAATCACAGAAAAGTAGGAAGAAGAAATAAAAACCGAATAATCCCATAATGCAAATCAACCTGCGTTAATCCTGGTGTTTCCCTGCTAGTCTTTTCTATGGGCATAATAAAAAATTAAGATCACCTGTAAATATGCATGCCTTCGTTCCCCGACTTCTTTGCTCAGTAAGGTGTGTTTCTTCTCAGATGATTAAATGTCTGATTTTAACTGGCTGGAGGTGGTCTCTAACCAGAACTGGATTGGCCATAACTTCACTGACAGGTGGGTACTCAGGGCATTTCCACTTTTTGGGGGCCATAAACAGTCACCTCAGGCAGCACAGAGCTCACTGGTCGGTTGTCCCCTTTGCTTTGAGTGTCTTCAAAGACCCAGTCACTTGACTGAAGAAGCCGGATTGCTCCTACAAATGTAGGAAATAAAGCCCTCAGTTTCCACAGCGAACACACAGGTTAGCCTGGGGATAACCTTCAGGTTTGGCTTTTATCAAACTGCTGCTTCTTTCCTTCTGGACCACAACGCACTTCTGCTTTGAGGCCTGCTTCCTCTTTCCCCTCCATTTTCTGTTTCACTTCTGAAATCGGAAGCTCCTCTCATCCTTTTTAGGGAGAACAGAGCTGAACGGTGGCCTAGAACAGACCACAACACCAGATCATTCCAGGCCATACCCGTTGGACCTGATGATCATCTGGAGCTAGATGCTTGCCGGGCTCACCACAAATAGCCATCTGATGGTGGAAGCCACATCCTGGCCAGTGAGGGCAGCTCTCTGAGCAAGGCAGAAAGACAGGTGGGCACTGGTTGCTTGCCTGCACCTTCGGCGTGTGCTCAGGGGTAGCTGAGAGCTCAGGTAGGAGCGACCTGGAGTGGAGGGGGCTGATTATGCTGTAGGAAGAAACATCTAAGAACTTTCTGGAAGGCCAAGGTAAAGAAAGGATCTCCTGCCTCAGCATATCATTGGGTTTCATCAGCTCTTAAAGAAACTTCTGGAGGGGAGCCTGGCTCACTCAGCTGGAGGAGCATGTGACTCTATCTCAGGGTCATGAGTTTGAGCCCCCATAGAGATTACAAAAGAAAAAAAAAAAAGAAAGGAAAAGAAAAGAAAAAGAAACTACTTCTGGAAATTCTGGCCTAAGAGAAAGCATTTATTCCTATTGTTTTTCTTATCATTTTGTACTTTTGGATTCTTTTTTTGTAACATCATTGACTCTCCAGATTAGACATATATTTACAGTGCTTGCATTTCCACAAATTTTCCATTGTGTTCTGTGCTAGGAAAGTAGGCCAGTTGCCAAGGAAAAACAAGGAGGGTATATTATAAGACTTAGAATGGACCATAGCCATTTTTTTTTTCCTTATTTTGGCAATGGAAGATCTCACCCTATCGTGGACTGTGGTGGTTCTACTCTGGTAGGGATATCGAGTGGAAAACAGAGCTGGAAATGCGGGATGAGCCAGTTCTTTGAAGACTTTGAGTAGCAGGGAGAATTTGAGCACATGGTCCTTAGGGAATTGGACAACCAGGGATGTGGGTGAGGAGGGCTGTATCATGAGTGAGAGTGCATGGCAAGAAGGGAAACAACCTGGAAAGCCCTAGGGACTCCATGATAAAAGTCACTCATTGGTAAAAAAAATATCAAATATACTCAACTAATAAATCAGTGAACATTATATCAAAAACTAATGATGTACTATACCTTGGCTAATTGAATTTAAATAAATAAAAAAATATCAAATGTGTTTAGCTGTTACAAAATTAATTTCTAGGAACCAACAGCTCTCATACACACAAATAAATCCCAACCTCACTTTGAATATCAACAACCAGAGAAGAAAATTCTAAGGAATGAATGTTTTAAGAAATGTGCATGACTTGACACACAAAGTATACCTTTCAAACATTTCTGAATGACACCAAAACGTGACTTGTACGAAAGGAGAGATGTGTCTTATCACCGGGTAGACTAACTCAGCGTCGTAAAGATGTGAGTTCTCCATAACTAAATATGTAAATGTACTTGAGTCCCCAAAATATTACCAAGGAGCTTTCTTTCTCGAGCAAAAGTCCACAAGGGAAAATGAAAGAGGAAGAAGAGCTAGGAAAAAACCAAAGAAGTACAGCTATGGAGATAGGACTGGGCTGGCTCAACCAAAAGTGACCACGTGATTAAACCAAGTTGCTGTGGACACAATAATAGATAGAAGAAGCAGTGTGATATAAATAAAGTTCAGACAGAGACTCCAGTGCATGTGGAAATTCAGGATGTGATAAATGCTAACAAGATGGTATATCAAAACCCCTGCACAAAAAGGTGGACTCAGGGAGAAAGGGATGTAACTAGACCCATAGGTCATATGGTACAGATTAAATTTCCAAAAATCAGAGACCTAAATACAAAATAGGTAAAGCAATGACTCTCAGAGGCATGTGAAGTAAATGTGACTTTCAAGATGTTATTCAATTATATGCTAATTATACCTCAATAAAGCTGGGAAAAATAAAAAAATAAATGTTTTTCTTAAAAAATAAAATAGAATGGCACTGGGTGGCTCAGTCAGTGAAGTGTATGCCTTCAGCTCAGGTCATGATCCCAGGGTTCTGGGATCAAGTTCCGCATCGGACTCCCTGCTCCACGGGGAGCCAGCTTCTCCCTCTCCCCCTGCTTGTGCTCTCTCTCTCATTCTCTCAAATAAATAAATACAATCTTTAAAAAAAATAAAAATAAAATAGAGTTCAAAATCCAGATGCAGTGCCAAGAAATCATGGAAATTGGGCTACATAAAAATAAAACACATCTTTGCATAGCACAAAAAATAAAAGAAGGTCAAAACATAGATGGAACCTAAGAGAAAATATTTATAATGTATATCAAAGATTCTGTATGTATTCCTATGTATATGCATATACATATATGTGGACATTATATATATGAATGTCAATTATTGAAGAAAAATAGACAAATTGCAAACTATACAAGTAGAAAATTTTGAAAAAGATTAAAATGGCACTTGTGATGAGCACAGGTGATGTATGGAAGTATTGAATCACTATATTGTACACCTGAAACTAATATAACACTGTATGTTAACTATTACAAAATGTTTATTTTTAAAATTTTTTGTAGATTTTTATTTATTTGACACAGAGAGAGAGAGAGAGAGAGCACAAGCAGGGGGAATGGCAGGCAGAGGCAGAGGGAGAAGCAGACTCCCCGTAGAGCAGGGGGAGCATGATGAGGGACTCGATCCCAGGATCCTGGGATCATGAGCCAAAGGCAGTCGCTTAACCAACTGAGCCACCCAGGCGCCCAACTATTATGGAATGTTTTAAAAAATCATGAAAAAATAAAAACATAAAAAAATAAAAAATAATAAAAATAATAAAATCCAAAATATTTTTACCCCACAAGGCAAAAGGAATAATCCAATACATGTTTTTCACAATGTGCTCTATTCTTTTCCAAATTAATTTTAGTATTTTCCATGAAAATTAACACTCTTCTACAGCATAAAAATAAAATAAAATAAAATGCCACTTTAACATATGAAAATCTGTTCAGATTTACTTATTTTTTCCTTTTATTTCTTTTTTAAATTTTTATTAATTTTATTTTATTATGTTGTGCTAGTCACCATACAGTACATCATTAGTTTTTGATGTGGTGATCCATGATTCATTGTTTGTGTATAACACCCAGTGCTCCATGCAGTACGTGCCCTCCTTAATACCCATCACCGGGCAAACCTATCCCCCCACCTCCTTCCCCTCTAAAACCCTCAGTTTGTTTCTCAGAGTCCATAATCTCTCATGGTTCATCTCCCCCTCTGATTTCCCCCCCTTCGTTTTTCTCTTCTTTCTCCTAATGTCCTCCATGCTATTCCTTATGTTCCACATATGAGTGAAACCATATGATAATTGATTTTCTCTGCTTGACTTATTTCACTTAGCATAATCTCCTCCAGTCCCATCCATGTTGATGTAAAAGTTGGGTATTCATCTTTTCTGATGGCTGAGTAATATTCCATTGTATATATGGACCACATCTTCTTTATCCATTCATCTGTTGAAGGGCATCTCGGCTCTTTCCACAGTTTGGCTATTGTGGACATTGTTGCTATGAACATTGGGGTGCATGTGACCCTTCTTTTCACTACATCTGTGTCTTTGGGGTAAATACCCAGGAGTGCAATTGCTGGGTCATAGGGTAGCTCTATTTTTAATTTTTTGAGGCACCTCCACACTGTTTTCCAAAGTGGCTGTACCAACTTGCATTCCCACCAACAGTGTAAGAGTGTTCCCCCTTCTTCACATCCTCACCAACATTTGTTGTTTCTTGCCTTGTCAATTTTTGCCATTCTAACTAGTGTAAGGTGGTATCTCATTGTGGTTTTGATTTGGATTTCCCTGATGGCTAATGATGATGAACATTTTTTCATGTGTCTGTTAGCCATTTGTATGTCTTTTGAGAACTGTCTGTTCATGTCTTCTGCCCACTGCTTGACTTGATTATTTGTTTTTTGGGTGTTGAGTTTGAGAAGTTCTTTATAGATCTTGGATATCAGCCCTTTGTCTGTAGTGTCCTGGGAAATTCTACCAAACATTCAAAGAAGAAATAATACCTATTCTCCTGAAGCTGTTTCAAAAAGTAGAAACAGAAGGAAAGCTTCCAGACTCATTCTATGAGGCCAGCATTACCTTGATCCCCAAACCAGGCAAAGATCCCATCAAAACAGAGAATTTCAGACCAATATCCCTGATGAATATGGATTCCAAAATCCTCAACAAAATCCTAGCTAATAGGATCCAACAGTAGATTAAACGGATCATCCACCACAACCAAGTGGGATTTATCCCTGGGATTCAAGGTTCAGCATTCGCAAAGCAATCAATGTGATAGAACACATTAATAAGAGGAGAGAGAAGAACCATATGGTCCTCTCATTTGATGCAGAAAAAGCATCTGATGAAATACAGCATCCTTTCCTGATTAAAACTCTTCAGCGTATAGGGATAGAGGGAACATTCCTCAATTTCATAAAAACCATCTGTGAAAAACCCACAGCGAATATCATTCTCAATGGGGAAAAGCTGAGAGCTTTCCCCTTAAGATCAGGAACACGTCAAGGATGCCCACTCTCACCACTATTGTTCAACATAGTACTAGAAGTCCTAGCAACAGCAATCAGACAACAAAAAGAAATAAAAGGTATTCAAATTGGCAAAGAAAAAGTCAAACTCTTTCTTTTCACAGAAGACGATACTTTATGTGGAAAACCCCAAAGACTCCACCCCCAAATTACTAGAATCATACAGCAATTTAGTAATGTAGCAGGATACAGAATCAGATTTACTTCTATAAAAAGAAAAGCAAATTTAAACTAAACTGAAATGTTATCTTTTCTACTTAGCAAAAATTGGAAACTCGCTAACTTGCTTTTACAAATCTGAGAATAAACAGAAATGCTTTCATTGTTGGTAGGAATGCAAGATTGAAACATGGACACATGGAAAGCTGGTATGTGTCAAAGGTACTGTTGTGTTTTAGATAGTAAATGAAAATTTCCAGTCTCATTCTAGTATTTATCAAAATACATAGCCACCCAGACCCTCAAAATCCTGTACCTTTGGGAAATATCAATTTCCTTAAAATGAAGGGATTGCTTTTTTGTGTAAAAAAAAAATTGGACAGTTCACATTTAGGGGAAACTGTCATTATTTACCAAACAACATATGTAAATTATGCTTTTGCCCCAGGAAATGCCCACCAAAAATATGAAAAGATATATCCCAAGGCTACTGATTGATGTATTGTTTGTACTTGTGAAATATTGGGAAATTGGGTTAAATAAACTCAGGTTCATCTCAACATGGAGCCATTTACCACTGCACAGGACAAGAGAAAGTTAGTCTCTATTTTTAAGTGGAGTATAATTGACACATAATGTTACATCAGCGTCAGGTGCACAACATAGTGATTTAACTTCTCTTCGCCTTAAGCTGTGCTCACCACGAGTGTAGCTGCCATCCGTCACCACAGGATGCTATCACAGTATCATTGACCATATTCCCTGGGCTGTGCCTTTTATTCTCATGACTTATTCCTTTCATAGCTGGAAGCCTGTATTTCCGGCTCCCTTTCAACTCCTTTTGTACATCCCCTTCCAATCTTCTCTCCTCTGGCAACCCCCAGTTTGTTCTCTGTATTCATAGATCTGATTCTGCTTTTTGTTTGTTTATTCATTTGTTTTGTTTTTAGATTATGCATATAAGTGAAATCATATGATATTTGTCTTTCTCCATCTGGCTTATTTCACTCAGTGTAATACCTATTAGGTCTATCCATGTTGTCACAAATGGCAAGATCTCATCCTTTTCTTAAGGCTGAGTACTATTCCATTATGTGTATATGTATGTGTACATCATATCTTCCTTATCCACACTTGGGTTGCTTCCATATCTTGGCTATTGTAAATAATGCTGCAGTAAACATAGGGGTGAATATGTCTTTCTAAAAATATTTATTTTATTCATTTTAGAGAAAGAGAGAGAGAGCAAGCAAGTGGGGGGAGGGGGCAGAAGGAGAGGGAGAGAGAATCTCATGCAGACACCCCACTGAGCTTGGAGCCCAACTCAAGGCTCGATCTCACAACCCCAAGATCATGACCTGAGCCCAAATAAAGTCGGCCACTTACCCAACTGAACACCCAGGGATGAATATGTCTCTTCAAATTAGTGTTTTTGTTTTCTTTGGATAAATATCCAGTAGTGGAATTATTGGATCATATGGTATTTCTATTTTAACTTTTTGAGGAACTTCCATACTGTTTTCCACAGTGGCTGCACCAGCTTGCATTCCCACCAACAGTGCATCAGGGTTCTTTTTTCTCCACATCCTCGAAAACACTTGTTGTTTCTTCTCTTTTTGATTCTAGCCATCCTGGCAGGTGTAAAGTGATATCTCATTGTGGTTTTGATTTGCATTTCCCTAATGATGAGTGATGTTGAGCATCTATTCATGTATCTGTTGACTATCTGGATTTCTTCTTTGAAAAATATCTCTTCAGGCCTTCTGCCCATTTTAATTGGATTATTTGTGTTTTTTTGGTGTTGAGTTGTATAAGTTCTTTATATATTTTGAGTATTAACCCCTTTATCAGATAGGACATTTGCAAATATCTTCTCCCATTCCATAGGTTGCCTTTTTATTTTTTGATGGCTTCGTTTGCTGAGTTTTTATTTTGATGTAGTCCCAATAGTTTAATTTTGCTTTTGTTTCTCTTGCCAGAGGAGACACATCTAGAAAAATGTTGCTATGGCCAATTTCAGAGTAATTGCTGCCTGTGTTCTCTTCTAGGATTTTTATGGCTTCAGGTCTCACATCAAGGTCTTTAATCCATTTGGGGTGTCTTTTTGTGCATGATGTTAAGACAGTGGTCCAGTTTCATTCTTTACAAGAAAGTTATCTTTATATACAGTGAATTTTAGGGTAGGTTTTTAAATGAAAAGAAGGATAATAGTAAAGAGAAGAAAAAATAGTGCTGGGAGAACTTTAGATATCAATATGAAGACATAGGGAAATCAGAAGGCCTAGATGCCTCAGCTTATTATGGCACAAAGAAATACAAGGAGCATAAGCATTTAAAAGCAGTGAGATACCATCAGCAATATTATTTATATAGAAATGAATCTAGTGGGGGAAGAGAAGGCGTTTGCGTCAGCATAATGGTCAGTGGCTGATAGAATCAGCTGAGTGGAAGTTTAAGGGGGAACACAACATGTACACACTCTCAAGGTATTTCCCCACAAATCAAGTATTAATTACAAAGGGCAAATAGAAACTTTACTGTGGAGACACCTGAGGGATGCCAAATTAACCAAGTTACGAAAGCAAAAATCACCCATAAGGAAAAATAAGGACAATGTCGCTGGCGTGGTTTTCCACTGCAAAATGCACACCCTGAATCTAAGCGTGAGGTGCCTGTGGACAAAGCTCTTCTGTATGCATCATGGTTTCTTTCTCTGCCTGGTTTCTCTCTCTCCCCCTTCTCCTCAGCCCTGGATCATTGCCCCTCACTACCCCAGCCATGACCAACGGCTGTGAGGAAAGGCACCCAAGGTCTCTGTTCACGCACTTGTTTTAAAATTCATTAATCTGGATTGGATTCCATGAGCTAGGGAGCTCTGGAGATGCACACAAACCACCCAAGTGTGGGGAGAGGTGGTGACCTGGGCAGGACCCGTGAATCTTCTGACTGTCCAGCTCTGACCAGGCGCGGGGCAGTCTTCACTCGATGGCACATTTGGGCAGTGTCTGAAATGCAGAACTGTGCACTTATGACGGGTAGAAATGGTCTTCTGAAAAAGGAGAAGTCCACATCTTCTTTGGGACCACTACAGAGACTGACAAATGAGGAAGTAGCCGTCCTGCTTCTGGTAAAATGTCAGTGTCAAAACGCAACTGGGATGGGAGGGTAATGGACGCCTACCCATGCATCCTGTTGCTCAGCGTGGCCTTCCAGGCTCTGTCCCCGGGACCCCTCCGCACAGCTGGCGTAGGCAGGAAAGTCACCGAGGTTGCAAAACTCACCACCCCACTCTGCTTTACTCTACAGGGGAGGAAATTGAGTCATATTTTTATTACATCATTTTGTACTTTTAGAATGAGCCTTGAATTCCACTTTAAAATGCCCCTCAAATTATTTTCTCGGTGGTGTATTATCAATTTACCATTCATTAATAAATAGTCTTAAATTAAGCATTGGTGATCAATTAAGCAATTATTAACCAATCATTAATAATGTGGTTATTTGCTGAGTAAATGTTCGTTTATTGTCCTTTACGTGCTGGAGCACGGTGTGAGGTACACTCATGATTTAGCAATGAGAAGATACGACTTAGAATTCCATGGGGCAATTTATTGCTTAACTCCTTTTGCTGGTTTACAGAATCATTATAACAAATTCTCAGATACACCCCCTACCCTATCAGGGACAATTATTTATGAGGCAGGGAGAGACACTGAATGTGTAAATAGCATAAAGTCAGCTTGAAATGCACAATTAGTCACTTCCGTGAAGGTCCTAGACACCAGGTGAGATTACGTTGGATCTGTAGGTGAAGGGGAACCTTGGGTGGGAATTCAGGAGAGATAGGATTGGGGACACCAAGAGAGGCAGATTCAGATCTGGTATCTACTCTGAAATGGGAAGTCACAGAGTAGGAACTTCTGAGTAGGAGAAATGGGGATGAGGAGTTCTTTCCAATAGAGTCTGTTTCTCCAGAGAGGAGGAAGATCTATGAGCTGTGCCTCATGCACATTCAGTTTTTGGAAAGTGTGTAGGAAGTCGAGAATGGACAGAATCACCATTCCCTGTGCAGAGGCTTTTCAGCATTTTGTCTCCCTTCATTTAAAAACAATGTCATTGCCTTCTTTATTGGTAAAATAGTAACCTGTTGCCTGCTGCAGATTTTTTCTTTTTTTCCTAAAACGTGCATTGTTGATCTTACTGTTTTGTTAAATATTCAATTACTTCTGGATACCCCCAAACCACTGACATCTGAATGGACCAGTGAGAGTGGAGGCATACTACTAATCAGTAGTTCCCTGGACCCACCCTTGTGGTTATTTCTCTAGTTCTGGAATCCTTACACTGAACAGACATCCTCACAGCGGACACTGGTTTTCTGACGTGTGGAGTAAGAGAGTCAGTGAAGGAAAGGCCATGTGGAAGGTGCTGGAAATGCCTCTCCCTACCAAATAGTGAAACAAAAGTAATTCTGCACTCTTGGAGAGATTGCACAGATTCATACCACAACCAAGAACTCAGATCCAGAGACAATGACGTCTTCCACTCCCCACTCGACTTGCCTAGTTGGTTTGCACAGAAAACAGAGATGGACCTTGGAGAAGTGGGTTCTTATGTATCAGGTGATTCCAATTTCCACTTCTGCTCCAGCTGAAGACCCACAGAGAAACCCACGTAACCCCTGACACCTGGTGCACAGCTGTTGATTGGTGGGTTTACTGTGGGTCTGTCTATAAAGGCCTTCAGGTTCAGTCTGCCGTTAGTTCTCAGGGCTAGCCATACGCTGTCCCTGTCCACATTTGTTCGGGTCCATGTCACGTGTCCAGCCCTGCATCGGTCTCCAGCCCTGCATCTGACTCCTGTGCACTCCAGACCTGAGCACGTCTCCAGTCTCCAGCCGTGCATCTGGCTCCAGCCCTGAGCGCATCTCCAGCCCTGTACTATCCTGGCTGCAGGGACCGTGACCGTCCATTGCACAGGACATCACACAGGTCCAGTACACACCGTGTGGGTTGCATCTGTGAAACAGGAAGTAGCAACTATTCTAGGTGTTTTGTAAGAGGGTGGGTAATAAATCTCTCCAAATTTTAGGTTCTTGCCACCTTGGTGAAATTTCTAGGAGTCCAGTTGCCTGAGGCCTGTTGAGATACCCCACCCGAGGTGAAGACTCATTGCTCCATCTGACCTCCTACTAATGAGACAGTAGCTCAATCCCTAGGGGACCAGCTTTGGAATGTGGAGACAAAATACATACCCCTCCCTGGGCATGCTACCTCCACCCACTTACTCAGTGTCTCGAGAGGCTGTTGGTTTTGAGTGGAGTCCAGAACAAGAGAAGTCCTTGCAATGGGCCCAGGCTGCAGACAGCCTGAGTTGTATGACCCAAAAGATCCAATGGTGTTTGGAGCTTCTGTGGCAGATGAGGTCGACATCCTTTGGCAGGGAACTATATAGATGAAGTGCAACACAGATATTAAAGATTTTGGAGCCACACTATGCCATTCTGCAGAGAACTACTCTCCTTTTGTGAAGGAGTTCTGGGTTCCTCCTGAGCTCTAGTGGAGACAGAATGCTTGGCCATGAGTCATCACAAGGGTCCTTATGAGTGAAGGAGGGGGCCGGGGGGTCAGAGGCAAAGAAGAAGAGACTCCAGAGTAGCTGGAGCGATGTAGGCTGGCTCTGGAGATGGAAGGGGGCAGCAAGGCATACGGGCAGGGCTAGCAGCTTGGGAAGGCAAGGGAATGGATTTGCCCCCAGGGCCTCTAGAAGGAGCACAGCCCCAGGACACCTCGATTTTAATTCAGGGGTGTTCATGTTGGAATTCAGATCTCCAAAACGATAAGATAATAAATCTGTGCTGCTTTAACCCACTAGCATGTAGTGATTGGCTATGGCAGGAACACAACAGGAAAATAATATACCATATAGTCCTTTTTAAATTGGGTTTCTTTTTTGCTTTTAGTTTTTTGTTTTGCTAATGTGAGCTCTGAAAACTAGTTTGAATCTGTCTAGTCCAGCGATGTATTTCTGGGCCAGACAAAATGCAAACATTCAATAAATACCTGTTGAAGCTTGGGTCACAAGGGGGGTATTAGGCCAGGAAGACAAGAGTTTAAGGGTCAGGGGAGGCCTCAGACATGGCCAGAAACCTCTGCAAAGCCCATTGCCTGCCCTAACCTCAGCCCTGGGGAAATGACAGCCAGGCTGTTCCCCTTCCTGTGGGGCTGCTGACGTGACAACCCCGTGACGGACAGGACCGGCCTCCAAGTGCCCACACCCTGTGTGTCTGCCCGTCCTGCGGGCACCGAGGTCCCTCCCTATGCACTGCTA
>NW_022589755.1:2969604-3184694 GCF_004348235.1 Phoca vitulina | reverse complement strand
CAGCCCAGTGACCCCCTGGAGCTCCTGGTCTCAGGTGAGGGGCCCCTGAACCTGACCTTCATGAGCTCTGTCAGCTCAAGATGCACGTTTCAGGAAAGCCTGACACGGTAGCAAATGTGGGGGTCACGGGGGCTCCACGGAGGAGGGTCCATCCCAGGGGAGACTGGAAAGATCCACAGCCTCCACCGGGCTCCCCTACGCTGCAGTCTCAGCAGAGGTAAGGAGTAGGGGGCTGCATGAGGGTGGGGGAGTGAGGACGACCGTGAGTAGACAGAGGCCTCCCACTCACCTCCTGTCCCCTCCATATCAGACTCTGAGCCGTGGTGTCAGCCCCACAGGACACTGTCCTAGAGAGAAGCCTCCCCGCCTGCAGGCGCCGCTCTGCTGCCCCCTGTGCTCACCTGGGGGCCTCCATGCCCCTCGGTGCACACCTGAGACTGAGGAGGGGCCGTGCCCGGCTCACGGGAGTCCCCAGGGACGCTGCACCGTGTGCCCATGTGCAGCTGGTGTCCACTGGGCATTGTGTGTGGACGCTTGTCCAGTGTCCCTGCGCCTGCTTCTCACACCTTCTAGAGCAGCACCTGCAGACATGGTGACAAAGGGAACTCAGGTGACAGGGATGCAGACTCAGAAACAAGTCATCCTTCTGTGTGCATCGGGTCACATCAGATTCACACATTCCTTGTGGGGAAGAACTTCTGGGCACTACCGAGTCTTAGCGCATTTTCAACGAGTCTCATTTATTTACTTATTTCCTGCGTAAAAGTCAGTGATTCATCACTTACGTGAACTTCATAGCCTTTCAACGTTTTTCGTAGAAGTGGTGTTAATTTGCAGCCTGTTCTATGAACTTCGTACCTACTTTAATACCATATATGTCAGTTGTCTGAATAATAGCTCACTATGCCTGAGAGAGCTATGGGTGTGGGCATATTTTTATGTGCTGTGAACTCACTACACTCTTCTCCTTTCAACTATTTCTCAATACGCTGCTCAAAATTACACATGGAAATTTCACTTTCTCGTTTCCAAAATGCACACCTGTGTTTCTCACTTCAAATGACAGAGGAAAATGTCCTGAAGCTTCACCTCAGGGAAACAGCTTGATTTATACCCAAAATTTATTTTAAAACAAGCTCATTAGAAACCTATTTTTATATCGAAAGCACTGTTGACCTATCCATTTCAACCCATTTTCCTGTATCATTAGGGTTTTATTAAAAATGTGATCTTTTCCTGAAAGATGTACGTCTCCTGAACAATTATTTTTCTCTTTGATTTTTAGCCACATGAGGCTCTTTACAAAGGCTTCCTGGTTTCAAACATTTGGGTGTTAACTCAACTGCATAACGTTTACTGTTCACTAGTATTTTCTGAATTGTATAAGTTAATATTACTTTGACTATTTGTATGAATCTTTATCATTAGGATTGGTCCATATTTTGTTTTTCCTTTTTTTTTTTTTTACTGTTTTCTTTTCATCTGAAAACTAGGTTGAGATGTTAATGATTTCCTAGTTTGTGTGTTCCCTCCATAGTAAATTCCACCGACTCTCTCCTTTCCTGGAGGTTTGGAATCCACACGTAGGGACTTCCTCAGGTCTGGCCTGTGATATAGTGGGGACAGAGGTTGTCTTTTCAGTGCAAATAAAACGATTAAGTATCCCTACTTGAAACCTCACCTGATTTCTAGAGTTTGTCCCCAAACAGTGAGATGAGGATGGAGACTCCTCCTGGGCACGTGTCCCTGACCTGCCTCCAATTCCCCAAAGCCTGAGTCCAGACCCTCCTGTCCCCTGCCCACCCCCACACGCCACGGACTCGAGTGCCCTCCTGTTGAGGAACAGACAGACTGTACCTCTCTCTGCGTCTCTCTCTCTACACAGGAAGATACAGATATCAGTACTTATACACTTGATTATGTATTTATATTATATCTGCTATTATACAAATAGACATGGTTATAAAAATCCATACATATAATCTATGAGTGTAAAACACATATATGTGTAATCCATGTATATCTATCGGAAGCCATTCATCCTCATGCCCATAATCTTCATCCCATAGCTTTTCACATGTTTGTAACTGGTCTTCCTATCTAGATCCACACTGCAAGCAAGGAATAATGATGTTCATATGACCCAGTGACTGAACATCTTTAGGAGATACATATTAATGTGTTAGATGTAGATGTGTGTATGCAGATCTATCATCTATCTATCTATCTATCTATCTATCTATCTATCTATCTATTTATCTAGCTATCATCTATCATCTCTCTATGTATCTACCAGTGCAGATATTTCTAACTATATGAAGAATGAATTAATGAACATATCCAAGGATGAATACTCTAGGTACAGATTAAAATGCAGACCCTGAAGAATGCGAGCTGGTTGATATGGAGCGAAGGGGACCCTGCCCCAGACATTGACCCCTCTGTGCTCCTGACACATCCCCTCGTCCGTGGACGCTGGGTCCTCAGCTACTGAATGAGTGGGAACTCTCATCTGCAGGGACATGAGCACAGGAGGTTTGTGTCCCAGACTGAACAGAGAACATACAAGGACATGATGATTTCTGTGTTGGGAACCCATTTTCTCTGCAATCCTGAGCTCCTGGGGCACAGTCAGAATCTATCCAGAATGACTCAGAAGCATTTCCTTGATTTCAGAATGACTCTGAAATCAAGGAAAACAAGGAGGCTGAAGGAATCCAGTGAGGAGAGCAGAAGAAACCCTGCTAGTGCAGAGAAGGGTTAGTTCAGGAACTGTACAAAAACTACATAGTGACAGGTTGAGGGATATAGAACACAGAGCAGAGGGCAGGCTGGACGGGGGTCTCCAGCTCCTTCCATCTGCTTCCATCTTCCCTGCAGGAACAGCTGACACCCTGAGCCCACCCCAAAACAATTCAGACCCCAGCAGTGGTAAGTAGAAGAATGTCTCAGTGATGGGGCTGGGATGGAGGGGGTGTCCTGTCAGGGGGAGGCGGTTGTCCTGGGTCGACATCCAGCATCCGGGCTCATTTGGGTCCACACTGACCTCTGCACCCTCTCTGTCCTCATTCTTAGCCTCAGATCGCAGGGATTACACGGTGGAGAATCTGATCCGAATGGGCGTGGCTGCCTTGATCCTGGTGGTCCTCGGGATTCTGCTACTAGAGGCTCAGCACAGCCAGACAAGGACCCCAGGTGCAGCCAGGAGCTAAACACAAGGGGGAGCCAACCCACCATTCCCTGTGGCAGACCTTTGGACATCAATCTAATCTGCCCAAGGGGATCTGGAAGAAAGCCTGCAGCTCATGCTGGCTGATCTGCCTGCTGAGAACATCCAGGGGAAACATGGTTTAGATGCCAGGAAATGTCTGGGCTGTTCTCAGTCCAGGACTCATCCCCCATGAACTGTGGTGCTTTCCCTCCTGCCATTGTTGGACATCCTTGAATGCCCCCCGTCTTTCCTCATCCCTGTGACTTGAGGGTTCGTCCCACACAGCAGGGTTGGGTTCATACCTTCCTACAGCAGCAGCTCTGGTCCACTTTCATGGGATACATTTTCCTTTACTTTCCATTTCCTCATTCCCTGATGTGCACCTCCATCCCTTCAGGCCAAAACACAAAATCTGTTTTCATAAGTAAACAAATGGGTGAAAATCAGGTCCACTTTGGAACAGATGAGTCTAAAACTTTTCCCTAAACCCTCTCTGGACTCATAGAGGTCTTCTATCCTCATGCGATGACACCTGGTAGAGTTTTCCAGAAATACCATCAGTTTGAGGGAGCTCAGGGGTGTTTGAAGTGAAGCCTGGTGGTGAGCTGCTACACTGGCTACAAGATATAAATGGTTTTTTAAAAAAGTTTTGATTCATGGCATTTGCCTATTTCTTTGGTGTAAACACTCCCGTCATGGCCAAAGTCAAGATGCCATGTGAATGCACCGTGTGCCCAGGTGGGAGTCATGGATACAGCGTTATTCACAAGTGAGTCTGATCCCCCTGTGGATGCACCTCACTGGTGACCCCGACGTGCACGTGTGCCTCTTTCCATTTTAATGATCCTGGTATTTTCCAGCTCCCTGCAGAGAGAAAAAAGTGGGGCCCTTGAAGAAGGACCCCCATTTCCTCCAGGGCTCACCATGCACCAGGGTCCTAGATATGCTGGCCCATTTCCACGGCAATGAGCATACGACCCTCCACGCTTGCAGAAAGAGGGATGTTCTGAGCTCCAGGATAAACAGGCTCTATGAGATTCCAGAATAAGACAGCAAGCCCCAAGCAATGACTGTGGGTGTTGCAAATGCCCCCAACAAAAAGTGCCCCTGGGGGGTGGAGATGTCAGGTCAGGGGGCACCATGAACCACTCTTCCACTCTGCTTTGTCCTCAGGCTGGACAGGGGCCTGTGTCTCCATATGAAGCCCATCTACCCCCTGTGACCTCAAGTACTGTAGGGACCACACCTGGGTCACGGTGCTGCTGAGTCTCACAGCAGCCCCACAGACAATTCTCTACAGGATGTTCCATACCCTTCAGATAACAAGGTGACATGCAATTTTGTTTGAAGTGCAACAGATAATTTAGTTCTCACATAAACCTCAGGAGGACATTATCAATCTCATCCACATTTCCACAACGAATGCCTTGGGATTGCTGGAGATGGCGGGAAAATGGTGAGGTAGGAGAGCCCAGCATCCCCGTCTCCTGACAAAGATGGAGGATTGGATAGCTATCCATGAACAAAAACAGCTCTGGGAGACAGAAAGACTGAAACTAGTCTCACAAGAAAGGAAGGAAGACACCGTCATCTGCCCATCCCTTGGGCCAGCATTATGCAGTGCCAGGGCTCCTGCCCGGCCTGAAAGAGCTCTTTCTCCAGGGAAGGTGGGAGAGGCTGACTGGCCAGCTTCTCCCACCTCTGGGGCACTGTGCAAAGGTCCCACTTGGATGTGACCCCCACTCCAGACTGGCAAGGCTGAGAGCACTGAGCCAGCTAGGAGCAAGGAAGAAAAGCAGAGGCTATGTTGGCAATCCTGGTTCACAGAGGCCAGGTCTGCAGAAAACTCAGCAGATTGCACCACCGATGAATGCAAGCGGTCTTGCCAGCTTTCCCCCTACGGGTGTTCGCATTCACTGATGCCAGCCTCCAGAGTCCCTCCCCACCCCCACCGGTGCCCAGGAGCCACACTAGCAGCCAACTCAGGCTTCCGTAGCTGTGTGAGAACAAGACACCAGCCAGGGCCGCCCTGGCTAACCCCACCACCATGCCCACAATCAGGGTTAGCCCCTCCAACTGTGCACCTGCATGTCACGGGTCTAACTCCTATCACCAAGCTGCACTGCAGTATGCACACCTGTCGAGAGAGCACACTGACAGCCAGGGCCCACACCGCTGCTGGCAGACCTGGATCAGGCCCTGCCTCTGTCACTGGCCAACACCACTGTGCCTGCCTGTGGCTAACCACTCTAGCTGTGTACTTGCATACCCAAGCCCAACCCTGTCACTGGCTTCCCTGCAGTGTGCATGCCTGGGGGAAGAATGTACATACAGCCAGAGTCTCTGCAGCTGAGTGTGTGCACGCCACCAGCTCCAGCCACCCCTGCTGCCTTCCCTGGTCCCTAGCTACTGGGCCTGGAGGCACTGCTTATGATCACACCAGCCCTTGTAGCCTCTAGATCCCCTACAGTGCTCGCCAAAGGACCACGCTGTTGTGGATGCTGTGGACCCACGTACTGTGAGCCAAAAAAGACACATGACATCCCCCTGGATCTAGTGACATCACACACCCCTGCACTTGGCACTCTGCACCACTAGCCCCAGGGTCAAGATCCAGTGTGCCCCCACCTGCAGGAGAAAGACTTCCCAAAGTTAGCAGAAGGAAAGTTTCTCAAAAGATAAACAAAACTGACAAAACTTTAGCTAGACTATCTCAGAAAAAAATGGGAGGACACAAATAAGTAAAACCAGAAATGAAAGAGGAGATGTTACAACTGATACCACAGAAATGCCTAGGATCGTAAGAGACTGCTATGAAGAGTTAAACAGCAACAAACCAGACAATCTGGAAAAAATGGATAACTTATTGTAGACATACAATCTATTAAGACTAAATCAGGAAGAAATAGAAAATCTGAACAGACCAATAATGACTAAGGAGATTGAATCAG
The DNA here is from genome assembly GCF_004348235.1 of Phoca vitulina. Lineage (NCBI taxonomy): Eukaryota > Metazoa > Chordata > Mammalia > Carnivora > Phocidae > Phoca > Phoca vitulina. The sequence goes on along the minus strand of NW_022589755.1, from coordinate 3,178,532 downwards.
AACCACAAACCTCCCAGCACACCTGTCCCAAAGACCAGGACAAGATGGTTTCCCTGGAGAATTCTACCACACATTTAAAGAAAAATTAATGCTGATTCTTCTCCAACCCTTCCAAATAACTGAAAAGGAAGGAACTCCTAAGCTAATTTTATAAGATGAGCACTACCCTGATATCAAAGCCAGATAAGCACAATGCAAGAAAATAAAATCACAGACCACTATTCCTGATGAATTATAGGTGCAAAAATTCTGAACACAATTAGCCATCCAAATTCAATGACACATCAAAAGGATCATGCACCGTGATCAAGTGGGATTTATTCATGGGACACGAGGATGGTTCAACATACACAATCAATAAATGTGAAACATCATATTAATAAAATGAATGATAAAAATCACATAATCATCTCAATAGATGCAGAAAAATGCGTTTGAAAAAACACAACATCCTTTCATGATAAAAACTCTCAACAAATTGGGTATAGAAGGAACACAATAAAGGTTATATATGACAAACCCACAGCTAGCATCATACTCAATAGCAAATACCTGAAAGCTTTTCCTCTAAGATCAGGAACAAGACGAGGATGTCCACTCTCACCACTCCTATTCAACATGGTACTGGAAGTCCTGGCCACAGCAATCAGACAAGAAAAAGAAATAAAAAGACATCCAGATCACAAAGAAAGAAGTAAAATGGTCTTGGTTTGCAGATTATATGATGTTATATAGAGAAAATCTTAAAGACTCCACCAAACATCTTTAGAACTAATCTACAAACTCAGCAAATTTGCAGGATAAAAAATCAACATACAGAAAACAGGTCCATTTCTATACACCAATGACACAATATTTGAAAAAGAAATAAAGAAAACAATTCCGGCTCATCTACTGTGAGAACGAAGACCATTCTCAGTAATCAGACTATTGACATTACAGAAAATGTCGACATCACTCTGAAGGGATACACTGTTATTGTGAAGGGCCCCAGAGGAACCCTGTGGAGGGACTCAGTACATCAATGTAGAACTCAGTCTCCCAGGAAAGAAAAAGAAGAGGCTCAGTTGACAGATGGTGGGGAAATAGAAAAGAACTGGCTACCGTTTGCACTCTTCTGTAGTCACATACAGAACATGGTCAAGGAAATTAAAGGGACTTCTCTAACAAGATGAGGTAGCTGTATGCTCACTTCCCCCATCAATGTTGCTATTCAGGAGAATCGTTTTCCTATCAAAATCCAAAATTTCTTGGGTGAAAAATATATCCACAGGGTTTGGGTGAGGCCAGGTGTTGCTTGTTCAGTATCTCAAGCCCAGAAAGATGAGTTAATTCTTGAAGGAAATGACATTGAACTTGTATCAAGTTCAGCTGCTTTGATTCAGCAAGCCACAACAGTTAAAAATAAGTATTACCAAAGAAATTTTGGATGGTATCTATGTTTCTGAAAAAGGAATAGTTCAGCAGGCTGACGAACAAGATCTAAGTTGTCCAGCTACAGAAACAGATAGATGCTGGATGATTTTTCAGACTTATTTGTGATATTTTAAAGATACAATAAAAGCTATGTTGATGTGGGGGGCAAAAAGAAAAATATTTTATTTACAATAACGTCAAGATAATAAAATATTTGGGAATAAATTTAACCAAAGACTTAGTAAAAGCTATACTCTGAAAATTATAGGACTTTGATGAAAGAAAATGAAGAAGACACAAACAAATGGAAAGATGTCCCATGTTTATGGGTTAGAAGAATACCATTGTTAAAATATCTATACCACCCATATTGTCCAGATATGCATGTTAGCCAGATATCTATAATAATGAGAACAGATAAATACATGTTGATATACTCATGCAAGAAATATTATATTGCAGTCCAAAACAATGAAATGGAACTATAAAAAATTGATATGTATGTATCATAGCAATATAAGTTGAAGTACAAAAAAGAGGGCACATGTTGTGATGAGCAGTGTGTTATACACAACTAATGAATCGTTGAACACTATATCAAAAACTAATGATGTCATGGATCACTACATCAAAAACTAATGATGTATTGTATGATGACTAACATAACATAATAAAATTAAATTAAATTAAAAAAACTAATGATGTACTATATGTTGGCTAACTGAACATAATAAAAAAAGATGCAAAAGCTGATAATTTTAAAAATCTGAAACAACTGTATATGTGGGTGCATACATATATGTATGTGTGTACAAACATATATTTTATATTTATTACAATTACATATTTTACAAGGAGAGATAAGCACTTTAAAACTGTATTTATAATGCATAGTGGAAAATTTCCTACAGATTTCAAGTACACAGGATGTCGTGGGGTTAAAGAAGGAGATGGGATAAGGGCAAAATATGTAGGTAGATTATGTTATGTGGTCATTGCCATCTTCTTGTTTTAAGTTGGAAGGTGTTACTATTTTGGGTTTTTCTTCATAAAATGTTTTGGGGTGAGTTTTTTGATATTCTTAATTGGCTGTTAGAAAGTGAATTTCCTATAGCATTATATTAATGGATATTTATATTTATATAAAATTGAGATATATAGATATATACAGATAGACACAGACAGATGAATTTTGAGTTTGAATTCCTGGGTCGTAAGATGAATTTCAGGTAAAACCATAAGATCCAGAATTTACATGCATTGTTCTTTGCTAATAAAGTGAAATTCTATGATTCTAAATAACCGCATAATCCTTCTACAGGGAAATTAAATAATTTTTAACAAGTATTTACTCAATACTAGAAATATCAGCTTAGAAAATCATTTTGATTTATACATTCTAATTATTTTTATAATAGTATCTACTAGATATGTTGCATATTACATATGAAGATTTTGAGGCTTAGATTAAAAAAAAAAACTACTACCATTTCATCATTCTGAGTATGAGGGATTGTGTCTGAGATGTGTTTCAAGTCTGACCACAGTAAATGATGCAACACAACGGGTGCAGTCTAAACAATTTCCAGGAAGCTTGATTTTACCCTCAGCTGAGCCCCCACACCCACCTATATGCAGAGTAAAAAGAGCCTCTATGTGTCACCTTCCTTATTGCGGTCATCTTATGAATGTGAGCTGGGCCCCATTTCACGACATCCTGTGTACTTGTCAACTCTGTTCAGCAGAAGCAGCGCCATGTCACCTGTGGTCATCAGCCTCACAAGTCTGGGTGAGTCCCAGAAGGGGATGAAGGGAGGGAATACATGGTGGAAATATTGGCCTGGAAGGTTGGGTCTCCCCACAGCAGAACATTCCCATGGGGGTAAAGCAGACCTTGATGGTGAAGCTCAGGCCAGGTGAGGGAAGGAGTGGGGGAGGCCAAGTCTTCTATGAAGATGGACCATCCATCATGAGTCTTTCTTTCCAGTGTTCTTCTTCATCCAGAGGATCTGGGCACAAGTGGGTGAGTCCCTTCCCCAAACCCTGGGCTGCATCTACTCAGAATAAGAGAATTCCTATAACGAGAAGGCAGATGGCACAGGAGGTTGGGTGATGGGTTGACTGTGGGAGGCCTTGTGGGTGAATCTCTTGTGAACTAGAAAGTGGGGGCTCAGGGAAACCCTAGCCCCAATTCTGGTCCAGAGACCCTCCCTAGACCTTCTTCCCCTTGGCCGAGACAGGCTCTAAAACCATCTGGAGGACACTGCTGCTCAGAGCTAGGGTGTCTGGGAGGAACTGGTGCCGTCTGTAGATCAGGGGATGCAAGCAGTGTCAGGAACAACAGACTGTCTGAGGTCGGGACAACCACTCAAGTTCCCCAGCACACCCATGAGGGTAGGAGCCCCAGGATGCTGCCACTGATGTTCTACAGCAGAGGTGGGCGATCCTCATGCCAGGACACCTGGAATTCCAGCACATTCTGACGCAGCTCTGTCATGTAACATGCTTCATGTGTTTGCTGATGTTATGGCATACACATAAGTCATTACTCTCCTGTTCAGCATCTACTTTGTCTTCTTTTACATAACAACTTACATTATCAACACCTAGTAAGAGCCCACTGTTCAGTACTCACTCAGAGCTCTCAGCCGACATGTTTGTTGTAGGAGATGCCATGTCTGTGTGGTGTGGGGAGTCTTTGTGTGGTGTGGGCGCCCCGGGTTTGGAAAGGAGGCTTAGAGACCTGGAAAGAAGGGGAGGCTCTGAGCCAGGGGAGGGGAGACCAATGCTGTGCCTCCTCCTCTCCCAGGTGGTCAGGACAAGCCCTCCCTATCTGCCTGGCCAAGCCCCGTGGTTCCTCAAGGACAGCATGTGACTCTTCGGTGTCACTCCCATCACAAGTTTGACATATTCAGACTGTACAAGAACAACGGCATCTTCGTCTCCAAGCTCCACAGCACAATATTGCAGAACAGCTTCCTCATTGGCCCTGTAACCCCAGCACATGCGGGGACTTACAGATGCTGTGGATCCTATCTTGGCTCCTCCTCTGTGTGGTCAGCACCCAGTGACCCCCTGGTGATTGTGGTCACAGGTCAGAGAACACTTGTCTAGAGGGGCTATTCACTGTCCCAATCTTCCTAAAGTCAGAGTTTCCTGGTGGGAGTGTCAGTCCGGTCCAATTAGAACAATAGGAGCTGCTCCAAGTATTTTAGATAAAAGGGCATTTCATGCAGGTGGGCAGAATAACGACCCCCAATGATGTCTATATCATAATACTCCAAGTCTATGAATAGTCCCAGGACAATTAAGGTTGAATGTGGAATTAAGGTTATTAAGCAGGTGACCCTGACATGGGGAGATTATCCTGGATTATCCAGGTGGGTTTACTGTAATTACAAGGGTAGAAGGAAGCAGGAGAATGAGCTTCAGAGTCATGCAGCATGAGAAAGACTCCATCAGCCACTGCTAGTTCTGATGATGGAGGAAGGAGGCACAAGACAAGCAATACAGGCGGCCCCTAGGAGCGGGAAAAGGCACAGGCATGAATTCTCCCCTTGAGGCTCCAGAAGGAATGCAGTCCTGTCAAACCCTTCCTTGGTCCTAGCCCATAAGACCCATGTTGGACTTCTGACATCCAGAACTGTAAAATGACAAATTTGTGTTCTTTCAGCCATCATGTTAGTAGCAATTTATCACAACAGCTAGGTAATCAATACAGATACCCAGGTGAAGGACAAATTAGGAAGTGAAACAGAGGAAGCGAGACTATACCCAGCAATAGGTAAGAGCGGGATGTTGATGCCGCCACTAGACTGCAGTGACAGGGAGGGGGTGGTGTTCCCGGAGCCACCTCAGCGGTGTCCTGTGGAAGCTGGGACCATGGAGAAGGCACAGGCACAGCAGATGTGCCCCTCCCCACAAGTCACAGGCTGGGTGGACACTGGAAGTTACTGTGGTACCTGCCTTACTGCTTAATTCCTACCTCCTACCAGGGATTCCAATTCGTCACACAGGGCAGGAATCGGTCGATAAGAGAACCTGGAAACACAGCCCGCAGTGCCAACTCTCCCACCCCCACCAGAGAAAGCAGAAAAGGAATCTGTGGGAAACAGGTGCAACACTGACGGTGCCAAGGATGAGCGCAGTGGGAATGGTGTCTGGCGCTGATGCTAGACACAGAGACACACAGCAAAGAAGGGGCAGAGACAGATGGGGACATTCAGACAGAAAAGGATACAGAAGAAGGAAACAGACAGACACAGGGGCACCCTCACTCATTTCAGATGACAGGGAATCGGGTGAGGCAGGGTGGCTCCTTCTAAATTTACAACATCCATGTTCTTAGGAATCTACAGAAAACCTTCTCTGTTAGCCCAGCCGGGTCCCCTGGTGAAATCAGGAAGGAACGTGACCTTGCATTGTTGCTCTGAGATCGTGTTTGAAAGCTTCATTCTTCATAGAGAGGGGGTATCCAAGGACACCTTGTACCTTGCTGGTCAGCGCCATCATGGGGGCTCCCATGCTAACTTCTCCATGGGTCCTGTGACAGCTGCCCATGCGGGGACCTACAGGTGCTTCGGCTCTCTCAATCGCTCCTCCCATAAGTGGTCTGCCCCCAGTGGGCCCCTGGACATCATGATCACAGGTGAGACTGTCCAGACATGCCCCCATCCCCTTTGTGAGGCAGACAGGATGTTCTAAGATCTGGAAGCCCCAGGTGGTGAAGAAGGAGACGAACGTGGGTTTTTATGAAGAGAGACAGCCTTGGTGAGAGCTACACCAAGAGAGACAATGACAGAAGAGCAACAGTAGAAACTGTTTGTTATAAAGGACAGATAGGGGGCAGAAACAGGGAGTCAGTAATGGAGATAAAGAGCAAAGGGACAGGGACGCCTGGGTGGCTCAGTTGGTTAAGCGACTGCCTTCGGCTCAGGTCATGATCCTGGAGTCCCGGGATCGAGTCCCGCATCAGGCTCCCTGCTCGGCAGGGAGTCTGCTTCTCCCTCTGACCCTCCTCCCTCTCATGCTCTCTGTCTCTCATTCTCTCTCTCTCAAATAAATAAATAAAATCTTAAAAAAATTTAAAAAAAATTTAAAAAAAAAAGAGCAAAGGGACAGATAGAGACGGGTACACCCACATCAGAGACAGGGTGCTCTTCTACTCTGAGTTTGTTCAGAGACCTGGGACAGTTTAGAACATGGTTTCCAATAAATCTCCACACCCTCTTCTCTACCAGGAGAATCCAAAGACACACCACATATGTGACCAACTTTCAGGGCCAGGCTGGCCTGTCTCAGGCTGATGGCCCATGGGCCCTGGTCCTCACTCCATGTGGCACCCACAGATGCTGCATTCACTCTGACATGACTTCATCCCATATAGCTGAGCCACAATATGCCCCAGGAAACTATGGTCCCAGGTGGAGGAGCCAGATACCAGCTCCTATACGTGGTGTGTTTCATGGGTTCCCAAAGCTGTTTCTTAGGCCCATGTTGAAGATCACCCCAGATCTTATAGGATTACTGAGGTCAAAGCCTACAGAGAGATGCAATCAGAGAGAAAGCAGAGTTGATGTATTCAATGTACGTAGAAAGTTTCTATGTGAATAGGCACAGAAATGCATGTGTGCACGTGAACACACACACACAGAATGGAGGGATGACAAAGACAGACAGACACTGGCTCAGAGACACAAAAAACGAAAGAAAGAAAAAAGAATAGAGAAATAGAGAGAAAGACGGAGAGGGCAAATAAAAGCCTTAAAAGACTGAGACCTGAGTGTGGGGCACAAAGAGAAAGATGATGATGTGGGGGTGGGTGACAGAGATCCCAAAAGAGGACTGGGGACAGAGAAGCAGAGCAAGTCACAGAAACCAAGGTGATGGAGATAGATGATAGATAGGGAGATAGAGAGAGATAGATGATAGATAGATGATAGATAGATAGATTAGATAGATAGATAGATAGATAGATAGATAGATAGATAGATGATAGATGATAGATAATAGATGATAGACAAATAGATAATAGATAGATAGATAGATGATAGATAGATAATGCAGAACGATAGTGACAAGGCAGAATGAGAGACTCAGAATGAAAGAAAAGGCAGATCAAACCAACAGATCCCAGGAGAGGCAGAGAGAGTAAGGCAGTGCAAAAGTAAAAAAGAACAGGAGGGAGGCAAGGACAGGAAGCAATAGGAGAGGTGGACAGGAGGGGACACAGTGGGCCTTGGGCTCTGGGAACAGGGAGAGAGAATTCTTAGTCCAGGTGTGAAGGACACAGCGAGGAAGGAAGAGCCTCTCTGACTGAACTGCCTCCACTTCCTCCAGGTCTACACCAGAAACCTTCTCTCTGGGCCCAGCCGGGCACCGTGGTGAGGTCAGGAGAGAACGTGACCTTGTCCTGCTGCTCGGAGATTTCCTTTGATGTGTACCATCTATCCAGGGATGGGCAGCCCCATGAGCTCTGGCTCGCTAAGGGGCAGAGGCATGGCGGTGCATCCCAGGCTGACTTCACTCTGGGCCCTGCACACCCAGCCCTGGGTGGGACCTACAGATGCTATGGCTCTTTCAACCCCTCTCCCTGTGAGTGGTCAGGCCCGAGTGACCCACTGTACCTTTCTGTCACAGGTAAGGAAGCCCAGAACGTGCTCTGTGTCCAGTGATTCAGGATAGATTTGAAGGCCATATGAGAGGGGCATCCTGCTGGTACTGGGGGGATGCTTAGGAGTTCTGGGGAGACAGAAACATAGATAAAGAAAACAGGGAGGGAGAGACTGAGGACTCACTTCCAGCATCCTCCTGCATGGATTGCGTGGAAACCCAAACTGGGGGTCTGTGTCCCCAGGAAGATGGAAAGGGGTCAGGGCAGACCCAGGAGCAGGAGAGAAGGGGCTCAGTTTGGGGAGATCAGAGGTTGCATTGGCCCGTCACCATTACCCGCTTCCTAGCAGCCCCTCCTCACCTCACGCCTACAGAGTGGTCTCCCAGGTGGTACAGGTATCTTTACGGCAAGATTGAGAAGCCTCCTCTTAAGTAGAGGCCCCTTTCATCATCAACCTCTCCCATCTCCTCTCTGCAACTTGAAGTCTCAGGGAGTCAAGGCCCCAGAGATTCAGAGAGGTCCCAGGAGCTCAGTGTTAGATGACAAGGAGCTTCAGTGGGTAGAAGACAGTCAGTTCCACTTCCCCCCCTTTCCCTGGCTTGTTTTTTAGGAAACTCTTCAAATAGTTGCCTCTTATCCACAAAACCAACCCCCAAAACTGGTGAGCAAAGGATCCCTTTTACCCCTGTTTGTGGAAACCTGACGGAGACAAGCCTTGGGTTTGAGGGTTGGCTCAGCCACCTTCCAGCTCTGTGATCTTGGGCTTGTAACCTTCCCTCTCTGATCCCCAGACTCTACAACAGCAGAAGGGTTTGGGTCAGCATGGGGCCGGTGAAGACTCTTAACTTCTAATTTTCTGCAGCAGAGACCTCCTCCAAGAGAGGAGGGTGAGAATAAACCTGATCTCCTGGCCAGGAATAATGCTATGCTTACTCTGTCCCCATTCCTAAGTGGAGATAAGATTCGTGGGGACTTGGGGGCGGGGGTGGGGTGGGGGGAGGAAGGGAGAAGCTGATGAGGGACAGGCAGTGCTTAGAGAAGTTCCATTTACCAATAAATGGGCTCTTGTCTGTCAGGATGCAACCCTGATGTGCTCAGTAGAGTGGGAGAGAACTCAGAACGCAGTCTGTCACCCATATACATGATTCCTTCATTCATTCATTCAAGCACTGATCCAGTGCATATATACATCCATGTGCTGGATATGCCATATGTATTCATTTCTTATTGCTGCTATAACAAATTTCCACAAGCTCAGTGCGTTAAAACAACACAGTTTTTTAAATGACCTTACAGTTCTGTAGGTCATAGATCTGAAATGGGTCTCGTGGGGCTGGAACCAAGATGGCAGCAGGCTGGGTGCCTGCCGTGATTTGCTTCTATTGGATTCACATCTTCCTACAGGTAACCCCAGACACCTGCATGTTCTGGCTGGGCCCTTAGTGGCCATCATCTTCCTCGCTGTTCTTCTTTTCTTCCTCACTCGTCAGTGGTGCCCTGCCAAAGAGAGTGAGTTTCGGGAAGAAGAGGCCAGTGCCTGTCTGGGAGGAGTGGGGGAGCCGGGGAGCCTCCGTTTGCAGGCTGACTCCTGGTTCAAAGCAGGAGCCACAGAGGTAGGACTTTCTAGAGATAACCCCCATGCCCCCATCCTCATCAGTGGAATGGAAAAGGGAGACATTAATGGGATGTGTCTCTGAACTTCAGAGAGATAGAATTTCTGACTCTACTTGTTGGCAGTAATTCCAGGCATTGGCTGCACCTCTCTGTGCTCTGGTATCTGTATCTATAAAATGAGAACCTTTGAAGTGTTTTTGATGACTTCTATTCCCTACAGATGCTGCTATAATGAACAGAGAGCCTGAGGTGGACAGAATGGTGAGCAGGGAGGTAGGTTGTCCTCAGCTCACTCTCTTCAGTGCCATCTCATCTCCTCCTAGTCCCCACAAGTGTGTGTACACCCTCCTCACCATTTCCCGTCATGCAGGACCCTCAAGCAGAAGACCCACAGGAGGTGATATACACACAGTTGGATCATTGCATTTTTATGCAGAAAAAAACCACTCCCACTTCCCGGAGGCCCGAGGAACCCTTGCATGATGATGGTGTGTACATGGAATTCACAACATGCTGAGACCAATCAAGGCATGAATTCTATGCCCCAAGCACACACAGGAAGACCCTGAGGAGGCTCTCCACGGATGCCATAGCTCTTTCTGAAACCCCTCCTAACAACAGCTGGAATCTGAAGACGGAAGTCTTCATCTTCCTCTCACCCTAAGATGAGATAAATATCTCAGGACCCCCTAGAAAGCCCCCCCATCCATTCTAGGATGTTATTATGATGATACAGACATTTCCAATATTGTCCACAAAATCACCTTTTCTTTTCAAGGGTAAGTTCTGACTTATGTTGCTATGTTACTATAAACAAATAAATAAATCTATCATCTATCATCAATCATCTTTCTTCCCAGCTATTGTTGAATTTCATCTACATGGAATCATATAGTATGTATTTTTGTGACTGACTCCTTTCATTCAACATTGTATATTTGAAATTTAATCCTATCTTTCCATGTAAGAGAAGTGTTTTCCCTCCTGTGTAGGAATCCACTGTGTGACTATGTCACAATTACGTATCTAGTCGTGTTGAGTCTCCCAAATTCTGATGTCTTAATTTCTTGCATTCTTTCATCCTTCTAGAATCATCCAGATAGATCTACCCATTCCTACTGGAATCTGGGAAGCCTTGCTGGGGCAGGTCCAGACATCCTCAAGTGAGAGACACCTGGAAGTTCTGGTTGGTTGCCAGAGAGCACCTGGCTGGTGTCCCCAGCATGGGACTGACTCTCTCCCACCACCTTTGCAGCTACCACTTCAGGGCACATTAGGGGGCCGCAGGCACACCATGTCTCAGCTCAGTACAGATGATTGCCCCCAAGGCTCCATCAAGGAGATCCCATAGGAGCAGGTGGATCTATCTGAATGATTCTGGAAAACCAAAACAGTGTAAGAAATTAAGACATCTGAGTTTGGGAGACTCATCAGAACTATAGGTCTAGCAATCTTTTGGATGCAAAATTAGCATCAAAGTTAGTGAACATCATTGTTAGTGAACAACAGTGAAAATGATAGGTGTCTGTGTGGCAATGACAGGAATTCACACCTTTGAGCATCTGTTTAACAAAATGTGTTTTACAAATGTTTCCTTGATGAGTCCTTATAAAATTTATCAGAGCTCATCGTTATCTCCACTTTGCAAAGTAGGGAAATTCAAAGAGATTGTCTTGTCAAAGGCCATACAACATGCCATGGTTATTGACCATCATGGGGTCCCAAAGAGAAGACCCTTGAGCCCATCCACTATCTGTTGAACCACCCCCTGTAAACAAATGTCACACCTTGGGCTTAGGGGATTGTTCCAGATTTGGACTTTAAGACACACTTGGGTTTTGGAACCAGGTGAGGCCTTGGGCTTGGCTCAAAAAATTTCCAAGAAGTCAGATATTTTTGTTCAGCACACATTGTGGGAAAACCAGAGCTATGATTAAGAAAGGAAGTTTTCAGTTTCTTCTCTTGTCATCAGTTTGTAGAGAGACCTGAACAGTGATGACAGGGACTGACAGACTGCACCCAGTGCATGGATCAGTTCTGTGGGGCTCCTGGTTTCTGCACAACAGAGGTATACAATAACCAGGGAAGGTAAACAAGCATATTAGATCTTACCGAGATCTGCAAAGGGAAGCATGGTGGAGTTACCTGGAATTCCCCAGACATCAGGGCATGGACCCATAACTATCACATGGACAAATGAGGTTTTCTGCAACCCCAGCCTAGATGTGGCTTTTTGAACACAGGATTTCAGCATGGATGCTAGGGTTAAGGCAACAGTTTGGAAGAGAGGTTAAGTTTCCGTGTGGCTTCTCTTAGAGTGTTATGAATGAATATGAGAAGGCGAGTTGTTCCCCCAGACTACAATATCTTCCTTCTTGGTAGAGAAGCAAGAGGTTCCTCCAAAGTAGCTGGGAGGAAAAAATAGGGTGTTTAGGATAGGGTTGATTCTGGGAGGAATTTGTTGAGACTTCAGGGAACAGCAGATTAAAAGAACACTTTGAGGATTTGTGCCTGGAAATGTGCTCTAGAGACCTTCCCACTGGACTGATCTATGTCCTGTGACCCTAAGTGGGGCCTACATCCTGTAGAACCTAAATGCCTCAAGGAAGGGACATGAGATGCTGTGGGATGCATGAAGCTCAGTCATGTCTCAGAACAAGGTCTAGTTCCTCAGCCTGTATGTGCCAGCAGACAGCACAGGACGCTGGTTCCCAGCTGGGGCAACGTTGCCCACCAGGAGTCATTATGGCAATGTCTGGAGACAGTTTTAGTTGTCATGACTGTGGAGGGGGCTGCTACTGGCATCTACTACGCAGAGGCCAGGAATGTTGCTCAACATCCTTCAGTGTCCAGGATGGACTCCTCCACACACACAGGCAGCAGAGAATCGTTATCCAGCCCTAAATGTCAATAGTGCTAAAGTTGAAAAAACCCTTGTCTAGGATACAATGCTGGTCACCATTTCAAAACACTAGCAGCTGGAAAATATGATGTATCCTAAGGTAAGCTCATTTTTTACAATAACAAAGGCATATTTTATTAGTGATAGATATATATTATAGCTATATTAACACTACATATATGTACATATGTATATATGTACATATATATATATATATAGTGACATTTCCATTTATTCTCTGACATACAATATAAAATATTCACATATCAGAATATACTAAGAAAAGCAACTTTCACCATTTCTCAAAATAGATCCCTCAGGTCTTTTCAAGTCAACCCTTCCCTCAAGGGTAAGTCACTATGTTACTACAAGCAAATAGACAAATCCACCATCTATCTATCATTGGAATGTAACATATTTGTCATGATCATCTTGTCCCAGGGTGAAGTGATCAAATAACCGTAGCATCTCCCCTGGAGAGTCCAAGTCATGCTTCAGAGGTGGATATTTTTTGGATGTTTAACAATTAGATTTTGTTTTGCTCCTTCTTAGCTGCAGGATCGTTGGCAAAGTCACTTCTCTTAAAGACTCCTTTTCACTATTTTTAAAATCTGGCTGTTGGTGGTGCCTTCCAAAAGATGGGAGAAGCTCAGGACTTTAGGCATTTGGTGTATTGGAAGGCAAGAGTATATGTATTATAATGAAAATGTGGTAAGTATTAGAGAATTTGATTTGGAATATTTGACTTCCCATCCCATCCTACAGCTAAATATCTATCATCTATCCAGTATCTGTATCTAGATATATAGATAGATATAGGTATAGGTATAGGACTTTCTTTCCCTACAGATGATGAGCAGCTCCTGGGAAAATTCCTTGGCATGCTGGCATAAAGAAAATCCCCAGTGTAAGAGTATATGGTCTTCCTGATCAAGACCAAGTGGATATACTTAGTCCCTGAATTCCAGAGAGGATACACGGGTCCATAACAAGCAAGGACACATGGCTTTTGACTAAACGGTCCAATGAAGACAAATCTCTGCCTGTATGGCACCCTCTTATACTCTGTCCCAGGCCCTTCCACTTGGATGTGGGTTCTGGTTTAAAGAAGGATTTGAGCCCCATTAGACATCGGTTGAGGAAAACACTCACTTCTCATAGGAAACATAAGCAGGAAGATTGGTCTCCTCTCGGGCCCAACCCAAGAGCTATCCAGAACTAAGTTCTTGGGAAGGAACCATTACCTGTGGGGCAATAGATGGAGAAATTCTCTGACTAGAAACTCTGACCTCATACTTCCTGCTGATCTATCTAACTGTCTTACGAGGATCTGTCATTCTGCAAATGTGCACCAACAAGAGACTAACTGGGCTGAGGCCGTATCAGAATCATGGACCCCAGAGACACCATCCTTCTCTGTCTTGGTGAGTTCTCAAATGCAAGTGGGTAAGGGGGGAAGGTGGGGGAGCCCCCAAACAGTCAGTGTCCCTCTTACTATGAGGAATCAGGAGATTCTGTCCTCCATATTGGAGAGTTGGCCTTTGCCCAGATATCTGTAACTGTGTCTTCCCAAATCCAAGTAGCCCGTGGGACATGTTCAACCCATGTCATGCTGTGTAGAGATCCATGATGGGTCCAGAGTTCCTATAGATGAGAGCCTTAGGGCCTGAAATCTAGAAGATAAAACTAAAAGATGAGCCTCAAAGCTATGCTTGCTGTGGAAGAAAAAATGACACCCTTCATGTCATTAGGCAGGGTGACTTGAAACAAACACTGGAAACTGGAAGACTCATCTCTCATGAATCTCTCTCTTCCAGTGTTCTGTCTGAGCCAGAAGATTCAGGCACAGGAAGGTAAGTGTTCCGCTAACTCTCTCCCAGCCACCTTATACCTTGGTGCAGAAGGGTTGGAAGAACAGTCAAAAGCCCAAGCAAATTCCAATTTTATTCCCCATTCCAGCCATCTCTGCTGTGTTCTTCTCTCCAAAACCCTCAAACACATTGTACTCAGACCTGGATTTAGTGTTTTCTTCCATTAGGCTGTCTGCCCTGATATCAAAGACACATATTTTACTGAATGTTCACAACTGCAGGGCTGAGGAAGTTGGGAGCCATTGGTGATTACCCAATATCTGTCCCTATGTCAGACCTACTTGTTTTCACAACCTAATTCTCTCCACTCTATCCACTTTGCTACATCTAATGGGATGTTGCCTTAGCCCCACCCTCTCAAGCAGGCTCTATAATGGACACCAAGTAGCTCTCAAGTATGAGTGTATATTGTCACCTCCACTCCTGCCTTGTCCATGTCTTCTCTCCTCCAGCTCCTTCTAAAGACTGTAGCCTGGATTACTTGTGTGTTTATTTTTTTTTTTTTTTAAGATTTTATTTATTTATTTGACAGAGAGAGACACAGTGAGAGAGGGAACACAAGCAGGGGGAGTGGGAGAGGGAGAAGCAGGCTTCCCGCGGAGCAGGGAGCCCGACGTGGGGCTCGATCCCAGGACCCTGGGATCATGACCTGAGCCGAAGGCAGACGCTTAACGACTGAGCCACCCAGGCGCCCCTACTTGTGTGTTTAAAACACAGGTATCTTTATCTCCCTCAAACCCCTCAGGGGTCAAACTTCAGATAAACATACTGATGTAACCGGTTCTCCCAAGCGCTGCCTGCCCAGGTTGCATCTGCTCCCCCGACCCATCTTCCACTCTTCCACTGAACCTCTGCTCTTCACCCATGCTGAACTTACTTTAGTTTGTCCCTCACTTCTTTGTACTTCATTAACCCTTCTCCCATCATCCCTTCTATCCACAATGCTCCCAACCTGCCAGTCCACACTGCCTAGGCAATTGCTACTCATCCTCATGTGTCAGCTGAACCCTTACATCTATTATCAGACCTCCAAGATCTACAACTCTATACTGCAGACCATGTGTCATGAACTGCGATTATATACTTGTGTATTTTTAAAAATTAGTATCTGACATTTCCCACATCATCATTCCCTTAAAGGTCTTACCCAGGTTGTGTAGGTCAGGGTTTCTCAACCTTGGACCTATCGACATTTGGGAGCAGATAATCCTTTGTTGGGAGGGAAGTCCTGTGCATTGTAAGATCCCTGGCTTTTACCCAGTAGATGCCAACAGTGCCTCCCGTCCCAACCAAAAATGTCCCCAGGCATTGACAAGTTGTCCCCTGGGAGGCAAAATTGCCCCCTGTTGAGAACCACTAGTTTAGGTCATGATATTAAATGAACACTGTGTCTGCATTAATGGAGGCATCTCTCATATACTTTGGAAGAACAAAAGCATGGATGTATTGGTGAATGAATAATACTGAATAACAGGAAGTCCTGCAATTTTTGGTAAATACGGTCAACATCTTCCATGGCCACAGATAGTAGGTTGGTCTTCCTTGATGGCATTCCTCCTGAGCATGGCAGAGTCCCTTTCATTCCCCCCTCACAGAGCAGCAGTTGAGTACATCACTATCAGATCTAAAATAGATGATACATCTCGATAAAGGAACCAGCAGATTGTTGAGTTGTTGATGAGGATTGCCATGGCAACAAAATACCACGCAGACTTTATGGCAGACTCTTGGTTGCTAGGGGAGGGGCTGTGGGAAGAAAGAGTGGGAAGTGACCTCTTAGTGTGTACAAAGTCTCCTCTGGGGTGATAAAAATACAACAAGATAGAGGTGATGGAAAATCTTTTAAAAAAAGGAGCGGGGGGAGGCGCCTGGGTGGCTCAGTCATTAAGCATCTGCCTTCACCTCAGGTCATGATCCCAGGGTCCTGGGATCGAGCCCTGCATCAGGCTCCCTGTTCAGCAAGAAGCCTGCTTCTCCCTCTCCCACTTCCCCTGCTTGTGTTCCCTCTCTCGCTATGTCTCTCTCTGTCAAATAAATAAATAAAATCTTAAAAAAAAAAAAAGAGGGGAAGGTTACACAACATTGTGAATGCATTAAATACCACCGAATCATACACTTTAAAAATGGTTCATTGTATGCTATGTGAATTTCACCTCAAAAAGAAAATAAACATGAAAAGGAAGGAGTTTAGTTCCTCAAAAGGCTAAACATAGAATTATCATATGATCCAGCAGTTCCATTCTTACGTATATAACCAAAGGAATTGAAAGCAGGGACTTACACAGATACCTGTACACCGATGCTCAGGGCAGCATTATTCACCATAGCCAAAGACGGAAACAACCCAAATATCCATTGGCCTGAGTGGATAATCAAAATGTGGTTTACACAGACAATGGAATGTTATTTGGCCATTCAAACAAAGGGTGTTCTGACACATGCCACTACATACGTGAACCTTACTCAGGGTATTATGCTCAGTGAAATACACCAGACACAGAAGGACAAATATTGTATTATTCCACTGAAATGGAGTACCTTGAATAGGCAAATTCATAGACAGAAAGTAGATCAGATATTACTGGTGGCTGAGGAAAGAGGGAGTGGGGAGTTATTGCTTAATGATTATAGAGTTTCTGTCTGGAGTCATAAAAAAATTCTGAAAATAGAGGTCATGTTTGCACAATATACTGAATGTAATTAATGCCATTGAACTGTTCACTTAAAAAAAATGGTTAAAAAGGGGGGAGGGTGCCTGGCTGCCTCAGTCGGTAGAGCTTGTGACTATCAATATCAGGGTCATGAGTTCAAGCCCCATGTTGGGTGTGGAGCCTATCTAAAAAAAAAAAGAAAGAAAGAAAGAAAGAAAGAAAAGAAAAGAAAGTTGAAATGCTAAATTTCACATTTTATATATTTTACTACATTTAGAAAATACCAAAAAAAGATTTTAAAAAGGAAAGAATTGCAGGCCCTTCACACCTTAATTTATTTGTATTCTGTCCAGAGAGAAGGAAAGGACTGTGGTTTCTCCATAGCAGACCACCTGAGTCTGGGCTTTATTTTCTTCTAGGGGATTTTCCTGTTCCTATCATATCTGCCACACCTGGTTCTGTGATTCCCTGGAATGACTCTGTGAAGATCCTGTGTTGGGGGACTCCCGAGTCTTACTTGTACCAACTGGAAATCCTGGGAAACTCCACATTCGAGGTGGTGGAGAAGAAATTGAGATTTCAGAAGAAGGCTGAATTCCTCATTAAACACATGAATCCAAACACTGCAGGACGTTATCAGTGCCAGTATAGGAAATAGGACCACTGGTCGGAGCACAGTAAAGCCTTGGAGCTGGTGGTGACAGGTGAGGACACATCCAAGGTCTCCAGCCCTCGGTGTTCTTTCTTTCTTATTTTTTCATAGACTTTACTTTTTTTTAATTTAATTTAATTTTATTGTGTTATGTTAGTCACCATATAATAAATCATTAGTTTTTGATGTAGTGATCCATGCTTCATTGTTTGCGTATAACACCCAGTGCTCTATGCAGTACGTGCCCTGCTTAATACCCATCACTGGGCTCACCCATCCCCCCACCCCTCTCCCCTCTAAAACCCTCAGTTCATTTCTCAGAGTCCATAGTCTCTCATGGTTCATCTCTCCCTCTGATTTCCCCCCATTTTCCCCTTCCTTCTCCTAATGTCTTCCATGCTATTCCTTTTGTTCCACAAATAAGTGAAACCATATGATAATTGACTTTCTCTGCTTGACTTATTTCACTTAGCATAATCTCCTCCAGTCCCATCCATGTTGATGTAAAAGTTGGGTATTCATCCTTTCTAATGGCTGGGTAATATTCCATTGTATATATGGACCACATCTTCTTTATCCATTCATCTGTTGAAGGGCATCTGAGCTCTTTCCACAGTTTGGCTATTGCAGACATTGCTGCTATGAACATTGGGGTGCATATGGCCCTTCTTTTCACTATATCTGTGTCTTTGGGGTAAATACCCAAGAGTGCAATTGTTGGGTCATAGGGCAGCTCTATTTTTCATTTTCTGAGGCACCTCCACACTGTTTTCCAAAGTGGCTGTACCAACTTGCATTCCCACCAACAATGTAAGAGGATTCCCCTTTCTCCACAACCTCTCCAACATTTATTATTTCTTGCCTTGTCCATTTTTGCCATTCTAACTGGTGTAAGGTGGTATCTCAATGTGGTTTTGATTTGAATTTCCCTGATGGCTAATGATGATGAACATTTTTTCATGTGTCTGTTAGCCATTTGTATGTCTTCTTCAGAGAAGTGTCTGTTCATGTCTTCTGCCCATTTCTTGACTTATTTGTTTTTTGGGTGTTGAGTTTGAGAAGTTCTTTATAGATCTTGGATACCAACCCTTTATCTGTAGTGCCATTTGCAAATATCTTCTCCCATTCTGTGGGTTGCCTCTTTGTTTTGTTGACTCTTTCCTTTGCTGTGCAGAAGCTTTTTATCTTGATGAAGTCCCAAAAGTTCATTTTTGCTTTTGTTTCACTAGCTTTTGGAGATGAATCTTGAAAGAAGTTGCTGTGGCCAATGTCAAAGAGGTTACTGCCTGTGTTTTCCTCTAGGATTTTGATGGATTCCTGTCTCATATTGAGGTCTTTCATCCATTTTGAGTTTATCTTTGTGTATGGTGTTAGAGAATGGTCGAGTTTCATTCTTCTGCATGTGGCCGTCCAATTTTCCCAGCACCATTTATTGAAGAGACTGTCTTTTTTCCATTGCATATTTTCTCCTGCTTTGTCAAAGATTATTTGATCATAGAGTTGAGGGTCCATATCTGGGCTCTCTATTCTGTTCCATTGGTCTATATGTCTGTTTTTGTGCCAGTACCATGCTGTCTTGGTGATCACGGCTTTGTAATATAGCTTGAAATCGGGCAATGTGATGCCCCCAGCTTTGTTTTTCTTTTTCAACATTTCCTTGGCGATTCGGGATCTTTTCTGATTCCATACAAATTTTAGGATTGTTTGTTCCAGCACTTTGAAAAATGTCATTGGAATTTGGATCAGGATGGCATTGAAGGTATAGATTGCTCTGGGTAGCATAGACATTTTAACAATGTTTATTCTTCCAATCCATGAGCATGGAATGTTTTTCCTTCTTTTTGTGTCTTCTTCAATTTCTTTCATGAGTGTTCTGTAGTTCCTAGAGTATAGATCCTTTACCTCTTTGGTTAGGTTTATTCTGAGGTATCTTATGGTTTTGGGATTATTGTAAATGGGATCCATTTACCATAGCATCATTAGTTTTTGATGTAGACTTTACTTTTAGAACAGTTTCATGTTTCCAGAAAAATTGAGAAGAGAGGACAGAACATCCCCATATACCTATCACCCACTCTCCCTTGTTGTTAACATATTCTGTTGGTATGGCACTTTTCTTACCATTAATGAACCAATATGGATAACTTAGCATGTGCCAAAGTGCATAGTTTATTTAGGTCTCCTTAGCTTTTACAACTGTTGATGGGCATGCAGGAGGGCACCTGATGTGATGAGCACTGGGTGTTATAGGCAACTGATGAATTATTGATCACTACATCTGAAATTAATGATGTACTATATGTTGGCTAATTGAATTTAAATAAAAATTTTAAAAAGATTTCCTTAGCTTTTACGCAGCGGTCGTTCATCTGCTCTAGGATCCCATCCCACACTGCATGCAGTTGTCACATCTCCTTAGGCTGCTCTTGGCTGTGGCAGTTTTGAGGAGGGCTGGTCAGGTACTTTGTAGGATGCCCCACTATTGGAAGTTGTCTGATGTTTCTCTCATGATAAGACAGGGTTCCTGGGGTAACTGTGAGGAAGACCACAGAAGCACAGTGCCATTTTCACCACATCACATTAAGGGTACACACCATACAAATGAATATGGCTGTTGATGCTGAGCTTGAGCACCCGGCTGAGATAGCATGTGCAGGTTTCTCCTCCTGACCCTTTCTGTATGGATAGAAATCAGTAAATGCAGCCTGTACCTAAGGAGGGGGAAGTTATGCTCCCTGCACAAGTCTGGCCCTAGATTTTAAGTCCTCTGTCCTCAGGGTGGCTTGACCCTGTGTTTCTAGAAGGGTTTGTTTCTGGAAGGGTCCATCCTGAATTTCCAGGTCTTTTCACTTGCTAACATTCTTTTTACATAATGTCGCCTCTCTCAGCCTCTGACATAGCTCCTCAAACTCTGGATACTATTCCCCCTTTTCCCCAAATATGGCTTGTGATATTGTGATTTATAATAAGAACTATATATTTGGTTTTTGTTCCTGTTCCTGGCACAGAGCTCTTAAATCCCTTGGAATTTCCTGAATGACTAAGAATGGTAAAGTGTTTTGATATTCTAACAAACCCCTTCTTCCTACCTTACCTGAGGCTATGTTAATGAGGTGACTTTTGTACCCCACTTAAGGACCGGGGCTGGTTGCCAGGAGAACCGACCATGTGACTAAAATGTTTGAACTTTCAGTCCCTCCCCATTCCCACCTCCAGGGATGGGTGAGGGGCTGGAGGTTGAATCAATGGCTAATGGCCAAAGATTTAATCAACCATGCCTAGGTAATGAAGCCTCCATAAGAACCCAAAAGGACAGGGTTCAGAGAGCTTCCAGGTTGGTGAACACGTGGAGGTACTGGTAGAGAGGCGCACCTGGAGAGGGCACCTGGAGAGGGCACCTGGCCTTACGCATCCCTACCATCTGGCTGTCCCTGATTGTATCCTTTATAATAAACCAGTGATCTAGTAAGTAAACTGATCTCCTGAGCCTGTAAGTTGCTCTGGCAAATTAAATGAACCAAGGAAGGGGTTGTGGGAACTTCTGATTTACAGCCATTCTGTCAGAAGCACCGGTGACATGAGAGGCTTGTGACTGGCATCTGAAGTGGGAGCGTTCTCAGGACTGAGCCCTTAATCTTTGGGATCTGATGTTATCTCCAGGTAGATAGTGTCAGAATTAAGTTGAATTATGGGATGCCCAGTGGGTGTCTCAGGACTGCTTGGTGGTGTGGGGGGGGGAACCCCACATGTTGTAATTGGGAACAGAATCATTTGGGTCTTATGACTCTAGAAACAAGATCTCTATCTCTTGAAGATGGCATCTCATCCAAGCCCCACAGGCTGCTTGCTTGCTCAGACCTGTCTGAATAGTTTGGGACAGAGTATGGGTCCTGGAGTAGTGAAATGAGAAGTTCCCAGCTCCCATTCCTTTGGATCAGGGTCTTACCATGGACCCAATAGGAGTGGTGGGGATATCAGGGAAAGGAAGAAAAATCTTGCTATTAGCTTACTCTCTTCTCTTTTAGGCTTCTACAACAAACCCTTCTTCTCTGCTGACCAGGGCATTGTGGTGATGCTAGGGAAGAATATCTCCCTGCAGTGCAGTTCAGCACACATCCCATTTGATAGATTTTCACTGATCAAGGAAGGAGGAGCCACCCTGTCACAGAACCAAAATGGCAGACACCAAGGCAACTTCATTCTAGGTCCTGTGAACCAAAGCTTCTCAGGCAACTACAGGTGCTATGGTTGGTACAGCAGCAGCCCTTATGTGTGGTCAGCCCCCAGTGATGCCCTGGGGCTTGTGGTCACAGGTAGGTGCACCCCAGCCCAGCCCTGTGTCCTCCTCCTTGGGGCCTTGGCCTCCAGCAGGAATACAAAAAGGGGCACTGAGAAAGAACAGTGGGGCAGTAGAGGCTGTGAAGAAAGACTTTCATCCCCACCCCGTTTGATTTTCACATCCTCTCCTAGAGTTCTCCAGACAGTGCCCTTTAAAAACATGTGGTCTGTTGAGAATGGAGCAGCCAAAGTTCAGAGTCACGTTAAGGGGCATTGTTGAGACAATAGATCCCAGACACCACCTCAGACTAACCCACCTCTCTTCTTCACATCCTTGGTTGCATCTGGAAACCCTTAAACTAACCTTCAGTACTATAGTCCGCTCTGAGTGACTGGCTGGAAATTTATGGCTCGTGGAAAGAACTCTAAAAACTCTAACATGAGCCCCATTATCATAGTGTTTGCATCTCTCTACTCGGCAGAAGAAGACAAGTTACAGCAAAGGAAAGCAACTGCTGACTGCTGCACAGGGCAACCACATTCATCTCTCATGCCCACCTTGTCCAATCACTCTACAAGCTGAGCACATATAGTAGTCATGGCACTGTAAGATCATAGAGGCCAGAGTGCTTTTTCATTTAACAGTGCATAGATAATTGGGCACTGATGGAGGAGGAGTGAATTTATTAGTCTTTTTCTTTAAAGCAGATAGCCACAGTATCTTGTCTTAGAAATCATCTATCCCAGTGTTGGGATAATACTATCCTGTATTATCCTCTCAAACTCAAAATATTGTGCATTTTGTAATTAGGAACTAATTTGAAATTCCAAATCCATTTGAAATTATTTCTGTATTTTAACAAGAGAGTTACTATGATTTCTGAGCATTGTCATTTCACAGTATTTTATTACATCCTTGAAATGAATATGGGCCCAGAAAGTCCATATAACAAATGAAGAATTTTTTTTTTTAAAGATTCAGAGAACAGCAATGTTTAGTGAACAGTCACACAATAGTGGAGATACAATTTACCTAAGATTATCTGAAAATTTTCTCTGGCTAACCAACACTGCTGTATCCTTTGTCATGTATGAAAAAGGAACACAAGTTGTTACGTGGGGTGAAGGAAGTGTAGAGGAGAAAATTTAGGATTCCAAACATATGAAGGTGTTGCAAGGAAGGATATGACTAGACTTTGAGGGAAATGAAGAGGGAATGAAAAGCAAACACAACATCCCCATAGTCACCTCCTTTCCTGTTCACAAGTCTCCCCTTTGACCCAGGCTCAAGGATTAAGTATGGCGCTTGTGAGTGCATGAGTTCATTGAGGAGGGGTTCTGACACAAATAGGGAAATGAGCTCCTTTTCAGGGCTCTGGGGTTGGGATGAAATGGAACATGACCAATGATTGCTCACCTCCTTTTAATTATGTCTGCAGATATAATGAAACAAGATTACACAATGGGGAATTTGATCCGAATGGGTGTGGCAGGGCTGGTCCTTGTGGCTCTCTTGGCCATTCTGGTTAAAAATTGGCACAACCATCAGGCTCCAAACAAGGAAGACTGTCCAGATTTTCCTGAGCTGAGCTGGAGTAAACAGAAATGTCAGACATAATGGACCTTTGGACAAACTCCTAACAGCCAGAAGGTAGACACCTGTTGCTGAAGTAGTAATGAGTCAGCACTTGTGGAGTTCTGCAGAGCTACTGGGAGAACAAAAGAGAGAAAGAGGCACTAACAATTTTGGATACATTTTCAAACCAATGGTATTTTCTTATACATATCTGATACAGTTGTATACCACCTTTCTATATGTTGGTGATAAAATTCTTGGTATAGTCTTGGGTTAGCTCATTCCTGTGATAAAAATCATGCAAAGCATTCTCAGTTCTCATTGTTGACTGTTTTTCTCCCAGCCTCTACAGAAGGTCTGGCTCAAAATTTCAATCTGTCTTGAATTTATCAGCAAAACCAGATACCCTCACATCCTTCTAGGTAAGCTCTTAACACTTAGAATTCCATAAATTATTAATACTACTAATTAATTATTAATGTTGTCCATTCAATATACCATATATTCCATGACATGTATCCTTCTAGTTTTCCCTACACTGACATTTGTGTATTAACACGGGCTTTCCCCATTGCTAAGAAGACTCTCCTGTTCTTATGAAACTAACATTTCTTTTTTTCTTTTTATTTATTTGTTTAAAATCAATTAATTAACATATAGTGTATTATTAGTTTCAGAGGTAGAGTTTAGTGATTCATCAGTTGCATATAACACCCAGTGCTGATTATATCAAGTGCCCTCTTTAATGCCCATCACCCAGTTACCCCATCCCCCTATCTCCCCTCCAGCAACCTTCAGTTTGTTTCCTATAGTTAAAAGTCTCTATGGTTTGTCTCCCTCTCTGATTTTGTCTTATTTTATTTTTCCTTCCCTTCCCCTATGTTCATCTGTTTTGCTTCTTAAATTCCACATATGAGTGAAATCATATGATATTTGTCTTTCTCTGACTAACTTATTTCGTTTAGTATAATACCCTCTAGTTCCATCCACATCATTTCAAATGGCAAGATTTCATTCTTTTTAATGGCTGCGTAATATTCCATTGTATATTTGTAACATTTCAAAATATCTCATGCCTCCAATGCAAATTCAATAGACTTGTGAAAACAACCCCGACAAGCATTTCCTCTGGGAATTTTCGATAGAATGCTTAGTCTACTGATCCATCTCTTTGTAGTATTTGGCATAAAATATTATAAATATTTATTGAGATTATGAATAAATAAGTTGATGAAGGAAATGTTAGTGATTGGACCAGATAAAACTACAAGGAAGTGCCGTAGTTTCGGACGAGGGCTAATCAGAGACTTTACATCAAAGCCAGGATTTGGACCCAAGAATGCAATGGGGTTTGATCCTGACAGAGGGATAAGATTAGTTTCACACACTTGGTTTTGTCCACACCAGGGTCTTGTTTGGAAAAGCAGACTGTAACCCTGGGAATAAAAAGATCTTCCCCTCCTAGGAAAAGACTATATTGTCCTGTAGCCATGATGACAAGGTGCCACCAGAACCGCCTTTTCACCCATCATCAGTGACCACTCACCTTAGTGAAAATGCTTTGGCGATTCAACCAATCAGCTCCTTGTTTCTAAATGTCAGCCAATCAGAAACAGGTTTACTCCAGTAAGCACATCTGTGAGTGGGATAGCCAATCAAAAGTCCCCCTCAAATAAACATCTTTTACAAATAATGCCAAACCACAAGAGGCCCTGAGAATCCCAAAAATCCTGTCTAGGATCATCTGTAGGCTTTGCTCGGAGACTCAGAGATATCACGTCTGGCCAGCACACCAGCATAACTCCCCCTTAATATGGTAAAAATAAATTCCACTCTGCCTTTTTTATTTCAGGCACTGAATGGTGAGTGCATTGGCCTCGACAGTTCATATATTGGGTTGATTTAGGTTAAGTGTAAGGCTCGGCTTAGGGGCAGAGTATGGGGACTTATATTCCATGACCTTCACTTTTATGTTAGGCTTTATTCTAGTCACTTCATTTGCAGGAGCATGCTGCAACCCTGTGAATTTTATTCTATTCAATCCATCTATCACGTGGGCAAAGAGATGCTCACAAATGATATGATTTGATGGGCACCCGCTGGCTCAGTCCATAGAGCATGCGACTCTTGATCTCGGCGTTGTGAGTTTAAGCCCCACACTGAGTGTAGAGATTACTTAAAAAAAAAATACTTTAAAAAATATTATGATTTGACGGGCGCCTGGGTGGCTCAGTTGGTTAAGCGACTGCCTTCGGCTCAGGTCATGATCCTGGAGTCCCTGGATCGAGTCCCGCTTCGGGCTCCCTGCTCGGCAGGGAGTCTGCTTCTCCCTCTGACATT
This sequence comes from Phoca vitulina, assembly GCF_004348235.1. Taxonomy (NCBI): domain Eukaryota; kingdom Metazoa; phylum Chordata; class Mammalia; order Carnivora; family Phocidae; genus Phoca; species Phoca vitulina. The sequence continues at coordinate 3,152,619 of NW_022589755.1, read as the reverse complement.
CCCCCTTCTCATGTGCTCTCTCTCCCTCTCATTCTCTCTCTCTCAAATAAATAAATAAGATCTTTTAAAAAAAATATTATGATTTGAATAATGATACAAATATATGGATACAGAGTTTCAGTTTGGGATGATGAGAAAATTCTGGAGACATGGTGGTGATGGTCCCACAACAATGTAAATACGCTTAATGTCACTGAACCATACACTCAAAAATGGTTAAAATGAAACCCTATGTCTGTCAAAGAACAATTCCCTTTGGGGATATAGAGGTTTAGTTTTGAAAGATGAAAAAGCTCTGGAGCAACAATGTGAATGTACTGCACACTACTGTATAATGGGTGAAGATGGTAAATTTCATGTTATGCGTTTTTTGCTACAATAAAAAGCTTTTTAAATAGTTAAAACGGTAAAAAAATTTATGTTACGTATTTTTTACCACAATCTGTGAAAAGTTCGTTGTGGCCTGTAGAGACTGAAAGTAGATTACTTGTTGCCTGGGGCTGGTAGAGTTGGGGGGGGGTGGGTAATTGACATTAATGGCCAGGGAGCACTGGGTTTCTTTTTGTAGTGGTGGAAAAATTCTAAAATTACATTGTGGTAATGGTTGAGCAATTCTGTGAATGTACTAAAAACCATTGAATTATATACTTTAAATAGGTAAATTGTATGGTATAGTTCAATAAAGTTTTTTTTTTCAAGTACCAAAAAAAATGAATATATTGTTAATGACATCCTCGGGGTTGCTCACTCTTTAAGTGATTGAGTGATGGCTTGAAATCCATCATTTCCAACATGGCTTACAAACTCTAAACAGAGATAGTCCCAGGAGTATGGGAGTGAGCTTAAGACGACAAATGGGCTCAAGTAAAAACACTTTGATAAAGTCAAGTCCTTGGAAGGATTTCCCTCTTAGAAAAAGTGGCTCTAGAACTGCTCCAATCACCATCTCAGAAAACGACAAGCAAACCTGCCTGTCTGCAAGTCTGGACGCAGACTTATGAAAAATCAGAAACACTGACATCTTCCACAAGAGTGTGAAGTTGAATTCCACTTCTGAGCCATGTAGGACCAAAACCACAAATGAATGTAAGATTGCTTACAGCCTGCTGAGGCACCTGGGCCCTCCAGAAGAATCAAATGGAAGGCAACACTTTCGCTACAAGTACACACAACAATATACGTTGGAATCCCATAGGTAGGAAAACTCACTGTGAATAACCAGCAATAAAAAATTGCAAACTTCATAAAGAAACAAAGAAACCCCAAATATTATGGAAGAATTAGCAATACCAAGGGACTTGAGATACAGAACTGTCATATGCCTATGTAAATTACTAGTTAACAGAGAAGAAAGCCACAAGGAAACCGAGGCTAGACCCATTCTCTAAAGTCCAGACCCAACCCCAATTAGGGCCAGGCCATGGAGATACTAACCTGATCCTCTGTGGTGCCAGGAAGCTGACTTAAATTCCAGGGAGCTCCCCCCAACTTTTAAAACAATTTCACAGGAACATGTTATCAGGCAACCAGCCTCTTGAATAGACTCTCAAGCTCTCTAAGTGAGAGGTAGCAGAACTTTCTCACTATACCAAGAGAACTACTTCTCTGCCCCTGGTCACTTTATCCCCAAAGGACAACTAGCTCTTTCCTGATACAGGGACCCACTCATTAGGAACCTTACCTTCATGCTATGAATGGACTTTAGGCTGACAGTGATGAGTAAATTAAGATGTATTATGGGAGAGAAGTGAGACAAGATCCCTTCTTGGCCCAGAGACATCTTTGTCATCTACAGGCAAGACTGCCTCATTGTCTCCTTTGAACTAGCAACCACTGCCTCTCTCCCCCATGGTTTGGTATCTAAATGTTTCCATAGGTCAAGTGTGGTTTTAAAAACAAAAAACAAAAAACAAAAACCCATAGCACATAGCCAGTTTCTCACAGACATTGGCTGTGCCCACTCTCTATGTGGTCAATGTAAAAAACTCCAGTGGATGGCCCTGGGTCCTCACCCACTACTTCTTCTGCACCCATCTTTCCTGTAAGTTTAAGTTTCCTAAATGATGCACACAGGAAGTCAGCTGGAAGAACCCCCCTGCTATATCCTTAGCGAGTCCTAATGGGGAGGACAAGACAGTAGCAATCCAGGGTATGACCCTTTTTACAGGGAGAGCAGAGCTTCTGATTTTAGGTCTAAATCTGCCCGGGAGTAGATGCACAAGCTATCATCTCAATCAAGAGTGACCATCTCACTTGAGCTTTTCTTCTCCAGGATGGCTTCTGAGAAAGACTTTATAGGTACATGAGAATGATGCCCTCTCTCAAAATGTTGTAAGGACATTTTGGTGGAGACCATCTAGACAGGTGGCATGGGTGGGTGTTGGCTGGCTGGAGAAGACGGGTGCTGGAATTTGGAACCAAGGACTGGAGGCAACAGAAAAGAATGGAATAGAAATCCTATCATTTGCAACCACAGGAGTGAACCCACAGGGCATTATGCTAAGTGAGATAAGTCAGACACACAAGGACAAACACTACCGATACCACTTATACTAGGACAAAATTGTCCTATATTTTGACTTAAGTGTTGGTTACATGACTATATACATTTATCAAAACTCATATAGAACTGAACAAGAAATGAGTGGGTTTTACTATATGTAAATAAGGAAGTGAATGGGATATATTCAACCACAAAATCAAGAAATAAGAACAATGGTAATAGATTGGGGGAGATTTCCTCATAGAATGTAAGGCAGAATATAAATCAGCATTACATTTCATTTTCCAAAATTATTTAGACCCTTTGAGGAAAAAAACACACTTTGAGTTTTAAAATATATTAAAATATTTAAGATTTTAATATTTAATTTCTGCTTTATAACAGACTAAAGGAATATACTTATGTAAGAAACAGAACATTTTGTTTCAAAAATTGCATTTTGTTGAAATGTTGTAACAAACCTTTGGAGAAGATAGCATTATCATTTCATTCTGATGAAACCAATTAACTGACCCAAGCATATGCATACCAAACAAAGGGGAGCCAAGATTAAACACATATTTTTTAAATAATTCTAAGGTTTCTGCTCTGCACACTACCCTATGCCTTTCCTGGGCATAATGTCCACATTTCAAAATTTAGAAGAAGACCCTGAAATGAGTTTCAGGTGGGGCAGACAATTGTCAGAGGATCTGGTTAGACCACAGAGATGACCAGATGTGTCATGGGGACAATGACCTGTCCTTATGCCTCATGGTCAGAGGTAGAAGGAAGACTGTGAACCTTCTTGTAAAAAGTCAGTGTGAAAGCCCCATGGCGATTAGTGCTGGGCTTCACCCACCACATCCTGTGCATCTTCCTGGCCTGCTGGACTCAGTCTCCACCCAGCTGCTCGACATTCTCCTGGTACAATCAGTACTATGACCTCTACACTCACTGCCCTGCTCTACCTCGGTGAGTTCTTGCACGTGAGGGAGACAGAATCCAGGGGTCTGGGTGTGGGGGGGCAGCATGTCTCACTGTTCTTGTCTTCCAGGGCTATACCTGAGCCGGACCATCAGCACCCAGAAGCGTGAGTCCCTCCTTCAGAGCCCCAGAGTCTCTCTACTGGGCTCAGACAAAGTATCCACCTAGGAGCTACCAGAGGAGAGAGCAGGGGCTCTGGTTTGCTAGGAGTGCTTGGGACCAGCAACCGGGTGGAAATATGGGTGGGAAGGGGCTTTATCTGGAACTCCAGCCTCTGATTCCCTTCCAGAGATTCTTTCGAAACCCATCATCTGGGCCAAGCCAGATTTCATGATTCCGAAGGGAATGCGAGTGTTGATCTTATGCCAGGGGACTCCTGAGGCCGTTGAATACCAGCTGTATTTTGAGGGACACCTCTCTGCCCAGCAGATCCCAAAACAACTTGGAAGGAGGAACATAGCCATGTTCCGCATCCCAGCCATGACCCCGCTCACTGCAGGGCAATACAAGTGCATTTACCGAAGCAAGGAGCTCTGGTCAAACCCTAGTGACCCTCTGGATCTGGTGGTAACAGGTAACTGTCCCATCCTCAGCCTGAATCCTGGGGAGGGTCATGATTTATTTATTAATCTCCTTGGTGTCATTCAACCTCACTCAGTGGTTACTTATGACCTAGAGGCAGATTGGTCTTAGGTCAGGTTCTCCAGGTGAGATGCTCTGAGATGGACGCATGTGTGCAGGGGGAACACTGGGGAGCATCTTCAAAAGTGACCCCAGCGATGAGGAGTGAGGGAAACAGGCCAGGCAAAAGGCAGAAGCTGGACCATGGTGCAGTTTCAACAGACACCTCAGCCAAGCAAATGTGGAACTCTGGACCTGGGATGGCCCTTCTGAGTGGTCTTGAGATGAGGCTAGGGGTTCTGTACCCACCAGTGTCAACCCCTTCTAGGGAGGAGGTTCCATTCAAACATCCGAACTTTTATGGCACTCGTATTCTATCAGGGGAAGACAGACCACGAGTCTAAGTCAGGACAAATCAATCAGTCATGAGCACCTAAGGAGTAAATGATGATATGGAAAAAGACAGAGTAGAATGGGGTTGGGAGGGAAGGCAGTCTCAGGAAGGCAGTCCCAGGCTCCTTCAGCTGAGGGATGTGGTTCTCAAACTTAAGCAGGTATTAGAATCACCTGGAGGGCTGGTGAAAACACAGATGGCCCTAGTACACCCACGTTCACGGAAGCGCTATTCACAATAGCCAAAAGGTAGCAACAGGCTCAGTGTCTACTGACAAAGGAATGGATGAACAAAATATGGTCTATACACATGATGGAATATTATTTGGCCTTGAAAAAGAAGGAGATTCGGACACCTGCTACATCATGGACGGACCTTGAGGGCGTTATTCTGAGTGAGATAAACCAGTCACGGAAGGACAAATACTGTAGGAGTCACTTCTGTGTGGGAGCTAGGATGGTCAAATTCATAGAGACAGAAAGCAGAATGGTGGGTGCCAGGGGCTGGGGGGCAGGGATGGGGTGAGGGTGCTTAATAACGGGGACAGTTTCAGTTCTGCAAGATGAAAAGGGTTCTGGAGATGGATGGTGGTGATGGTTGCATGACAATGTGAAGGTACTCAACGCCACTGAATTGTACCCATAAAATTGGTTAAGATGGTAAATTTTATGTGTCATGTATTTCATAACAATGTAAAACAATAATAATTTTTAAAACACAGATGGCTGCCTTACCCCTGAGTTTCTGATGCAGTGGGTCTGGGGTGGAGCCTGGAAATCTGCATTTCTGATAAGCTTCCTGCTGATGCTGATGTCGCTGGTCCCAAGGATCTCTAACTCTGAGAACCACTGATGTTGGGCAATCCCCAGAGAAAGAGTCATGCTAATGCCCCTGAAAGTTAGAGGAGTGAGTGTCTCAGTCTTGAAGGGAGAGATCAGGGAGGGCATGTCCATGACCAAAGCAGAGGAGACAGAGATTCTTGGGTGTGACATCCCAGTCTTAAGGCCAAGGAGGAAGGGAGACATAGGAGGCAGGATAAAGACTCTCTTAACCTACCTGGCTCCTTCTCCCACAGAAATGTATGACACGCCCACCCTCTCCGTTCATCCTGGGCCTGAGGTGACCTCAGGAAAGAACGTGACCTTCTATTGCCGACTAGGCACTGCAACAAACAAGTTCTTTCTGCTCAAGGAGGGAAGATCTGGCCGCCCTCAGCACAGATATGGGAACACCCAGGTGGAGTTCCCCATGGGTCCTGTGACCACAGCCCACAGAGGGACGTACAGATGTTTTGGCTCTTATAACAACCATGCATGGTCTTTCCCCAGTGAGCCTGTGAAGCTCCTGGTCACAGGTGAGGATAACCCTCAGATTTCCCCCATGTCCTCTCCGGAACCCCAAGTGAACCCAACCAGTGATGAGGAAGGCAGCAAAGGGACAGGTGGGAAGATGCAGAGGGCACCTCCCTGCAGTGCCCTCATCCACATGCATTTTTGCAGAGGCCCAGTTGATTTTTCCCGAGGAAGAAGGCCAGAGGGACAGGGAGAGGGAGGACACAGAGACTAGGTGGGAAGACCAGAGGAAACCCAAAACCTTTATGGTTTTCTTTGTTTCCACTGCCAGAAGATGTTGGGGACACCAGCCTTGCACCCACAGAACACACCTCTTTTTCTGGTGAGTAACAGTTACTTCTAAACTTGGGTGGGGGGGTGATCAGAGCCTCCCAGTGACACTAAAAACATGTCGTTCATTCGAAATATCCATTGACTGTATAGCAATTGCCATGACCTGCAGTTCCCTCAGTGGAGCAAATATCCTTGCTTTCGTGGCACCTGCATCCCAGCGGGAGGCAGACCGAGAGTCAAAGTCAGAGAAATAAGCCAAGCGTATAGCACAGGGGGAGCAAACAGTGGTGTGGAAGAAAGACAGAGTAGAACAAACAGGGTGAGGGTGACCGGGAGGGCAGGTGGCAATATTAGAGCTGTCTGAATCGGCCTCACAGTGGAGCAAATACCTAAAGAACTAAGGGCATTCGTTCTGTGGCTACATGGGGAAGAAGGTTCCAGAGAGAGGGAGTGGCCATTGAGTATGGCAGGGGGAGGGCCAAGGCAGGGGGAGGGCCAGCGCCGGGAGTAACTCCCTCCACTGGGAGTGATATTGCACGGTGCCAGTGGGGACGGGGTGTGGGCTCAGAGCCTGGAAGAAAATGGGGAGACTGTGAGTCATCCAACATGTGAGGAAGAAGCCATGTTGACCCACGTAATGAGGAAGCTGAGGGCCAGAGGGAAGACGTGCCCGGTGGGGGGTCCTGGAGCTGAATTCCCTCTCGGGTTTGCCTGTCCTTTGGCTCTTCCTCTCTACCTGCCAGATGAAGCCAGTAGGACCTGGAGAGTGGGGTGGGGACCTGGAAAAGCTGCACAAGGCCATGGGGTCCAACCGAGGGGAGGAGAGGCAGCCTGGGCAGAGGCCGACACTCTTTTTCTCACTGCTTCACTTCCCTATCATCTGCAGACCTTTGGGACCTCGACTTGTTAACCACAGAAGCAGAATTCCAGCAAGGTAGGCAAGCAGCGGGTGCTGCAGCCTGTGAAGGAGTGTGATCTGGAACGGGGAGAGGGAGAGGTGGGGCGAGGCGTGTCCATCCATTCCTGTCAGCCATCAGTCTGTTCTTCTGACCCCAGACCTTGCCCTCTGGGATCACACTGCCCAGAATCTCCTTCGGATCGGTCTGGCTTTCCTGGTCCTGGTGGCCCTCATGTGCCTCCTGGCTGAAGACTGGCTTTGGAGGAAGAGGGCACAAGAGAAAGCCAACGGGGCTTCAAGTCAGGAACGCAGGAGAAGGTTCAGAACACAGAGACGCCTGGACAAATGACCGAGAGATGTGCTGGCCACAGGTAGAGCTGAGCGCTGGCCTTGACCCTGAGCTGAGTGAGCTCTGTGTTGTACCCATGGAGGAGGGTTCCCTGCAGGAAACTGAAGGACAGCTGCGTGGAGTCTGGCAAAGCTTCCAGGAGGAGTTGGGCAGGGGGGATGAAAGAGCTAAATTTCTCCTGCAGACAGACCCTCTCGTCTCTTGTGGGGTGTAAGCATTTTTGTGCCTGCCTGATGCAAACCAAAGTTTTAACCACCCTGGTTTTCACCGAATATCTTTGTAAACAGCATGGCCACAGAATATTTCCTTCCTACTTTGGTCTTTATCCCTAGTTCTTCTTTCCTTTGCTGCAATATGTCATTCACGGTATTTAATAGCCAGTACAGAAAAAAATAATAATAACCAGTACAGAATAGGCATTTGTCAAAAGGAACAGCACAGAGAGGCACCACCGGGTTAACGGAGGTGCAGGCTGTGAGCACACATACAGCTCAGTGTGTCCTGGCTGGGTCTCAGCCTTGCCCCAATTCCTCTGTCCTAGGCCACCTCAAGCTTCTGTCTTCCTCACTTCTTTATCCAGAATTGGCCTTCTTCCTTGGGTTTCCCCCCAAAAAAGTTCCCCAAGCCCTCCAGCTTGACTCCAGATATCACTTCCATGTTCCCAAAGCACCTGTTGTTCGTCTATAACATCACTGGGGCTCTAACACTGCATACACATCCATTTTCCTGTCTCTACAGTGAACTTATGTGAATTAAGTCTGTGTTGGGTCTGATGGCTGTGCTCACAGCTTCTGCCACTAAGAGAGTTCTCCGGAAATACACGTCAGGTCGATGGATATATAAATGAGGCTGTAGCGCAGCTTAGCTCTTGAGACTCCTGATTATTGTCCTTGAAATGCTATCTGGACCCTTTGTTCCTTGAGAACTTCTTCTTGATCAACCCATTAATATAACCATTATATGGGTCCCTGCCCCGCTCAAGATTCTGACACCTCACACGGTGTCAAGTCCATTCTCTAAATCTGAGTTCCTGTTATGTATCAGAGAACGTTAATTCCAACCTCAAAGGGGTTGGACATGCATTTTTAATGAGATAAAGAATATCCAGAAACCAGCATAGGCTCTGACACATGTAAGTTAACTCAATGCATGGTAGCTGTTATTATTCCCAGTACTAAGGGGAACTGAAACTCACACGAATTGTTACCTCAGTACCGGTGGACCCGTACTGAATGTCCTTCTTTCTGTTCTTCATCTGCTAGGTCTTCACAGACCAAGAACTTCTGTTGATACTGAATCATAATGTTCTTTATCCCAAGACGTGATGGACTTCTTCAGAGTGTGTTTATGACATCCCAAATTTTCCATATCCTAAGCTATGGCAGGAAACCTACAGTCTCAAGGGGGAAAAAATGTGTAAGGTAGAAGAATTTTGGATCTCCAGATATAAGTGCAGGGGCTTGAGAGCCTCCTCAGAGGGGTGGAGGGGTCTTTTCCACACAAGGCTGTTCCCCTCACTGCTCCAAGTCAAAATCTTCCAAAATTGGTCAACAAGACTAGACCAGATGGTTAAGTGGAGCATTACTCTTTTTGAAATGTTGAACCCAGTTTGTATTCCAGACAGCGAAATGAAGCATGGGGAGGAGGAAGGGAAGGAAAGGGAGAGAAAGTAGTTGTCATCAGCCAGTTGTTTGTTATGGAGGTTTATTGGGAACGCTTAAAAACACTTCCATTATAGCAGGGAGGACATTAGGAGAAGGAAGGGAAAAATGAAGGGGGGGAAATCGGAAAGAGAGATGAACCATAAGAGACTATGGACTCTGAGAAACAAACTGAGGGTTTTAGAGGGGAAGGGGGAGGGGGGATTGGTTAGCCCAGTGATGGGTATTAAGGAGGGCACGTATTGCATGGAGCACTGGGTGTTATATGAAAACAATGAGTCGTGGATCACCACATCAAAAACTAATGATGTATTTTATGGTGACTAACATAACATAATAAAATAAAATTAAAAAAAAAATTTTTTTAACCATTAAAGTGCTAACATGATAAAAAACAAAACAAAACAAAAAACCACTTCCATTTATTTCTCAGTGGTTAGAACCTAACAGCTTGCCCTACTTGGATGCAAGGGAGGTTGAGAAAGATAGCCTTTATTCCAGGCATCTCTGCGACAAGATAAATACTGGCATTTCTGTGACCAATGGAGTGAGGAGGGATGTGACAGAGTTGTGATAGGCAGCTGCAGTCTCTGCAACCAGAGCCTACCATGTGCCGGGCACTGGTAAAAGGACCACATCCCTGCCAGAACAGGGATGATTGTCCAGGAGAGCAGATCTTCAAGAAAGTGAGTAAATGCCGGGAAAGGGGACAAGTTGGGACAGAAGAAATACAGGATGCCACTGGAACTTCTTTCTATGCAAAATTCCATTCTAGAGAGACATTGAGGAGGGCATACAAATGAGGAATGGGGATGACGGTGGCAGGGGTCTGCACTAATTCATGCAGAGGCTCACATGCGGGACAGGGGGTGAAAACCATGCAGTATTAGTAGAGCTTTGATTCTGGGTGACACTGGGTGCATCATGCCAAGCACAGCCATGGAAGCCACATCTTAAATGCATATCTCATCTTTAAGGCAAAGGGAGCTCATTGAGCATTTTTATCATGGCTGGGATAGGATGACGTGTGGACTGCAGAAAGACCCTTCCAATTGAGAGAGAAAAGAATAAGCAGAAGAAAACAAAACCATGGAGAAACAGCACAGTTGAGAATGTCATCTATTTCTGGGGTTGATAATCAGAGAGAAGACTGCAACTCATAACCCGGAGGGAGGTCCAGCAATGGATGATGGGTCCTCGTCCTGAGATTGGTAATATTTGCCGGGTTTGTTACTTCTGAGGATTGCCTAGATTATTCTGAGCCCTTTAGATTTCAATATTAACTTTAGGATGTTGGTTGTCACAAAAGACCAGCCTGGGTTGTGCATGAAATTGTACTAAAGCTACAGATCAATTTAGGGGGAATTATCATCTCTTCAATCTTTCAATCCATGCAAGCTTGCACCCTAAATGTGTTATATTTTGTCATGTATTTATATGTTCCCTGATTTCTCTAAATAATATCGTGTAGTCCTCTATGTACAGAATGTGCACATCTTTTGTTAGATTTCCACAAGATATATCCTCTAGTTATATCATCCCCAGACAGATCCCTAGGTATGTGACTTTTATTTTGTAAGTGGTATCATTCTTTAAATAATTTTATCACCATTGTTTGTTGCTGGTATTATAAAAATAAAATTGGCTCTTGTATATCAAATATGTACTCAGTGGTCTTGCAAATTTCACATCTTAATTTTAACAGTTCTAGATTATTTCTAGGTTTAAAAATTTTTAGAGTTTTTTGTAAAATTGATTTCTTTTTTACTGTCTTAACTACCTGGCTAGAACCTCCAACACATTAATGGATAGCAAGGATCTTTTTCTTAGTACCAATATTATGGGGAATATTTTTAACATCTTACCACTGAGTAAGCAAATTGCTATAGTTTTTTGTAGATATTCATTGTCCCAGTTAGAAAATTCCTTTGTATTCTTGTTCTGCTAAGTTTGTTTCCATTTGCAAATGAGAAAGAACATATCCAGTGAGACCAGTTAGGAGGCTCCTACATTATTCTAGATGACAGTTGATAATGGCTCAGAGAAAGTGGAGACCTTTCACATATTTTAGGCACATAAGTCATACTTCATTTTATTGTTTAGAAATGATGGCTGAAAATTATGGAAGCAGCCCAAATGTCCATCAACTGATGAATGGATAAAGAAGATGTATATGTACAATGGAATATTACTCAGCCATCAAAGAGGATGAAATCTTGACATTTGCAATGATGTGGATGGTGCTAAAGTGTATTATGCTAAGTGAAATAAGTCAGTCAGAGAAAGACAAACACTATATGATTTTATTCATATGTGGAATTTAAAAAACAAAACAGGGCGCCTGGGTGGCTCAGTCGTTAAGCGTCTGCCTTCGGCTCAGGTCATGATCCCAGGGTCCTGGGATCGAGTCCCACATCGGGCTCCCTGTTCGGCGGGAAGCCTGCTTCTCCCTCTCCCACTCCCCCTGCTTGTGTTCCTGCTCTCGCTATCTCTCTCTCTGTCAAATAAATAAATAAAATCTTTAAAAAAAAAATAAAAAATAAAAAAATAAAAAATAAATAAATAAATAAAAAACAAAACAAATGAGCAAGGGAAAAAAAAGAGAGGGGACAAACCAAGAAACAGATTCTTAACTATAGAGAACACACTGATGGTCACCAGAGGGGAAGTGGGTGAGGGGATGGTGATTAAAGAGTGCACTTGTCATGACGAACACTAGGTGATGTATGGAAGTGTTGAATCACTGAACTATGCGCCTGAAACTAATATTTCACTGTATGTTAGCTAACTGGGATTTAAATAAAAACTTAAAAAAAGAAACGATGATGAAGCAGGTAGCAGGATCAGCAAGAACTCTGGACAACTTGGGTGGATGAAGAAGGGACATTTCCCTCTCACTCTTACCCATAGGTGAACCATGAGCTGCACGGTAAGAAGGGGATACATTTGGGGCAAAGTCAGAGATACAAATTAATGGCCCATCTTCCCAAACTGAAAAGGTTTCATTTTTTATTGAAATATAATTGACATATAACATTGTGTCAATCTAAGATGGACCACAAGCTGGTTTGATACACTTTGATAAAAGCTGGTTTTATTTTTTTTATTGAAATGTAGTTGACATATAACACTGTGTCAATCTAAGATGGACCACAAGCTGGTTTGATACACAATATACACTTATATATTGCAATACGATTGTCACTGTAGTGTTTGTGAATACCTCTGTTGTATCACATAATCACTTCTTTGTTGTGGTGGGAATGAGTAAGATGTAGTCTCTTAACAATGATGCAATATTGTTGTCTGGAATCACTGTACTCTATATTAGACCTCCAGGACCTTCTTATCTACTAGTTGCTAGTTCATACCCTCAAACAATGTCTCCCCATTTCCCCCACCCCCATCCCCTGGCCACCACCACGCTCCTCTCTGTTTCTGTGAGTTCAGCTTTTTCAGATTCCACGTATAAGTGACAACATACGGTACTTGCCCTTCTCTGTCTGATTTATCTCACCTCTAATAATGCCCTCAAGGTCCACCCACGTTGTCACAAATGGCAGGATTTCCTTCTTTCTCACGCTGAATAATGCATGAAAGCATTTTCGAGAAGCAGGCGCACCCACCACTCTACAGCACAGCACTGGGGCTCTGGTGCTGGACCGTCTCTGGTGCTGGACAGGTTGGTGCTACCGTAGCCTGGTCTCACAGACATTAGGTAAGGTGATGTTTGAGGGCTGAGTGACACCTCCTTTCCCTACTCAGTCCAACCTCCCTTCTTTCTGCATTTACCCCAGATTCTTCCATATTCCTAATTACAATAAGACTGGCTCTCCAGGTTGTGTGCCCTGTTTTCTTCATCTCGTTTCATACAACAAATCTAGTGCAGAATCAGGAGGTAGCTGGGAAATGACCAAATTCAGTCTCTATTAAAAATCTGTGATCCTGAGGCAAGATAGGTCCCCTCTATCTCCACCTTCCATTTGCCAAAAGGAGGAACAGTAGCTCCTTCTCAGCAATGTTATGAGGATGTGATGTCACCCTAGAGATAAGTCAATGTTCCACCACCACCACCACCGGGACCCAACTTTTCCAACTTTGAGTTATCAATGGGAGCTCAAGCTTCAGAACACGGACAATTATGTGGGGAAAGCTCCATCCCTCTACTCTTACTGGTCCACGGCTCTGAAGACCAGTTTTCTGCTTGGCCCCTCACACTCAGGCATCAACCCACTGGGAGCTGGTTTCTCCACACACACACACACACTTCCGGTGAAGCTGTTTTTGTGATAAACATTAATGGCTTCCTGGAACTCGCAGTGAATGCTTCTCAGCCCATGTCTCACCTTTGTTCCTCTGTTGGTTGTATGACCACTTCCTCCTTGAAACAGTTAGCTTCACTGGCCTCCTCCACTCGTTTTCTGACCATCCTGTACCTTCAGTTTGCAGGCTCTCCACCACCAGAGCTTGTGGGTTCCATGGTAGACCCGCCTTTCTCTTGCCACAAGTCTGGGTGGATCTCATTTAATGCCATGGTTTCAATTTCTCTAAGACAGATGCCCAAATCAAATCTGTCTCTCTGAACCCTAGGTTTTTGGGGTTTTTTCTGGAACTTTGGGTTATTCTATCAGGTTCTTCCAGCCAGCCTGGACTCATCATCTTCCTACCACCAAAGTTGTTCTTCCTGTTTGGAAAACTCCCTGCTCTGTTCACAGTTGCTTTGCTCTCTTTTCTATACCTATGCTTGTGCTCTGATCACTGCCGGGAGGAAGTGCCGCACAAATTAGCACGTAATGATACATTTGTCATTTATGTGTTTGTGGGTAGAGATTGATATTTTTATTATTTCTCCTAACAACTGTCCTTTTGTCAATTTGCCTTTTGGAAGTCGAATCAGGTAAAGATCTTATACATAAATATTTTTGGGAGCACCTGGATGGCTCAGTCAGTTAAGCGTCTGACTTTTTTTTTTTTTTTTAATTCAAGTTAGTTAACATATAGTGCAGTACTGATTTCAGGAGTAGAATTTAGTGACTCACCAGTTACATATAACCCCAAGTACTCATCCCAACATGTACCCTCCTTAATGCCCATCACCATATCAGCTCAGGTCTTGATCTGGGGGCCGTGAGTTCAAGCCCCACATTGGGCTCCATGCTGGGCATGGAACCTACATAAATAAATAAATAAACAAACAAACAAATAAATATTTTTAAAAGATTGTCTTATAAATTTTAAGTGTTTAATATATAGAGTATATATTATATATTATATGTATAATATCCTCAGTTCCATTCATGTCACAGTGTTTTTCTGATATATGGTATCAACTACAACTCACACTTTAATTTATGCGTCATTATTGGTAAATGCCTTTGACCTCTGTATTCCTCTATTCCATTTAAAAGGCCTCAAAAACCCCAACACAAAGGCCCTCAATCTTCCCGCCAAATGCCTTTGTCTTTAGATTAGCTATTTCCTTACGTACACGCATACATCATACGTCCACATTGTAATAGTTAACTTTACAGTCAACTTAATGTAACTGTTATGTACATCATGGTTAGTGTGAAGCACCAGGACAGTCACCTGCCTGCAAACCAGACGCCCACTGGGACATCTCTGCTTGTACATGTACATCTGAGACCCTCAAATGCAGCATGTTAGGGGAGCCTCGGCACTCCTCTCATCTGGGGCCAGCTGATCCTGTACTGTGGGGGGATTGCCTCCGTCAGCTCAGCTGCCATAACAAAATACCAAAAGACTGGGCGGCTTAAGCAACAGAAATTTATTTTCTCGTAGTCCTGAGACTGGGAAGTCCAAGACAGAGGTGCTGGCCAATTCGGCCCCTTGGTAATGACTTCTTCCTGCCAGGGAGATGGCCTTTCCTCAGTGCCGGCACAGGTTCTGATAAGACCACCAATCCTGTCAGAGCAGGAGCCCACCAGTATGACCTCATTTAAGCCTCATGATCCCCTAAAAGCCCCAGTAGGGATTAGGGCTTCAACCTATGCATCTGGGGGGAGAGGGGGCACAATTCAGTCTTTATCCACTAGATGCCAGATGCACCCCCTTAACCTTGACTCTGGATATTGCCAAATGTCCCTTTGGAGACAAAATCACCCCTGGTTAAGAACCTCAGGCCTAGAAGGACATAAACAGGGCAGTGGCATGAGGTCTAGCCTGGGGCCAGCTGGTGACCACATGAGCCCCCACCCCCAGGCAGAGGGAACAGGAGGGGAGGCTGAAGGGGGCGTGCTTGTGAAAATAGCGGGCACCCAGCATGGCTAGAGCGAGTGAGCTCCGGGAAGTTGAGTGACAAGGTCAGAAGGTCAGATAGACACGAAACCTAATGCCAGTTTTCTGAGAAATAGAGATGTCTTACTCTAAGCTGAGTCAGGAGAATTGCCCTAGAATTGTAACCCTGCATCTACTCCAAATTGAGTGGTCGAAGGTGGTTCTTATTTTCTGGCAGAGAATCATCTAAGACAGCATTTCTCAACCCCAGCGCTACTGACATTTAGGGCCAGATAATTGTTTGTGATTGGAGCGGGGGATGCTCTCCTGTGCACTGTAGGATGTGTAACAACATCTTGTCTCTACTCGCTGGATGCCAGCAGCTCCCCTCCCCCAGTGGTGACAACCAAAAATGTCTCTGGACATTGAGGGGGTGGGAGAAGGATCACCCCAAGTTGAGAACCACGGGGTCTAGAGAGAGATCCAGGAGGCTAGCCTGGGCATCAGAGCCGGACCTCAGCAAGCTCTGAGGGACAGTCTGAGTGGGATCCCAACAGACAGAGATGTCTAATGGGATGTTGGGCAATGGATGTGAGGCAGAGAGCCCGGCCCAGCCCTGTCTCTGTGAGTTCCATTCACCCATCACACATCATCGTCTGCTCCCAGGGTCCTGAACTCTGTCCAGGGTCCTCTGCCTCTGCAGGCAGAAGGGTATTTCCCTCGTCTATCTGGATCCATCTCTGAGCTGTGCATTGTTGTGCCTGTGCTCTGGACACTGCAGATTTTTCTCTACCCAAGTGTCAGGGTTCGCCCCTGGATCTATGATGGAATGTTCCACTTCCGACTCCCCCCTTGGTCTATGATGGATTGTTCCACTTCTGGCTCCCCTCTTAACCTATGGTGGATTGTTCCACTTCTGACTCCCCCCTTGGTCTATGGTGGATTGTTCCACTTCCGACTCCCCCCTTGGTCTATGGTGGATTGTTCCACTTCCAACTCCCCCCTTGGTCTATGGTGGATTGTTCCACTTCTGACTCCCCCTGGGTCTGTGATGGATTGTTTCACTTCTGACTCCCCTCTTAACCTATGGTGGATTGCTCCACTTGTGACTCCCCCTGGGTCTTTGATGGATTGTTCCACTTCTGACTTCCCCTGGGTCTATGATGGATTGTTCCACTTCTGACTCCCACCTTGGTCTATGATGGATTGTCCCACTTTTTTTTTTTAAGATTTTATTTATTCATTTGAGACACAGAGATACAGAGAGAGAAAGAGAGAGAGAGCATGGGGGAGGGGGGGAGGCAGAGGGAGAGGGAGAAGCAGGCTCCCAGCTGAGCAAGGAGCCCGATGCGGGGCTCGATCCCAGGACCCTGGAATCATGACCTGAGCCGAAGGCAGACGCTTAACCATCTGAGCCACCCAGGCATCCCAAGGATTGTTCCACTTCTGACGCCCCCTCAGTCTATGATGGAATGTTCCACTTCTGACTCCCCGCCTTGGTCTATGGTGGATTGTTCCACTTCTGGCTCCCCACTTAACCTATGATGGATTGTTTCACTTCTGGTTCCCCCTTGCTCTATCATAGATCCTTCCACTTCTGGCTTTCCACCCCCCTTGATGCATGATGGATTATTCCACCTCTGGATTTCCTTTCCTGCCCACTTGGCTCGTGATGGAATATTCCACTTCTTCCCCCCCACCTTGACCCATGATAGAATGTTCCTTTTCTGGCTCCCCCTCCTTGTCCATGATGGAATGTTCCACTTCTGGCTCCCCCAGAGTCTGTCATGGATTGACCCAGACCACCTGTTTGCAATTACAGACCACCCATTTGCAATCACGGAATTGGGAAGACCTGAAAGAGAAGGGCTAGGAAGTGTGTCTGGCAAGTAGGATCAAACCCTGAATCTTCCTGGATTCAGCTCTCCAGGCCAACTTCTATCCTGAGGCTTTTTATAGGAGAAGGAAGCTTATAACCCCACATCTGTCTTCCCCAGCCACCCTGTACTAACCAAGAAGGTCAAGTAAGCATGTGGTGGGGGGCAGGACTGACTCTCGGACCAGGGGATCCTGGGCCTGGACACAGCGCTGGAAGAGAAGCCCAGGTGAGAGCACCCCACACCTGCAGGGTTTCTGTCCCAACCTGGGCACAGGTTGGCCCAGCACCTTCTTTCTGGGCTCCCCAGGCTCAGCAGGATGGGAGAGTAGAAGGCACGATGGTCAGTCCCCAGCTGGCATGCACCTGCAGAGCTGAACTAGTAAGGGGCTGATTTGGGGGGTCTTGTGGAGGCACAGGCGTAGAGAGTGGGGCCCACCTGACACCGGGAGGCTGAGGTCTCCAACATCTGCCCTGTGGAAGGTAGAGAGGAGGAAGAGTAGACTCCTCCTCCTAGGTGTTTATTTACCCAGCATGGTGCAGTGTCCTGAAGACATAGAATCAGGCAGGAAGCCTCACAGCTGTCCACTGCTGTGGGGTTTTCAACCCCAGAATGATGGGATTTTTTAATCATCACTATTGAAGTATAGTTCACAATGTTTTATTAGTTTCAGGTGTACAACATAGTGATTCAATTCTATACACAATGCTCACCATAAGCGTAGTCACCATATGTTATTATATTATTGGTTATATTCCCTATGCTGTATTTTTCATCCCTGTGACTTATTTATTTTATAACTGGAAGTTTGTACCTCTTAACCCCCTTTACCTATTTTGATTATTCCCCACCCCCCCCTCCTCCCCTCTGGCAACCACCAGTTTGTTTTCTGTATTTATGAGTCTGCTTCCGTTCTTTTGTTTTTTGGGGGGGCTGTGGTGTGCTGTAGGATGGTCAGCACCCTGGGTCTCTGCCCACTAGAAGCTAGTTGCACAACCAGTTGCAGCCAAAAAAAATCTGGAACAAACACAGAGGGACGGATTAGTGGGTATGTAGTTTCCCTTTGGGGTGATGAAAACATTCTGAAACTAGATACCGGGGATGATGAATAGTGGCGAATATACTAAGTGCTGCTAAACTCCACACTTTAACATGACAACAGTAAATTTGATGTTATGTGTGTTTTATCACAGTAAAAAAAGTCTCTAAGCATTGCCAAGTGTCCCTTTGTTGAGGACACTTATTCTATAGTAATGAATGCACAGACTGTAGAGTTTCTCAATTTTAGCAAAATTTACTGAAATTTTGAGCCAGACCATTCTTTGCTCTGGGGGCTGTCCTGTGCATTGTAGGATGTTTAGCGGCATTACTGGTCTCTGCCCATTAGATGCCAGGAGCACCCCCTAGTTGTGACAAAGAAATATCTCCAACATTACCCAATGTCCCATGGGTGGCAAGTCACTCCTGCCGAGAACCACTAAGACTCTATGCTGTTTTGCCCCCAAATCCATAAGACCTTTTAATTTCTGCACAAAGGGAGCTAGAGTTTACCATCTGATGAACACTAGTTTCAAGTCCATCTGCTTCTTAGATGCTATGTCCTATCAAACCATTGAACCCTCTCACTGTGTCCCCTTATATTTTTAAGATTTTATTTATTTATTTATTTTTTTAAAGATTTTATTTATTTGACAGAGAGAGACACAGCGAGAGAGGGAACACAAGCAGGGGGAGTGGGAGAGGGAGAAGCAGACTCCCCGCCGAGCAGGGAGCCCGATGCGGGACTCGATCCCAGGACCCTGGGATCATGACCTGAGCCGAAGGCAGACGCTTAACGACTGAGCCACCCAGGCGCCCCTTTTTAAGATTTTATTTATTTATTTGACAGAGAGAGACAGCGAGAGAGGGAACACAAGCAGGGGGAGTGGGAGAGGGAGAAGCAGGCTTCCCGCGGAGCAGGGAGCCCGATGCGGGGCTCGATCCCAGGATCCTGGGATCATGACCTGAGCTGAAGGCAGACACTTAATGACTGAGCCACCCAGGCACCCCTGTGTCCCCTTATTTATTAATAGGTAAAATAATAGGACCTTTAGGGGCTAGGGGGACTGCTGCAAAGTTTCAACAAACATGTATTTTTTTTTAATTATGTTCAGGTAGCATATAGTACATCATGAGTTTTTGATGTAGTGTTCAACGATTCATTAGTTGCGTATAACACCCAGTGCCCTCCTTAATACAAACATGTATTTTAAATACCCAATATCCAGTATAGGGTCTGACCCAGACATTCTCAATCACAACCCACCACCACTATGTATATTTTTTAATTTTATTTTATTATGTTATGTTAGTCACCATACAATACATCATTAGTTTTTGATGTAGTGTTCCATGATTCATTGTTTGCATATAACACCCAGTGCTCCATGCAATACATGCCCTCTTTAAATGCTTTGTATCTACATGAAGACCTCAGCCCCATCTTCAATTACTTGATCCCTTCCCCTGAGCCATACTCAGTTTCCCCACCGCACACCTCCCTCAAATCCTTGCCTCTCCACATCCTGGTAAACATGGTTATCCAAAAGCCTGGTAAGCCAATATCCCCTGAGTGGAACACCAAATACTACACAGCCATGAGTGCTTGAGGACATTTATCCTGATTAAGTCTGCAACGCCAAACAGTAGAAGAAACTGGGTCCTTCCATGTGCCACCCAGTGGCTAAGTAAGCCACACCACTTTCGTCCTTGAGATAGAAGAATCCGGTGTTAATCTGTGGCCTTGAACTTCCTGCTGACTAGTTCTCTTTCAACTAATTAATGTGATGTGCAACCCACAAAATAGCACAGAGAAAAATGCGCAAGAGAGATTAAGAGACAAGGAAGATGAAATGAGACCGTACAGAACATGGAAGAGGGACAGTACAGAAAGAGATAGAGGCTGAATTTTTTTCCAAAATTCTGAGTCCCTTTGCTGTGCAGAAACTTTTTACCTTGATGAAGTCCCAAAAGTTTATTTTTGCTTTTGTTTCAGTTGCCTTTGGAGATGTGTCTTGAAAGAGTTGTTGTGGCCAGTATCGAAGAGGATACTGCCTATGTTCTCCTCTAGGATTTTGATGGATTCCTATCTCACATTGAGGTCTTTCATCCATTTAGAGTTTATCTTTGTGTATGGTGTAAGAGAATGGTCCAGTTTCATTCTTCTGTGTATAGCTGTCCAATTTTTCCAGCACCATTTGTTGAAGAGCTTGTCTTTTTTCCATTGAATCACTAGCAGCATAAAATAAATAAAAAATAGGAAAAGCAAGGAAGGAACTCCATGCCAGAAAACATCAGTGCACAGACAGAGAGGAGATCATCTTGACAACAGCCAGAATGAAAGGAGCCATTGCCCACAGAGTGGCGCCAATTAGACCCAAGCAGACATCCCAGCAGCAACAATGAAGGACAGAATGTGGAAGGGAACCTCCCAAACACCTGTCAGCTTTCAATTGTAATGCAGGCAATTATTCTTCAAGAATGAGGTTTTAAAAAGACCTTTTCACTCCCCTAAAAAATTGCAATTGGGGTTTTTATAGTTCCATCATGTGAAAATGTTGGGGAAGAAAACTTCACTGAAATAAATATTCTCCTAAATCCAAAGGGAACAGTTCTGTGTTATTTAAGCTGTCAACCTGGATCACTAACTACAGGTCATTGTTTTTGGAACATCTCCGTGTCAGTGTTCTCAGTCCTTAGAGAAGCATGATAGGGCGACTTTAAGTTTGGTAGAAAAATTAAGTAAGGATATAGATCACTCACTTTTGTCAGTGTCTGGGAATCAGTGCTGAATAGCGATTTTGCATTTTTTTAAAATTCTAGAGTGGTTTTCCCAACTTTTCTGTGAGTTATCAGCAATAGGATGTGGATAACTTAGGGAAAGCTGTGTTTTCCAATGTAGTGGATTACACACACACACACACACACACACAAGCACTCATATGTGGAATATAAGGAATAGCACAGAGGATCATAGGGACAGGGAGGGAAAACTGAATGGGAAGAAATCAGAGAGGGATACAAACCATGAGAGACTCTTGACTCCAGGAAATAAACAGGGTTGCAGAAAGGGAGGTGAGTGGGTGGATGGGGTAACTGGGTGATGGGCATTAAGGAGGGCACGTGATGTGATGAGCAATGAGTGTTATATGCAACTAATGAATCAATGAACATTTTTAAAAAGTTTAAAAATAATGATTTGGTCAGATTTGTACCTCATAAATAACAAGATAGATTAGAATGGGGGTTGGCAAACTATGGCCCATGGGCCAAAGCTGGTCTGTTGCCTATTTTTATAAATAAAGTTTTATTGGAACACAGCCACACCCATTCATTTAAATATTGTCTGTGGCTGTTAGCACACTACAACAGCAAAATGGAATCATTGTGACAGTGACCATATGGCTTACAAACCTAAAATATTAGCTATCCGGCTCTTTACAGAAAAAGTTTACTGACTTCTGGGTTAAAATATCCTAAAACTGGAGCACCTGGTTGGCTCAGTTGGTTAAGCGTCTGCCTCCGGCTCAGGTCATGGTCCCAGGGTCCTGGGATCAAGCCCCGCATCGGGCTCCCCGCTCAGCGGGAAGCCTGCTTCTCTCTCTCATTCTCCCTCTGTGCTCTCTCTCTCTCTCAAATAAATTAAATCTTTTAAAAAAAAAATTTTAAAGAATATCCTAAAACTGATTAAGAAAGCCACAGACCACACTGATCATGTAGACTCATCAAGCATCTATTAAATTTGACCAAGAAATACCTGAGCTAGGGCAGAAAAAAAAAATGAAAGAAACCAACATAGCCATCGATGAAGTAGTGATATTTTTTCCTAGACCAGTATGCCTAGTGTAAAGATAACTATAAATTAGGTCTTGGGCACATTAATAAGTACAGCTTCAAACAAGTTCTTTGCCTTTTATTATGCTTGTGTCCTTGTGAAATAACAGACATTTTGACATAAAGTTGGTATGTGACTTGTGCAGAATTTCCCGTAAACCAGAGAGGAAAAGCCAGTGCTAAATTCTATATTTTGATCCAGTAATTCACATGTGACCCTCTAGTTCATGGTGTGTCTTAGAGATATCAGATCACCCCCTTCAAGACAAATAATCACTAAAGACGGTCTCAGGGTGTTTGAGACAGGAAGTCACAACGTGGGGACAGGCTTGCTCTGGCATCACTGCATTCGATGGTCAGATTTGGATTGTGATCTTTCACGTCCTTCAACAGCTTCTGGATTTCCACGCTAGATTCATCTATCTCCAACCTGAGTGTCTTTAAGGGACTGTTATTCTGTTTTAAAGCCTCAAAGAGCACCGTTATTCCACTCTGCCCCAAGATATTCTGGCCCAGGTCCAGAGTTTCCAGCCGCTGAGTGCTGATGAGAACAGATGCAAGACCCTGACAACAGGAAGAAGTGATGGAGCAGCCACAGAGCCTGTGGGGAAAGAGCACAGAAACCCAGTCAGTTCTTTCTTAGAACCTACTGTGTTACCAGGCACACTCTTGGCTTGCTGCGGAACTAGTAGTAAAAAAAAATTTTTTTTTAAATAATAGTTTTCTTCATGGAGCTTATTTTAGTGACTTCCATCAGAACATTGAAGACTGTGGACGATGGTACTGGAACAGGATTAGGGTAAATTGGCCAGAGAAGGATTAGGTAGCTTTATGGTGGTTGGTGAATTCTTCATTGGGAAAGTGACAGGAAAAAGTGAAAGAAGGAGAGTGAGCCATTATGGTAAGTGTGGGATGTAAGCCAGCGTAGCTGAAATGCCCAGCTGGGAAGGAAGTCTTGTAGACTCCTGGAAAAACCTTCAGATTTTATCTGCAGTGGCCTGGGGAGCTTTTGAGTCTTTTGAAATGGACGTGTCCTGGTCCAGCTTGCAGACTGAAACAAACCTGGAAATCAAGGACCAACTCTGAGACTGCACAACACTCCATGTGAGAGTTGGCAGCCCAAATGAGAGCGCTAGCACTGGGAGTGTAGATGGTCATCTGCTTGGTATCTGGAAGGAGGTGCCTCAAAGTGATGTGAATGTGAGGTGTGATATGAAGGCAGGAAGAAAAAAACAGAAGCCTTCGAGTTGGTGAATAGACAAACAGTTTCCTCCTAGACCTTACAGTGAATTAATTATACTCAGTAATGTGAAATATATTAGCATCACCTCCATCCCTCATCTCCTTGTCCCAGAGCTTTTCCAGACTAAAAGATGCATTTGCCAGTGGAGGACAGAGGGCGGGACCATTTAGGGTAGATATGCCTCATGCTGGCTTATATAGAGTCCAGTGGGCTGACCCATGCCCCCTCAGCCATGGGCCCTTGAGCACTCCACCATCTGCACATGTATATGCCGCATCTCTAACCATCCTTCTGCTGCTCCAGGCACTGTAATAGGCACTGAAGACACAGGAAATGCATCCCATTCCCTCAGAAATAAAACAATCGATAAATGGATTAACGAGTTGTAGTATATCCCTACAATGGGATATTGTTCCACCATATAAAGGAATGAGGTATTTATGCTTGCTACAGCATAGATAAATCTTGAAAATACTATACTCACTGAAAGAAGCCCAACACAAAAAGCCACTTATTATATGTATGACTCTCTTTATATGAAATATACAGAATTAGTATGGATAGCAGGATAGGTATAGAATGGAGACAGAAAGCAGAGGGGTCTGGAGGCCCCATATGGGGTGATCAAACAGACTGTAAGTATTCCAAAGCTATCGAGTTGTATACTTTAAAATGGCTAATTTTAGGTGAATTTCACTTCAATAAAAAAAAAAAAACTAAACAAAAAATTATAGTTCTACTAATTGTGCCATTTTCCTACCCAATCAATAGAGAACAGAGCACTTCAATAGGATAGTCAGGAGATCTGGAACTATCAAAACTAGTTTGTTGTCCCCCATAATAGCCAAGGTGAGAAGTGAAATATTAGCAGATAGCCCTGCAAACTGCAGGGTCTGAGTGCTCTAGTCAGAAAAAAGGAAACCAAACAGTAAGAACAAAGACCTTGTGGTGGGAAGGAATGGGGTGTGTTCTGGGAACTGAAAAGAAGCTGGTTGAAGATGTGCCCCAAGGTGGGGAGAAAAAGCCGAGATGAAGTTAGAGAGAAAGGGGCTCGGTCATAGGGAACACCCTGAGATTTGGTAACAAATATTGATTCATGTGCTTGCTGCATAAAACTTTATCATGAGATTGACAAGCCCACAATGTAACTCCATAAACGCATGAAGTGCACCACTGTAAGAAGTCGTCCTATAGACAAGTCATGCATACCATGAGGGGAAAATGGAATGTCAGAAGTCATGGCTAATAAATATCAGATGGGATCTGAACCACATTTTGAAGTCAGAGACCCTATTCAATGTGTCTGCTATGATGCTGAGTCCTTGAACCCCAACTGAAAAAGATAGACCCCAACCTGTGGACACTGTGGATTTGCTTGTTCAGCATCTTCCAACCTCTAATTCAAGGGAGCTCAAACTTAGAGAATATTGGAATCTTCTGGAATATCTCTAAAGATTTTGATGCCCGGCTCTACTTCTCCTAAATTTAATCAATTTTGTGAGGAGCCTGACCATTAAGAATTTTAAGAGTTCTCCAGGGACGACCAAGACATAAAACAAAAATCGCCATGTGTTCTGGTGTTCTTTCTCATCTCTACAAGACTAGGGAAGCATTTACATGACACAGATTCAGTTTACATTAGGGTTTTAGTTGTAAAATACGTTGCATCAATGAGATGCATTTGATGGAGACTTGTGAGGGAGAAGTGACGCACAGCCCACCATCCTGTTGGTGAAGCCACTGCGTTTCCTGGGGGCAGTATCCATCCACGGTCCCCTGGGCACTGAGCTGGGACAGGCCCACTGTGCCCTGCTCACTGGATCCCAGCAGAAGCAGTATGCCCCTGAAGCCCACTCCTCTGGAGGCCGTCCCCATCTGTATCCCACTCCTCCAGGCCCTCTGAATGACTTTGAATACAGGTAACTGGGTGCTTACAATTTCTGCAGGGATTTACCTCCTAAAGCGGAGCAGGAGAGACACTACTGCAGTCTACATTCTAAAATATCTAAAATAGCTCAGATAAAATACCTCCAAAACACCTTAAAAATGAGCAAAAGCACCTACCCTAGACATCTTAGGTTACAATTTGGCTTCTTCAAGGCCTCACAGAGAAACCACGATCCAGTAGCTATGGGATTGAGACCCAGATCCAAGTTCGTTAAGCTCGAATCTTCTTGGAGGAGCTTTGAGATGTACCTGCAGCCGCGTCTGGTTATGTTGCAATGGGATAACCTGCAAAGACAATCCCATTCGTCTGTGACTTACACCCTGTGAGGTGGTTACTTCCAAGAGCACACACCTTCTACTGCGATATATATACGTTCAGGTAGGCCTGTATGTGAAAACATACAAGTGAAGTGATGATGATTACATCATTCCCACCCTGCCTAGGTGGCAGAAGGGTAAACTGGCCTTCGTCCACCACCTTTTATAAATTATGGAGAAGCAGATGCACATCTCCAAAGACACAGATTTTCCTAAAGCAGCAGCATAGCCTATAGGTCAAGAACTTAGGCTCTGGGGTCAGACAGACCCAAGACTGAATCTGAGGCCCCTATTATGCTCTGCATGGTTAGGTTCTACTTCTTTCCCTTTAGAGAGAGGTGTTTTATGTTTTATTTCATGTCTTGTATTTAATCGTCTGAGCAGAATTGTGGCACACCAAAAACTCAACATTCCTGATATCTTAGTGACTGGGTTTCTCATTTAAACTCTGCAGACTCTCCTACAAGCTTAGGCTTCTAGGAGTCCTCCAGCTAGGAGGCCAGACCACACAGGAGGATGGTCACATGGTAACTTTAGGCAGATGGGTCTGCAGTGGACCCTCCCAGCCCTATGCCCCAAGCATGGCACAATTGCAACAGAGGCTGTGGATCCTGAAGTGCCACTGCTAAGAGCGATGGAGGATGACTAGACCAAAAGACACCATGCTTCGTAGTGTGTGAGATCCTAAAGTCATCAGTGAACCTGAGGAGTTTGGGGAGGAGGATGGTATAAAAGTATAAGATTAAGTTTTGTATGTTGTCTAAGTGGAGGCTTGATCCAACGTTGACTCTATGTATTTAAAGCAATGATTGCTGGCAACTCAGTTGATAGAGGGGGCTTCATACCTACCACACAGGTGTGACCACATGCAAGCTAAGTGGCTAAGCATTGGTTTTCCAGTTAGTAAATCTGAAATAAAAGTAACTATATCATGAGGTTGTAAAATTTGGTAGAGTCCCTCATACACAGTGAGTGCTTGATGAGGACTGGACATTTTTTTATTGTCTGTTTAGATGCCTAAGCTAACTCTCAAGATAGGATGTCACTATGTAGACAGCCCTGTGAAGTTTTATGTTCTTCATATGTCTACCTAAACAATATTCATTAGATGTTTTCATTTTCTTGTCCACCACCAAAAGCTGAATACTTGTTTTCTCTTTTTAGTCTTAAATGACTGGTGCATGTCTGGATTAAGGGATATCCTAGATTAATACAGAGTTTCCAGGACCAGCTGGAAGCCATAAAGCTAAGGGGCAGACAGAAGGTTCCCAGTAGAACAAGAGCCTCAGAGAAATCAAAGCCAAGAAAAAATTTCTGAGCAGAAATAAGCCTCATACTCTACACAATCTCTTGAATGTTACCCTAACTATATATGCTTCTAATGGGAACAGGTACTCCATGCTGGGCTTGCTCCCATATAACAAGGGCAAATGACAGCCCATGGGTCAAATCCAGCCCACCACCTGTTTTTGGTGAATAAAGTTTTATTGTAACACAACCACGCTGATTTCCTTACATGTTCACTCAGCAACAGCACAGTTGAATAATTGCAAAAGAGACCATATAGCCCACAAAGTCTAAAATATTTACTATTTGGCCCTTTGCAGGAAAAAAAAAAATGTATTGAGCCCTACCACAGAACTCAATCCATTCCCAATTATGGGAAGAAATAGATCGTGTGTACTTTAAAAACATACACAAAACCTCAGACCTGAGAACCAATTGGTTATCCCATATTCCCAGCATAGGAAGAGGCGAGAAGGTAATCCCTGCTCTGAAAGACATGCAAATATTAAAATCTGTTTCTGCCTGTCCTTTCCCTAATTTGTACCAGGATCTTGCCAGTTTCATTCAAGTAGAATCATTAAGTGCTCTTCTGTCTGTCCTACCTGAATCCAGGTGTGTGCACACACAGACTTACACCAGATTCTGTAGTTGACAGTCAGGGTAACTCAGACCCTCACACAAAAGCTTTACCCCACCATCCCCAAGGTTGTTATTGGCCAAGCACAGGTGCGTCAACCTCTGGTTGACAATCAAAGCAGAGGAGAGCTCCTTGCAACAGGCTTCTGCAAGGTGACAGTTTTCCAACCTGCAAAAAGCACCACACAATTGGCAAGATGGTTAGAACATTTCCAAAGCCCAGCCTCCTCAGCTGACAGCCCTTCTTGTTAATTCTACACCCTCTATATATTGTGCTCATGACCAAAGCCTGAAGGACCATGAATGAGAAAAGGGCCAGCAAAATGCATGAGTCATCCACCTGGGACCAAAACTGGGAACTGGGTGTCTACATCAGTCGGAGGTCCCATATGGGTTGCCCTCTACATCCAGTACTACCGTTGCTCCTCCCCGTGTGGCCCCAGACCTAAAACGGAGATGCTCCATGGGAAGAAAGGCGGTACTTACAACAGCCTCTGCAGGAAGCACTTTGGGTGTCTCAGAGTCATGCACAGCAACTTGGTGCACTCGTCCGGGAGCTCATTGGCTGTGAGATCCAGGCATTTCAGGGACTGGTTGACTTCAAGGGCCGAGGAGAAATCAGCCCACTGCTGAGTGGTGTCAGAACAAGACCCCAGCCTATGGGATAAATGGGGGGAAAGTCATTCTTCTGAGAGGACACAGAGACCACATCAGCTTATTATGTTTCCCTGAAGATTATACCCTTGAATTCTATTTCATCCTACTCCAGTAGGTGCTCAACCCTGGCCTGAATTGATCTCCTTTGCTTCTTCAATATCCCCACTGCCATTTGATCAACATCCAACATCATCTGAGAGAAAAAAATCTGTAATATAAGTATGCATGAAGTTTCACTAATGTGGCTGTTATTTCTCAAACCCTACATTTTATACAATCACTTTCCCTGCCTGAGTCTGTCCTAATCCCACTTAGATTTAAATATGCAATTCTATAGTGAAAAAATTGATGCCTGATACTCAGAAGCGTCAGCCTCATGAATTATTAGGGAATATGCAAATTAAAACAAGGAGATACCATTTGACACCTAGGCAGCCAGGTCCAAAATTTGTTGAGTTTAAGTGTTGCAAGAATAAAAACTGGGAACTCCTTCTGTTGATGAGCATATGAATATAGTACAGCTGTTTTGGAGGTCATTGAGGAAATCCATTAATCCCTTATACTGGGCTTTAAAACCCAGCTACACTTGCACACAAAGATCAGACTACAGGACTCCAGTACACGTCTGTTGTTTGCATCATACTCTTACTATGTTCAAAATCTTTGCAAATTACTTAACCTTTGTAATATCTTTCCCCATCTATGCTTTGCAGGGAGACAATACCTTCACGTCCAACAATTAGAGAATATAATCCATCCATATTCTGTGCCCAGTAGAATGTATGTCATAGGTGAAATTGGGAGTTCTTAAAATGAGTACATTTCTTCCCTCAGATTAGCCTATATAATAAGGATGTCCTACGTTTACTTAAGTAATTGGAATACAGGGTGGAATGTGAAGGGTCTCAAATCGTGTGAGCATAAATGGGAGATTCTGAGTCAGCTATTTGTCATTTTGGAGCTTCAGTGTATCCACTTAAAACATCCATTACCAAAACTTCAGAGTAACAGATGTTTTTCTAAGTAAATGAGACACAGCTCAGAAATCATCAATATGGTAAGAGCTACCCTTTGCGCCTGGCCCCTATGCAAAGCACGTCACATCAATTCTTAAAACCCCGCTTTATGGATGAGGAAGCAGCTCAAAATCCTAGTGGTCATAAATGTTAGAGCAAGGATTTGAGCTCATTTCCAAATCCAAAAAACAATCTGTGCTGTTAGCCAGTAAGGCAGGCTGTGACTCAACTAAATAGAGGGAAGGAAAAAGGGTCCCCTAGAGACAAGTAATGACAATCGGAGCCCTCACTAGGAGGGCTCACTGAGGAATGGCTCAGACCAGACATACCAGGACCCAGGACACTGGATTCTTCTGCAATGTTACTGAGTGGTCATGATGGATGCTCTGAACCACAACGGGTAGACAACACGGGGTCTAAAATACCAAGTCCCCAAGCTAGAGGGGGATGCAGAATTCTGGGTGTTCCTTTGCCCTCAGGGCTCACTCTTCAATGCACGAGACAAGCTGGCTGGAGAAAGAGAATGTGCACGGGCTTTCTGCCTCTGTTTGAGACTATGTCCACTGTTTGGCATGGTGTCCTGACATGTGGCTCTGCCTTCCTTCCAGTTCGGCCAGAAGTGCAGGGGGACAGGGGAATGCGGCATCCCCCAATGGAGAAGAGCAAGGACTGTGAGATCTACCTCAGATACCGCAGATTGCATCTCGGGTGCCTCAGAGTCTCACACAGCAGAAGCAGCAGCTTGTCACTGTGGACGCCACCTTCCAGGACCAGGTGTGTCAGAGTCTTCTTACCAACAAGAGCTAGACACAAGTCCCGGTAAGCATCAGCAGGGGAAACATTTTTAATCCTAGGAAAAAATGAAAAGGGATTCCGTCTTGAGTGCTGTGAACGCAGGGAGAGGAGTGGTCTCCAGACAAGGTGGACAATGGGAAGATGGTCAAGAAAACCACTGATGTGAAGGGCAGCTGGAATGAAGAGAAGCAGGGACTGCAAAGGAGGTAGTCTGTGGTGGTGGGAGGAAGATGGGTCGGATGCTGGAGGGCTTGGTCACCCTTGTGACCTGGTTCATGCTGTTCTTCAGAGGAGCTATCTATCCTCTCCTTGAGTTTTGTGTCCTACCCTGTATCTCCTTCAGCATTCAGCTCCCATCCTCCTCCTCCTCGATGCCTGACTTCTCCTAGCAAGAATAAGCTATTTCTTACTATCACCCCACACGGCCATTTGCATTCCCACAGATCAGTTTCCACTTAGGTTACACTACGTTATCGTTTATGAGTTAGCAAATAAATTAGACTCTTTGAAGGTGTGGACCATGAAGAGTTGGGGGTTTTGTTTGTTTGGTTTTTTAATTTCCCTCTCTGCTAACATGAATGTGGAATTTCAAATAGGATTAAAATAAATCCTAGGTGGAAAAGAACATAGATTTTCTCTAATCCAACTGTGGGCTTCAAGAAATAATTCAGCATTAAAAAAATAGTAAGACTTTTTTCCGGCACCTGGACTGTGCCACCTTCTTTAGAGTAAGAGTCAATCAAGCTCGTGTTATACATAATGAATCTAGCTCATAAGTGATCCTGTGGGCAAAGTAGGAATAAGTGGGAAAGCACTTTCTCAGGACCTCTTTTTGAAGCATGCTTAATGCATCCTAATTTGGGATAGACTCCGCACCCACCATTATTGCCCACTACCCTCCTATTTCAGATGTTCATTTTCACTTGAGTTCTAGAGGCTCTTTGCCTGTTTTTAGGTTGTACCTCCAAACCTGGCAATCCATCCCCCTGTTGGGTGGGGAATGGATACTCTCTTCTCCCTAAACCCACACTTCTTCCTAAACCCACAGTTGGTCTTATAACCCTTGACCCTTCATTGTCAGATAATGAATGTTCCCTGCAGCTTATCCAAAAGAGGCTTCAAAATGAAATTTTCAGCACAGGGAGAACCAGATTAAGGGGGATGCCAGCCTTTCAGAACCCCTGCTTACATTGTCCTAAACTCTTAGCAGAACAAATTACAGGTGCCTTCTAATTCTCATTTCTCATGTAAGGACTTGAGCATTACAGAGCAATGTAAACTTTCAAGGCCATACAGAAGAAATTGCTATCTTTGCTGACACCAACCCATGTCAGATTTCATTGCTTTGAACACACAAGTCCCATGGCATTCTGAGATAAGCAAGTCAACTGATGTTTGGCATAGGTATTTTATCCCAAGTAAATAGCACATTTTCGGGGGCTTAATTAAACTTTCTAAGGCATGTTGTTCTGGGGAAGTGGGGGGAGTTTCAGTAATGTATCCATCTGTAATTTTGAACAGAACTTATGAAGTTCATCACTTGGACATGTGTTGGTTGAACCTTTTAAACCCTAACAGTCACCTGCCCAGGCGGCTCCATCATGATTTGCTTCTGCCCTAACCTACCTTACTCAGACTCCTCTCTCAATCCTGTTCTACACACTGGTTATAAATTCACCATTGCCTCGCCGACACGTTCTTATTCATGTATTTAAAACTGTGCTTTCTGGAATATTTCCCAGTTCCCACCAGGTGCCCTTCTGATATGCATGTACCTATATTTCCCACAGGCTGAGTTTCAAATATGCCCATAGCAGATGTATGGAAACATCCAAACACTTGGCTGAATTTCATGACAATAACTCAATGCAACATACGATTCTCCCACTAGCCACCATTTCAATTCTTTGTATTCTGAGCACCTGGTTGGTCAGAGCCTGGTCAGGCATTCAAATAGTGCTGCCACATTAAAAACGCCTGGGGATCATCGTTACAGGATCGGTGTCTACTTACACCACTTTCTGGAGATGACAGGTGACACGGGTGATTTGCTCACAAAGGATCCTCACTGAGGAGTGACTTAGGAAGCTTTGGCTCACATCCAAGAAGCACAGATTCTCGTTTGAACTGAACACTGAGCAGAGATCGATCCAGAGATGGAGCAAGACGTGGTCGTGCTGTGACCTAGAAGGAAGGGATGGACCAGAGCACCTATTGAAAAGCATGTATGGGAGAAGTAACAAGAATTGGTAGACAGTCCCCCAAAGGGAACCACCAACAAAATGAAAAGGCAGCCTGCAGAATGGGAGGAAATATTTGCAAATCATATATCTGACAAGGGGTTAATATCCAAAACATATAAAGAATTCATACAGTTCATTTAAAAAAACTGATTTAAAAATGGGCACGGGGTGTTATACGCAACTAATGAATCGTTGAACACTACATCAAAAACTAATGATGTATTAGAAGTTGACTAATTGAACGTAATAAAATTTTTTTAATTAAAAAAATGGACAGAGGAACTGAATAGATGGTTTTCCAAAGAAGACATCCAGATGACCAAGAAAAGATGCTCCACATCACTCATCATCAGGGAAATACAAATCAAAACCATGATGAGCTATCACCTCACACCAGTTAGAATGGTTGTCATCAAAAAGACAGGGAGTAAGTGTTGGGGGGATGTGGGGAAACAGGAATCCTCGTGCCCTGTTGGTGGGATTGTAAATTGGCACAGTTACTAGGGAAAACAGTATGGAGTTTCCTCAAAAAAATAGAATTACAGTATGATCCAGCAATCCCATTTCTGGGTATTTGGAGAAAATGAAATCACACTCTTTTTTTTTTGAAATCACACTCTTGATAAAGTATCTATACGCCCACATTCGCTGCACCATTATTTACAACACCCAAACATGGAAGCAACCTAAGTGTCCACTGATAGATGAATGGGTAAAGAAAATATGGTATGTGTATCTGACAGAATATTATTCAGCCACAAAAAAGGAAATTTTGCCATTTGTGACAACATGGATGGATCTGGGGAGCATTAGGCTACGTGAAATAAAGTCAGGCAGAAAGACAAATACTGTATGATCTTATTTCTATGTGGACTCTAAAAAAAAAAAAACAAAACACCAAACAAACAAAAAAAAACATGAATTCCTAGAACAGATGGGTGGTTGCCAGAGGCAGGGTGTGGATAAAATGGGTCAGAGTGGTCAGTAGGTACAAAGTTTCAGATCGAAGTCCTAGGGATGGTGGTATGGGTACAGTATGGTGGCTCTAGTTTAAGAAAAGGATAAAGAATTGTAAAGGAAATTATGTGCGGTGTCCAGAATGTCTAGGGATGCCCTGGACTTGTGCCCCACATGTAAGATATAACACTGAACAAAGTAAAGTTCCATCCCTAATCTGAGCATTGTGCTCCCCACCTTGAATGGCAAGCTGGCAGAAGAAATTCTGGCAAGAAGAAAATTCTGACCCTAAGCCACAGGGAGGACACTCTGCCCTGTTCCTAATGCAGCGGGGATGAGGCTGAAGAGGGGGCACTAACAGAGTGAACAGGGCAGGTCCTTACCGGTCAGCCTGAGCCTCTGATTCCCATGCAGCATCGTTCTCCAGGAACATCCCCTTTTCTACCCGCAGCCACATTTTCTGCAAGTTTTCACAGTGCTTGAGGCAGAATGCTGTGTGTACCATGTCCGAGGTATCTTGCAAATGCAGGGACACTTCCGTGACCTGGGCCATGGCCTCCTTCACAAGCTGCTCCTCTTGGGATTCGTAGAGACAGTACAAAATCTCCTTCGTGTCGGTCACCGAGGAGAAGGGTCTGTTCTCGGCGGACCTTATTCTGCATTCCAGTAGCTCCTGCTTGACCTCCGTGGACACCCGGCAGCCAAACGTGGTCCCCAGCTCCCTGGCCCTCTTTTCATTGGCGAGGCCGAATAGGAAGCGCCCCACGGGGGCCAGGTGGGGGTTCTTGAGTCCTTCTTCCTTGGACAGCAGCCTCTGCACACCCCCAATGTTCCAGCTGGGGCTCCCCGCGTCTTGGTGGTCCTCGCTGCCCAGAACGTAGAGCGCAGCGGCCAGGAACTGCTGGACGCTCAGGTGGATGAAGCAGTAGCAGCCCTCACAGTCTCTGCCCTTCTGGAGGATGCTCCTGTCCAGGAAAGGGCGCAGGTCAGACTCGTCCATGCCCAGCCTGCGCAGGTCGTGTCCATCAAACACCGAGGTCTGCGCCCACGTGCCCTCGGCGGCCAGCAGGCACAGGGCGCGCAGCGCAGCCCCGAGGTGTGGACCCGGGCAGCTGCCCCGCACGGGCGCGAACAGACTGCAGAGAAAGCACAGCAGCAGCGACGTGGTGGTCTGGCAGGTGGGGAGGGGGTCCTCGCCCTCGTCCATCTGCAGCCTCAGGCAGGTGCACACCATCCAGCACACGGCGGGCGCCGCGCCCATGCGGAACAGCGCCGCATTGCTCTTCATCAGGTGGAAAGCGCGCAGCGCCTGAGCCTCCCCTCCAAAGTGTCGCAGGAAATACGCCCTCCTGTCGCGTTCTGAGAGCCCTTCCATCTCCACCAAGAGTGGCCGCTCCACCAGGAACTGCAGCTCCCTCAGGGCCTCGGGCCGCGTGGTGACCAGTAGGGTGGCCGTGGGTAAGAGCTTTCTCGTCAGCAAGCTCCCCAGGAGGACAGGTGCAGGTCTCTGCGACCTCCAGTCGCCACACAGGTCGTGCACTAGCGCCCCCACTCCCAAGGGCACGCGCAGCTCCTCAAAAGCATCAATGACGAACAGGAGTTTCTGCGCCTGGGCGAGGACCTGCGGAAGGGCATCCTGCAGGTCTGGGGCGCTCTCGGCCAGCAGCTCTGCGAAGGAGCACGTCCCCTTGCGGCTGAGCACCTTGCAGCTGAGATAGAAGGCGTGCGGGCAGGTCTGTGCGAGGTTGTCCTGCGTCCAGTCCAGCATGCACTTCTTGGCCAGAGTGGTCTTCCCCACGCCCGCGGGACCATGCAGCACCACCGTGTGTGACTTTAGCTGTGTGGGTATTTTGGGATTCAAGAAAGATATGAACCTTTGGCTTCTCTGGGTGACGTTGTAGTGAAACTCATCACCATTTCCTGGTGAAAAGGTCTTCAGGATAGAAGATTCCTCCATTGCGTTTCTATCTTGCTCCTCTTCACCTGTAGTGATATGGGATGGGACAAAGTTGGGGTGCCAGTGATTATACTCACCTTGAAAATACACTTTGTAAAGGACTAGAAATGAGGAATACCAAGAACGGGCAAGTTATCTTGCATGCTACCAAACACCAAACTTCTAAGACAGTACTGAACCACCTGGCTTTTCTAACCAGCAAGTCCCCTTCTGCTTCCCCCAGCTTCCAGTTATCCAGTCTTTTTTGCACTTTTGCACTTTGTAAAATAGCCATGGGGGAAAGCTTGACAGGGTTATCTGTACTTTGTAGATCATGTATTATTGTAGATTGAGAGAACTTTAAATATCTTCCGTTTCAAAAAAATATTTCATTCTTATTACGGTAAAAATATGCATAAAATGTTTAACCAGTTTAAAGTGTACGATTCAGTGGCATTGAAAACAACCATCATCTTGTGCCAGAACATTTTCATCACCCACATAGATACCCAGACTCATGAAGCAGTCACTGCCCATTTCCCCCTTACCCGGGCTCTGGCTACCACTAATCTGCCTTCTGTTTCTATAGATTTATCTACTTGTTAAGTTTCAAGTTTATGTGGAAATGCAAAGATGTAAAATAAAGCCACTTGCAGAGAAACAAGAGTTGGAAGTCACTCCAAGATAAACATGAGGGTTTAGACTGGGAGGAGACATGGTGGCGCACACTTCCTTCACCCTAGTACTGACCCTGGTAAAGACTTACTATAAACTAGAGCAAATGATAGGAAACTGGTGTAAGGTACACAAAGGACCCACGAGACAGAATGGGGCCAGCTCACTAGAGACTTGCACGGTCAGCATCGTACAGCACAGAGCTGTGGGAAAGAGCAGTCTCCCGTAAATGGTGCTGCATCAGTTGGATATCCACACAAAAAATAAACGCGGATCGCTGCATCACAGCACACACAACTAATCGGAGATTGATTATAATCTTAATTGTGAGAGGCAAGTCAATAAAGCTCGTAAAAGGAAAAATAAAGACTATCTCCATTCTTGGAAATAATCAAGATAATGTAGCAGCCGTATAGGTAAAAACTGATCACCCAAATTTGATTTTAAATTGGGACCTTAGGGGGCGCCTGGGTGGCTCAGTCAGTTAAGTGTCTGCCTTTGGCTCAAGTCACGATCCCAGGGTCTTAGGATCAAGTCCCGATTTGGGCTCCCTGCTCAGGGGAGAGCCTGCTTCTCCCTCTCCCTCTGCTGCTCCCTCTGCTTATGCTCGCTCTCTCTCTTGCTCTCTCTGTCAAATAAATAAATAAAAACTTAAAAAAAATTATAATGGTTAATATTAACGTATATAAACAACTAGAGATTTATATGTACGTATACACAAATGCACATACAAATGCAAACACATTTTCAAAAATTAAGAGGAAATTAGCATAGCTTTTTTACTCAGAAGTGACAGAATCAGAGAGGGAGACAAACCATGAGAGACTCTTGACTCCAGGAAACAAACGGAGGGTTACAGAAGTGGGGGGTGGGGGATGGGGTAACTGGGTGATGGGCATTAAGGAGGGCACGTGATGTGATGAGCACTGGGTGTTATCTGCAACTAATGAATCATTGAACACTACATCAAAAACTAATGATATACTATATGTTGGCTAATTGAATTTAAATTAAAATAAAATTATATTCTAATGCAAAAAGAAGTGACAGAATTAAGCAAAGGGCAAAATATGAAATCATTAAATGTTCACATTATAAATGTAACCCCTCTAACTGGATAATTTCCTTCACATGTTTCTGTAATCCCTGTCTTTTTAAAGAGCTATTATGATAATTAACATCTGAGTATTTTCTATCTGCTGTGGACTATTATAGGCTCTTCCATAGATCCCATTTAATCCTTGCAAAGCGTGATCGGGTAAATTCTATTATCTGTGCTTCTCGTGGTGCATCGGAGGCCTAGGGCCGTGGTTCCCCAAGTGTGGCCCTCAGACCAGCCGCATCTTCTGGGAACTTGTGGAAAACAAGCCTTGCATGGAGCCGTGCAAACACAGAGGCTCCTTCCCTGGGTGATATGCCCTTTGATCATGGCAGTAGACACACCCTTGGTGTAGCCACTGTGCAAGAGGTTTGCTCCGCCCCCCCCAGAAGGAGTGGCTTCAGAAAAGAAGGGGGTCAGCAGCTGGAAATGTGCAGAGTCAGATAAAAGCAGCCCTTGAGAGGCAGCCTTGGAGAAAGGACAGCAAGTGGGTTGGCAAAGGAGCCGAATCCCCATGGGCTCCGTGTTGGGGGTGCAGGCATTTGTTTTAAATAGGGGTCAGCGACACAGGAGGAAGACCAGGCTTTGTAAAAGCAAGGCCCCTTGGGCAAGGAGCTAGCGATAGGCTGCACCCTAAAACTACAAAATTGTTAGGTGCAGCACGCATAATTAGCAGCAGCTCATCCCTGATGCTCTGTCACCACAAGCATTGGGGGGAAATACCCGTAAATTGCATGAGCGCACGGCGGTCCTTCAGTCTACATGACCTGTGACACCACGCCTATCTTTGGGAATCTAGGATGCCATCCCAAATCACAGACGGAAGACCAAGCTCGGCTCACAGGCAGAGTGCCCTGTCCGTGGTGACCGTGGCAACCCAAGGAGAGTGCACGTGAGCATGAAGGTGCTCTTTGGGGTGAGGCAGAGGTTCTGACTTTGGTTTGGGGGATGGTTGCACAACTCTGTTTAAAAAATTGTTCCCTTAAAATGGGCGGATTTTACAGGATGATTACACCTCAGTGGATGCTTTAGAATAATATAAGAAAGAAATTACATCTGGAATCACAATGTGTGCTCCAAATCTGTTTTCTCATACTTAGAGACTTCAGCTGGAGGACCTCAAAAACCCTTCTAAAAGCCTCAGGCCACCCCATTAAGCTTGCAAAGTTCTGTGGTAGAGACTCAACCAAGCGCTGCTGTTTACTTCAATAGGTACAAGGACTGGAATATATCAACAATACTGTGGCGAGCACAGCATGGTGCATAACTTGTGGATCACTGTGTCGTACATCTGAAACTAATATAATATTGTGTGTCAACTATACTCAAATAAAGGAAAGAAAAAATATCATAAGTAAAACAAAAATTAGAACTGGCACTCACCTCTCTTAGGCTTGGTTTACTTGCAGCCTGAGGGTATTCTATGCAAACAAAATCTCCAATAAGAATTACTCTGCTGGCCCAAGCTCCACGACCGGCCAGCGGGACCCTGGGTAGGGGCAGCTCTTCCTGCCCAGGGTGAAATTGCTCCCACTATGATTACCAAGGGGTGGTTTTCAATCTTTAAAACATGAGACCCACATTGAAATTACCTGGAGCCTCTTTCAGGGATCCTAATTGAATTGGTCTGGGGTGGGCTTCCAGGAAGCAGGGGGCTTTACAATCTCCCCCAGGCCATTCTAATGTACACTCTCTGTCCTAGACCATCTGGATCAGGGTTTCCAACTTCCGCACCATCAACATTTTGAGATGGATGATTCTTTGCTGAGGGGACCATCCTGCGCCTCTGCCGGATGTTTACCAGCAGCCTTGGCCACCACTCCCTCGATATCAATTACACCCTCCTGTTTTGACCACCAGAAATGTCTCCAAACATTGCCAAATGTCCCCTGGGGGGTGAAATCACCCCTGTTTGAGAATCGCTGATGTAGCTGCAATTAGCCACCTCCTGCCTTCATACCAAGTATATTAAGATCCATCCATACTCTATGTTAACTAAAATTCATCATAACGGTCAAGTTCATTCATTCTATGGTTGATGGTATTGATTTATGTTGACATTTAAATGTGTATTCATTTGACTTATTTTGTATTAATTCTTATGTGTATTA
The DNA here is from genome assembly GCF_004348235.1 of Phoca vitulina. Classification (NCBI taxonomy): domain Eukaryota; kingdom Metazoa; phylum Chordata; class Mammalia; order Carnivora; family Phocidae; genus Phoca; species Phoca vitulina. The sequence goes on along the minus strand of NW_022589755.1, from coordinate 3,113,696 downwards.
ATTTTGAAGGAGGTACAATTAACGTTTCACTTTTACTGATGTTAAAAACTAATGCTCAGGGGCACCTGGGTGGCTCAGGTATTTAAGCATCTGCCTTCGGCTCAGGTCATGATCCCAGGGTCCTGGGATCGAGTCCCGCATCAGGCTCCCTGATCAGTGGGGAGTCTGCTTCTCGTTCTTCCTCTACCCCTACCTCTCTCCCCCCATTCCCCGCTCATGTTCTCTCTCTCTCTGTCTGTCTCAAATAAATAAAACAAAATCTTATTGCTGATGCTAGAACTTCTAGCACTATACTGAATAGTAGTGGTGAGAGTGGGCATCCCTGTCATGTTCCTGACCTTAAGGGAAAAGCTCTCAGCTTTTCCCCATTGAGGATGATATTCACTGTGGGCTTTTCATAGATGGTTTTTATGATATTGAGGAATGTTCCCCCATCCCTACACTCTGAAGAGTTTTAATCAGGAAAGGATGTTGTATTTTGTCAAATGCTTTTTCTGCATCACTTGAGAGGATCATATGGTTCTTGTCTTTTATTAATGTGTTCTATCACATTGATTGATTTGCAAATGTTGAACCACCCTTGCATCCCAGGAATATATCCCACTTGGTCCTGGTGAATAATCCTCTTTAATGTACTGTTGGATCCTATTGGCTAGGATCTTGTTGAGTATTTTGGCATCCATGTTCATCAGGGATATTGGTCTGTAATTCTCCTTTTTGATGGGGTCTTTGTCTGGGTGTTATACACAACTAATGAATCATTGAACACCACATCAAAAACTAATGATGTACTACACAGGGACTAACTGAACATAATAAAAATAAATAAATGAATAAAAAATAAAAAATAAAATCTTAAATAAAAAACTAATGCTCAATTACGGATTGTGACTGGCTGATCCAGGATTCAAATCAAGATAGTATTGCATGACCACCAGTGCCCTGAACTACAACTAAGCACAATAACTAGCTAGCTAACTAACTAACCAAATGCATAAAGTGTATGCTTGTTTATTCACACACACACACTTTAGGGTTCAGAAAATCAACTAGAAAGACCAATAATCCCATATTTATCCCTGAAATATACACCATGAGCTAGTCATTACATTTTTTCACTTAATCATCCTATAATTCTGTGAAGTACATGTGCTCTTAACATCCTCATTTATGAATGAAGAAATTGAGACAGAAATGTTAAGTAACATCCCAAGTCAATGGGCATCAGGGGAGAAGGATGGGTTTAAGCAGACTCCTGTTGGAGTAAGTGAGTTTTGTGGGTGGCGGATGGTGCCTGCAGAGCTGCTTGAGTTTGTAAAAGAGGAACTATGTGTCCGGAACAGGCCACTGCATGAACTGATAAGAAACCACGATTCAAAAATAATTCAACAGAATGCCCAGTGCCATTAGAACCTGTCTAAGCCAGGCCAGGAGTCTCTCCTGAACAAGGCAGGACTGTCATCCTCAGAGGGAGAAAGAAAACCCACCATTTAAATTGCCTCCACCATCTTCTTTATTATTATTATTATTATGATGTTCTGTTAGTCACCATACAGTACATCATTACTTTTTGATGTAATGTTCCATGATTCATTGTTTGCATATAACACCCAGTGCTCCATGCAGAACGTGCCCCCCTTAATACCCATTACTGGGCTAATGCATCTCCCACCCCCCTCCCCTCTAAAACCCTCAGTTTGTTTCCCAGAGTCCATAGTCTCTCATGGTTCATCTCCCTCTCTGATTTTCCCCCCTTAATTTTCCCCCTCCATCTCCTAATGTCCTCCATGCTATTCCTTATGTTCCACATATAAGTGAAACTATATGATAATTGTCTTTCTCTGTTTGACTTATTTCACTTAACATAATCCCCTCCAGTTCCATCCATGTCGATGCAGATGGTGGGTATTCATCTTTTCTGATGGCTGAGTAATATTCCATTGTAAATTAGGAAATCGATTCCATTTACAATAGCACCAAAAACCACAAGATACTTTGGAATAAACCTAACCAAAGAGGTAAAGGATCTATACTCTAGGAACTACAGAACACTTATGAAAGAAATTGAAGAAGACATGAAAAGATGGAAAAACATTCCATGCTCATGGATCGGAAGAATAAACATTGTTAAAATGTTTATGATGCCCAGAGCAATCTATACTTTCAACGTCATCCCAATCAAAATACCAATGGCATTTTTCAAAGTGCTGGAACAAACAATCCTAAAATTTGTATGGAATCAGAAAAGACACTGAATCGCCAAGGAAATGTTGAAAAAGAAAAACAAAGCTGGGGGCATCACGTTGCCTGATTTCCAGCTATATTACAAAGCAGTGATCACCAAGACAGCATGGTACTGGCACAAAAACAGATGTACAGATCAATGGAACAGAATAGAGAGCCCAGATATGGACCCTCAATCTATGGTCAAATAATCTTCGACAAAGCAGGAAAAAATATGCAATGGAAAAAAGTCTCTTCAATAAATGGTGCTAGGAAAATTGGACAGCCACATGCAGAAGAATGAAACTCGACCATTCTCGAACGCCACACACAAAGATAAACTCTAAAGGGATGAAAGACTTCAATGTGAGACAGGAATCCATCAAAATCCTAGAGGAGAACATAGGCAGTAACCTCTTTGACATCGGCCACAGCAACTTCTTTCAAGATTCATCTCCAAAAGCTAGTGAAACAAAAGCAAAAATGAACTTTTGGGACTTCATCAAAATAAAAAGCTTCTGCACAGCAAAGGAAAGAGTCAACAAAACAAAGAGGCAACCCACAGAATGGGAGAAGATATTTGCAAATGACAGTACAGATAAAGGGCTGGTATCCAAAATCTATAAAGAACTTCTCAAATTCAACACCCAAAAAACAAATAATCAAGTCAAAAAGTGGGCAGAAGAGATGAACAGACACTTCTCTGAAGAAGACATACAAATGGCTAACAGGCACATGAAAAAATGTTCATCATCATTAGCCATCAGGGAAATCCAAATCAAAACCACACTGAGATACCACCTTACACCAGTTAGAATGGCAAAAATGGACAGGGCAAGAAACAACAAATGTTGGAGAGGGTGTGGAGAAAGGGGAACCCTCTTACACTGTTGGTGGGGATGCAAGTTGGTACAGCCACTTTGGAGAACAGTGTGCAGGTTCCTCAAAAATGTAAAACTAGAGCTACCCTATGAGCCAGCAATTGCACTCCTGGGTATTTACCCCAAAGACACAGATGTAGTGAAAAGAAGGGCCATATGCACCCCGATGTTCATAGCAGCAATGTCCGCAATAGCCAAACTGTGGAAAGAGCCGAGGTGCCCTTCAACAGATGAATGGATAAAGAAGATGTGGTCCATATATACAATGTTTCTTTCTTTGAATGTTTGGGTGTCACACCTTTGAGGGTTATTGAGATTTCAAGTGAAACTCCTTTTTGTGCAAAGGTTTCTCTCTCCCGAGTTGAGTTTCTAGAAGCAGCATTCTATGCCCATATACCCAAGAATTTTGTGCATGTTTTTATTCATTTCAATCTAGCTGCTTGTCCTACTGTTCTCCTGAAATTGCTCTTCTTAAGATCTTGTCTGCTAAATTCAAAGGATATTTTTTGGTCCTTCTCTGACAAGTCTCCAAAACGTAGCCGAATTGTTTTCCTATTAAATATGTTTTACAAATAAAATGCATGCTAATTAAAGACTAAGGCTGGCAATAAGAATCCTCCGTTGCATTGCATTGTTAATACGACAGCAGAATGTTTGGGTATATGTATACTATTTCCATATAAGATTCTCTTCGTTGCTGCAGTTCTAAACAACATTGCAAGTATAACTTTTCTCTTTCCACTGTAATTATGCAGTGAGTATTGTATAATGATCACCAGCCTTGAAAATCCATCAGGTTTTGACACACTTTGCTAAATCTGTCTGCTGGCTTAACAGAATACTTTATTCTGTGTTTAACTAGTTGATTTTACTCTTCTGAATTGTCCTTATTTTTTCTGTATAATTATTGGAGCCTTTAGAGGGGCATCTATTTGAATCAATTAGAGGAATCAAGATCATGGGTTCTGGGATAAGACTGCTTTGAGTAGAATACTGGCTTCAACACTTAACAGCTGGGTGAGAATTGGCACGCAACCTCTGTAAATTCCTCTTCTGCATTTTAAAGGATCATTTTTACCCAATTACCGCATCCAATTCTTTCAACAGGGCTAAATTATATGCTGAACACCTGGCTTGATTGGCCTATAAATGGCACTTGGGCGGGGGACATTGCCATAATCCCTTTTAAAAAAGGAAGACCTATGAAATCTGTTGGTAAATGTGACCTGAAGTCAAATTTGAGGAGACCATAGGGCCAGGAAGGACTCTGCAGACTGGGGTGGGGGGCGGGAATCAAGGTGTTGAGGATCTCAAGCAGTGGCTCTCTGCCTTCAGAGGGAGGAAGGGAGCTGGGCAGGGAGGATCATAGTTGCCTATTAATATGAAAAGAAGCACTAGAAAAATGTCCTTCCTCTTAAACTGGCATAAGACTTCAGGCAGCTCATAAATACCTTAAAATGTTAGGTGGTTTTTTCCCCTTATATTTAGGTCTTTAGTCCGTTTTGAGTTAGTTTTTGTACATAATGTGTGACTATTTATGGGAACCTTCCAGGACAGGCAAATCCATGGAGACGAGAAACAGACTGGTGGTGGCCAGGGTCTGCGGGGAGGGGAGAATGGGGAGCAAGTGTTTAATGGGTATGGGGTTTCCTTTTGGGGGGATGAAAATGTCTGGAACTAATCCAAGGTGGTGGTTACACAACACTGTGAATGTACTAAATGACACTGAACTGTTCACTTAAAATGGTTAATGGTTAATTTTATGTGAATTTTACCTTAAGAAAAGAGCAATCTATGCTTACATGGAAAAAAAAAAGTTGAGTGGTCAACAGGATTTGTTTCAAACCCAATACAAACAGAATTATTAGCTGTGTGTTCCAGCAGGCTTGGTGCCTGTGGAAGGTGGGACAGGTCTCTTTATAGAGTAGGATGTGGACACCTGGGATGCTTCAGTTGAATTCATCCCTCACACCAAGGTCTGGAGCAGATGCAGGTTCTGCAGGCTAATCCCCCAGGGACCAGCTTCTCTCTTGCAGCGCTATGGCAACTTCCCAATTGCAGGTACCCTCTCCACGTGCCTGGCAGGGTGGAGGGGCAAAGGTCAAAGGCCACTCAGCTGTTTCTGCCCTCTTTTTATCAGGACAGAAATAACATTCTAGAAAGCCCCACCAAAAAGACTTAAGCTGATTTCGCTGGCCAGCAATGTTCCTTGAGCACTCTTGGCTGAAACATGGTTTTGTGAATGGAGTTGGTGACAAAGAAGCAGGTAGAGTGGGCTTGCACCTCAGGAACACAGTGGAGGTCTGCCCTGGTCGGCCTCAGCACGAATCTTGGTGACTGCCCACCCATTGACCCCACCTCCTTGGATCTGCCCCACTTGTCCTTGCTGTGCTGGGAGCTGAGCTCCACATCTCTCCCCTACCTCCAAACCCTAGCTGCAGCTCCCTCTCTCCAGTAAAGCCTTCCTTACCATCTTCAAGGGTCATGAAAAAGTTTCCTTTACCAGCTTCTTGGTGTGGCTCTCCATCTTCCGCATGCAGCAAGAGAAAGTGCTTCTGAGTATAAGTCAAATTATGTGGCATCCCTGCCAGAAACCTCAAACCTGCTTCCTGTTATACCTGGAATCAAATTTTTAAAATCCAAATATAACTAGCCCCTGCCTTAATGAGCAGAGATCTGACCCTAGGGTATGAGTCCCATCCTGTGTTCATCTGTTTCAATGAGTGCCCATGCTGAAATCCACTTAGTCCCGAGCTTTAATACTCATTCACTCTGCTTAGACTTTACCCCCCACAAAACTCTCACAGCTAATAGCTCCTTGTCTTCATGTTCTCAATGACCTATTTCCTCTGAGAAAATGTCCATGCTCATGTGATGTAAAATCTGCCTCATTCTGCTTCTGTATCATCCTGTCTTCATATTTTTATGTCACTTGTTTCTGTTTGAATTGATCTGTGAAATGTCTGCTTCTCCCACCCTATACGTGTACCCAAATTGAGTATAAACCCCAAGTGGGCAGGGTTCTTACCCATCTTTGTAACTGTCCCTTCAGTTCTAAAATTGTTCCTGGCACCCAACGGGAAATTTTTTTGAATAAACTAGTGCCCACGGCCACTTAATGAGGTGGGTGATGACATGCTTGTTTTACAACTGGAAATCTGGGCATAGGACCCTTGACTCAAATGCTCATCTGTTCAATGAATAGAATTTCAAACCCATGTCAGTTGAGGTCGGGAAATAACTCTTTGTAAGCAATGGCAAATTGAAAAAGTGTACCACTCAACTGCTTGGTGAGTCTCTGTTGAGATATTTTCAACTTGAGACCATTTTGTAGTCAAGGTCCATAAACATCCTAAGACAACAACGTGTCAGGTTGTTCTAGAGAGCTGAAGTGAGTAGTTCTCATTAGCTCGTTTGTACACCAAATTTACTAAAAACTAACATGATCTGCTAGATCCAGGAGATGCCTCCGCATGGACTTCCTACCTATCCTCAGGGATTTGCACACTCTCAAAAGAGTCCCAGAATCTCAAAATGGGAACCACTGTGTCAAGGCAAAAACTAAGGGAGTTCTGTGTGAATTTTTCCTATTTTGGAGAGTTGGTTCCTAAAGCAGCAGGTCGGGAGTGAGAATTGCCCAGTTTCTGGCACAGAAGCAACCAGTATTTAAGACAGGAATACCAATTTGCTATCTCTTTTATTTTTCTCCTTAATTCTTTAATGCCCAAAGCTTGGATCTCTCATGCAGGGTGAGATGGGACCTTCTGCACAGCTGGGTTTCAGCCTGCAGCCCGTCCTGGAGCAGCTCAGCCAGGATGAGCTGAGCCAGTTCAAGTCTCTGTTGAGACCCCTCTCCCTGCAAGATGAGTTACAGCACATCCCTGAGACAGAGGTAGAGGAGGCTGATGGGAAGCAACTGGCAGAAATTCTCACCAACCACTGCCCCAGCCACTGGGTAGAGATGGTGACCATCCAGGTCTTTGACAAGATGAACCGAACAGATCTGTCTGAGAAAGCAAAGGATGAGTTCAGGGGTAAGTAGAAATGAGCCCACGCAGTGTCATAGGAGGAAGGAGGAGTAGCCTCCAGGGTTTTACATGTATAGGAATAACATTGAGCCTTGGAGAGGCCCCCTGTCCTGAACTGAAATGCTAGACCTTCATAAAGTCTGGAGGTATCTCTCATTCTAGCTATTTCTACTCTGTCCAGGTATTGTATACCTTCCCCGGCCTCCTCAGTCTATATCCCTTCTCTTTTCTAAGACTGTTCCTGGAGTATATTCTGGATCCCATTCTCATATACATCCAAGATGTTAAATTATTACACACCTTCTGTTTGGTTTTCAGCTCCCACTCATGTTTCCTTCCACACACTCACAAACCCCTACCTTCCCTTTGATCAGCAGCACTAATAGCATTTGGGGCTGGGTGAGGAGACCTGTTTTGCATTGCAGGATATTTAGCAGCATCCCTGGGACCCCAGTGCTAGCATCCCAGCACCTCCACCCATTAGATGCTAGGAGCACACTCCCCTCACTTGCAACAGCCAGAAATGTCTCTAGACCCTGCCAAATGGCCCCTGAGTAGAGAACAGTGTTTTAGGTCAGTGGTTGTCAACTTTTACCGTTCTGGGCAATCTCCTCAGGAGCTCAAATACACTGATGTCCAGAACTGGTCACCAGAGACTCTGATTTCGCTAAATGATCTGTGTCTCCCCTAGGTGTGGGGTTCTTGAAAGCTTCCCAGATGATGCCCGTGTGCACCCAAGGTTTTATAATGTCCAGGGCTCTGCTGCCTAACAGAGTGGCCGTATGCAGTTAGCACACTTGGCACGTGGCTGGTTGGATTCAAGCATGCTACAAGGCTGGAATACACATGGGCTTTTAACGGCATGCTTTTATGTACCATCTCATGAGCAACTCTTACACTGACTACACATCTAAGCGTTAGCATTTTAGATACACAAAAATTATGAAAATTAGTTGTACCTCTTTATACCTTTCATAATGTGGCTACTAGAAAATACAAAATTACATAGGTAGCTTGCTTTTGTGACAGATGTTATATTTGTTTTGGAGAGCACTCTGCTCTAGGGGACCTTTTCTGTCTTCCTCTTTGGCAAGGGTATTCAAAACAGCTCTGCCTTACCAACAATTTTCTTTTTCCTTAAAAAAAAAAAAAAAGACCAGTTTTATTCCAGCGAGGGATCCGTTTTTAGCTTAATGTTCCCTGTCTTCAATGGACAGGTGAGGGTTTTCACCCCTAGCTGGCCTCTGGAGATTATAAATTTGGAAATAGCATGAAGAAACTCTGAGCGTAGCACCTATAAGGATCTGGCTCTGAAAAGTGTGGGTTTCCCCCACCTCCTCCTCTACCAGAAGCAGCTCTGGAGTCTCTTGGAACAAGCCTCCAGCATTAGATAAGCTACCTCATTTACTTTTCATGTGAGATTTTGGAATTCAGGAGCTTGTTTTAATTAGACAAGACACGGTGCTGAGCACTAAGGATGCAAAGAAAGACAAGCCCTCCTCTCTGCTGCCATGCAGGTGGGTGAGGAGTGAGACCTGGGGAGCTCAGGGAGGCGGTATTTATACCAGAAGTCAGTAAGCACACACAGATGCAGGAAAGGGTGAGCTTTCCCTTGGAATCTGGACAAGCTGGATTTTAGACTGACCTGCAGCAAGAGTTGGCCAACCAGGCTCACAAACCGGATCCAACCTGCCACGTGCTTTTGACCTTCCCACAAGCTAAGAACAGTTCTTATATTTTTAAATGGTGGGGGGGGGGGGGCGGGCAGAATCAAAAGACTGTCTTATAGCCTATGAAAATCATATGAAACTCAAACTTCAGTATTCATAAACGAAGTTTTCTTTGCACATGGCATACTCATTTGCTTATATGTTGTCTGTGACAGCTTTTGCCCTACAAGGACAGAGATGAGAGGTGTGGCCCGAAGAGCAGGAAATATTTACTGTCTGGCCCTTTGCAGGAGCAAGAAAATTAAGTTTGCTAACCCCAGCCAAAAGGATTTTTGAGTTAGTGATTTTCAACATTCTCTCCTCTCAACATCCCAAATCCCCAGTATCCTTAATGATATGACTTGGGCTCAAGGCAACAGTAAACGGGAGGGTGGTGTGAAGAGCAAAGGCACAACCATTGATAATCTCAACCCCGGGTGTCCTGACTTCTACCAATACACAAGTGTGTTAAAAGGTTCCACGATGATGACCTAAATAAAGGTCAAAGGTAGACTGGTGGTCCATCAGATCTTATATTTGGCAGTGCTTTAAGGAATACTGCCTGCTTAAAAAGTTGTATTCGTTCCATTAAGTGTTTGGGCTAAAAGCACAGAGAATTCTTCATTCAGAACCCTGTCCTTGGCTTTTATGACATTGTTGCCTTTGCCTTGTTGCTTGTTGAGGATTATTTTTTCTTCCGTTCTTTCAGAATTCTTGTTCTTCTGCCTCATCTTCAAAATGGATGACTGGCTGGCCATTTTACCACTCAGCATCCTGGTCCTGGTAGATATCCCTTGGAGTCTTACTGGCTATTTATGCCTGAAGTCTTTCCAAAGGATAACTTCAGACCAGCATTTTCCCTGAACTTTAGATGCCCACAGCCAATTGCCTCCTGGGAATCTCTTCCGGACTCTCCTAGACTCACCTCTTCTTTATCCAGTGTTGAGCTTAAAGTACTTCCTCTCCTTTCAGGACTCCACCCTGTTCCTATATTCCCTCCCTGGACAGTGTGGTTTTATCTACCTCATCAGAAACCAGGAAATTAATCCATGAAAGCTTTCTGATGCCCTCAAGACAGAGTAATTGTGCACACGTGCTCATTTCTCTCACGTGTGAACTTGACTGGCTCCACCTAGGATAAATCCACCATGATGAGCACTCTGTGACCTGCAGCTTTCTTGAGCTCCACCACCCCCACCCCAAACACACACACACACACACACACGCACACACTTTCACAGTCTTTCCTTTTGTTTAACTACACCCTTAAGTACATCCTCAGGGCATAACGTCCTTGACCTGCTCTGGAGATAGGACTGTGGCCCATACCCACTCTCATCCTCCTCCTGGATGGACCCCTGCTCGTACTCCCAGCCTCTAGGGCTATGAAAGCAGGGTCGTGGAGATATGCTGGTCTTGGAGCTGCCCAAGACACACTTCTGTCCCCTTAATAAACCATTTCTTGGGGGCACCCGGGTGGCTCAGTTAAGCATCTTCCTTCAGCTCAAGTCATGATCCCAGGGTCCTGGGATAGAGCCCCTCATCAGTCTCCCTGCTCAGCGGGGAGCCTGCTTCTCTCCCCCTCTGCCTGCTGCTCCCCCTGCTTGTGCTCTCTCTCTGTCAAATAAATAAAATTTTTAAATAAACCATTTCTTGTCAAGCTGGACTGGTCAGCCTTTTTCTTCAGTCTTGTGGCTCATTGGGCCTTTGGAGATTATTGTGCATACACCTCCCTCCCATGGAACACTCACTGTGTGTTCTCAACTGCATAAGAAGCCACCATAGGAAGCCAGAAGAGGCATGGAAGCCTGAGATCGTGGCCTGACACACTTTATCTCCAGTAGCATGTTAAGGTCCTTTTTATGTCATCGGGGCTTAAGTATGAGACCCAGTTGTCAAACATAACTCTCTCCCTGGGTAGAAGTTTCAATACTAACCTAGTGACAAGCCTATAATGCCCCCTCTTTTCTCAGGGATCACCAGGACTCCAGAACCAAAATGTGCAAACTTGGAAGAAACCCAACAGTGTGCAGAAGAAAAGGAGCCAGGTTGGTCTTAGAACACCCAGGGTTGGAGCAAGCCAAGGGACACATACCCCACCTCGTTGTGTCCTCTCTGCCCCCACCCTTTGGGAGCTCCATCTCTCCAACCTCATTTTTGCCACTATTTATAATCACCAGTTGCCTCACAGAGAATGCCTTCCTCCCTCACTTAAGAACAAAGCAAGGGAAGGACCATTGGAGAGAACTGGAATTCCTGTAGTTCACAGAAAATTTGTGTACCGTATGGAGTTTTTCTTTGATTTTTCAATCTCAGATGCTCAGACTTTAGTAATCTCAACTCCCAGATGAGAAAGTTGAGATGTGCCGTAGGTGGGTGACTCTCCTGAATGGGCTCTATGGTCCGTTTAACGTCAGTGAGTTGCTCAAGTCAGCCTGCTAGTATTTTTTGTTAATGACCCTAGTGAAGTACAATCTATGTATCCATAAATTTCAATCATTTTAAATGTGCTACTACTAACTTTCAGTAAACGTACAGAGTTTTGCAACCATCACCACTATCTGATTTTACAACATTTACATCAATCCAAAAAGTTCCCTCATGTCCACATGTGGTCACTCCCTGGTCTCTGTCCCCCAGTTCCAGGCAACCCTTACTTTATTTTGTCTCTCTAGACTTGCCTTTTCTGGACACATGTGGTCTTTCCTGTCATCTTTCATCACTTAGCATAATGTTTTTGAAGTTTGTCCATATTATTTCATGTATCACTGATTCATCCCTTTTTATTACAGAGTAATATTCTATTGTGTGGATATGCCACACTTGATTGTCCGTTCATTGGTGGATGTCTGAATTTTTTCTACTTTGTAACTGCCTTGTATAACGCTGCTATGAACCTTCATGTGCTAGTCTTGGCATACACACGTTTTCATTTACCTTGGGCAGATACTCAGGAGTTGTCTGGCATTCCACATGGGCATGACATCACTTGTTTACTCAGATACTTGAGCAGCTATAATGGGTTGGGCCGTATGAAGGTCTCTCTCCTGATATCCTGGTGCACAGTCTAGTCCAGCGGGAAGGATAGACAAGTAGTTTCAATAGATCACATTGAGTTTTGGTAGAGCAACTAGAACAAATATTTCTTGTTATGGGTCTACAGAGGAGAGGCAGGTGACTTGGTTTAGAAGGTCCTTTACTCTGTTCATCTCTATAAACCTGGCTGTTGCACCTCCCAGCACATGATATAGACAGAGATTAGATTCTGCACTCCTTGGAGCCCGCTTTAACACCACATCTCTGGTAAAAGAAATTCACATGTTTTTGTGTCAAGCTCATTTTTAATTTGTATCTTGTAGCACTTACACATGTACAGGAAGAAGATGTCAGAAACCCAGAAGAAGCAAAGGAAGTTTTGAAAGGAGAAAAGCCAGGTCTGTATCCTATCTTCCTGGATGAGCTTGGTGTCAGGTAGTTCTTTATAAACTTCTCTATTGTCTCTTTCCTACTTAACACAAAGTATTTTGTTTTCTAATGAATAACCAGCTATATCCTTCCTATCCCCTACCTCCTATCACTGAAGGTAAACAGGATAAATATAGAAGTATTTTCAAAGAGAAAGTCCAGCAACTCTGGAAGAAGAACTTTTGGCCTGGAGCCAGTGAAAACATTCACACTGTCACCCAAAGATATGAGACACTGATCCCATTCTGTAATCCTAAAATACTTGCAGGGCCATTTCCACACACGGTGGTCCCACCGGCGTCAGGAAGACCACTCTGGCCAAGAAGTGCATGCTGGACTGGACGCAGGACAACCTCGCACAGACCCGCCCCCGTGCCTTCTATCTCAGCTGCAAAGTGCTCAGCCGCAAGGGGATGTGCTCCTTCGCAGAGCTGCTGGCCGAGAGCGCCCCAGACCTACAGGATGCCCTTCCGCAGGTCCTCGCCCAGGCGCAGAAACTCCTGTTCATCATTGATGCTTTTGAGGAGCTGCGCGTGCCCCTGGGGGTGGGGGCGCTGGTGCACGACCTGTGTGGCGACTGGAGGTTGCAGAGACCTGCACCTGTCCTCCTGGGGAGCTTGCTGACAAGGAAGTTCTTACCCACGGCCACCCCACTGGTCACCACGCGGCCCGAGGCCCTGAGGGAGCTGCAGTTCCTGGTGGAGCGGCCACTCTTGGTGGAGATGGAAGGGCTCTCAGAACGCGACAGGAGGGCGTATTTCCTGGGACACTTTGGAGGGGAGGCTCAGGCGCTGCGCGCTTTCCACCTGATGAAGAGCAATGCGGCGCTGTTCCGCATGGGCGCAGCGCCCGCCATGTGCTGGATGGTGTGCACCTGCCTGAGGCTGCAGATGGACGAGGGCGAGGACCCCCGCCCCACCTGCCAGACCACCATGTTGCTGCTGCTGTGCTTTCTCTGCAGTCGGTTCGCGCCCGTGCAGGGCAGCTGCCCAGGTCCACACCTCGGGGCTGCGCTGCACGCCCTGTGCCTGCTGGCCGCCGAGGGCACGTGGGCGCAGACCTCGGTGTTTGATGGACACGACCTGCGCAGGCTGGGCATGGACGAGTCTGACCTGCGCCCTTTCCTGGACAGGAGCATCCTCCAGAAGGGCAGAGACCGTGAGGGCTGCTACTGCTTCATCCACCTGAGCGTCCAGCAGTTCCTGGCCGCTGCGCTCTACGTTCTGGGCAGCGAGGACCACCAAGACGTGGGGAGCCCCAGCTGGAACATTGGGGGTGTGCAGAGGCTGCTGTCCAAGGAAGAAGGACTCAAGAACCCCCACCTGGCCCCCGTGGGGCGCTTCCTATTCGGCCTCGCCAATGAAAAGAGGGCCAGGGAGCTGGGGACCACGTTTGGCTCCCGGTGTCCACGGAGGTCAAGCAGGAGCTACTGGAATGCAGAATAAGGTCCGCCGAGAACAGACCCTTCTCCTCGGTGACCGACACGAAGGAGATTTTGTACTGTCTCTACGAATCCCAAGAGGAGCAGCTTGTGAAGGAGGCCACGGCCCAGGTCACAGAAGTGTCCCTGCATTTGCAAGATACCTCGGACATGGTACACACAGCATTCTGCCTCAAGCATTGTGAAAACTTGCAGAAAATGTGGCTGTGGGTAGAAAAGGGGATGTTCCTGGAGAACGATGCTGCATGGGAATCAGAGGCTCAGGCTGACTGGTAAGGACCTGCCCTGTTCACTCTGTTAGTGCCCCCTCTTCAGCCTCATCCCCGCTGCATTAGGATCAGGGCAGAGTGTCCTACTCCCTGTGGCTTAGGGTCAGAATTTTCTTCTTGCCAGAATTTCTTCTGCCAGCTTGCCATTCAAGGTGGGGAGCACAATGCTCAGATTAAGGGTGGGGTCTTTAGAACTAGACCTTGTTTTGAGACTTGTCTCCTTTTTTCTTTAACTGAGCAATTTTTGCAAATGGTTCGACCTTATTTCAGTCCTCATGTCGGTTGTCTAGGTTGCCCATTTGTATGGGATTGTCCCATTTGGCATGACAGATGGAAAGGCATTAAAGATGTGAAGTCAGAGGTTGATTCAACAAGGTTTCTGAAAGCTGCCCCCCATCGGTGATCGTGGGTACCTGCCTAACACAACTGACACAATGAAATTACCCCAGTCAGTTATGAGGCTTTTCTATTCTTGATGTAGGCTCAAGTAACATCAGCTCAGCTCATAAAGACTTTCCAAATACTATTTATCACCTGGTGGCTACGTGTAATCTTCCATGTTGAGGAATCCATGTTGAGGATCCTGGTTTCAGAAAATCGTGCTTGAGTGGGATTAGAACTCCAGTCTGCTATCTTATGAAGTCCTCCTGTCACAATCCAAGATCCCTGCTCATGGTCCTGTGTAGGGCCCTCCCCCCCCACCCCCCACCCCGCCACATACTGACATTTATTTTATCAACTTGCCCCCCCTCAACCCTAGGTTGTCATCCGAAATCAGTATCTGAAATCCTCATGCATACGGAGCCAGAATAAAATGCCCTCCTGGCTTTCCTGTTGGAGGTGTCTGTTTTATACATTCCCTCAACTTTCCCTCACATTCCTTCCCCATTTAGCAGAGAGCCATGAACTCGAGTCACCCCAGGGGGCGTTAGGACCATGACAGCTGGGCATGAACATTTCTCCACCTCGCAGATCACCAGCAGTCCACAGACCTTATCCCTTTGTCCGTATCCTGATTTTGTTTCTTCTCTCATCCAAGTGTTTACACAGGCCCACATGCTGGTTTACCTAAATCTTTCTTCTGCAGGAGGGCATCAAAGAGCTGCTTTGAATGAAAATGAGATTGCACAAATAGCCTCCTCTCTCTATCCCATCCAAGATCCCAAGTCAAAATAGTCTCTATTTTTACTTTTTCTTTTTAACATTGGTTTGGTTAAAACCAGCAATGGTGCCAATGTTAAAATGACAGGTAATTAACCACAGTTGGGCTGCTTGGTTCTTGGAGCACCCCCATCTGAGAAGAAGGCAACGGATGTCTTTAGGTGTGATTATGGTCATTCTGATCCGAAACGCAAACTGATGCTTTTCATGAACGTTCCTTTCAGGTGCTTTTTGCCACTTTCCTTTCTGTCCTGCTCATCACAGCAGGCCCATAACATTGCTGATCTGTAACTCCTGGGATGCTTAAATCACAAGATGCCTTCAGTCAGGTCGCTTCCTCCGGTAGCAGGGTGGTAAGGAGCCCGTGTCTACATAACGGCTTGATTATCTTACCTTGATAAGACCATTGCACTAATCCTACACAGCCTCAGATTTCTCTCCCCAGAGCATATAGACCGTGCTCTTTGAAAATCACAAACTAGCTTTATAATGGCTTGTCCTCCTCATGTTGCTTCAAGTTCTACAATGAGGTCGTTAATTTTAAATATGTCTTTCATTGAGGCAAGCACCACTAATAAAACCAAAGGTATAACCTCGTCTTAAAACAGCCATGGGCATGGGGTGCCTGGGTGGCTCAGTTGTTAACCGTCTGCCTTCAGCTCAGGTCATGACCCCAGGGTCCTGGGATCGAGTCCCGCATCAGGCTCCCTGCTCAGCAGGAAGCCTGCTTCCCCCTCTCCCACTCCCCCTGCTTGTGTTCCCTCTCTCTCTGTCAAATAAATAAATAATCTTAAAAAAAAAAAAAAAACAGCCATGGGCTCTAGAGCTGACAGAATCTAAGTTCTGTCTGCCTTCTTTTTCTTCCCTATTTCAAACCACAAAATGTCTGCTTTGTGTAGGACTTGCTATTGAGTCAAATCTACTAATGAAGTTTCTTGCCTTTAGAAACTGCTTATTTCTTCTCCCGGCTCTTTTGAAACTTAGGAAGATATTCACATTGACTCAAATAAAGTTATCCTTCCATTAGTGCCTTTGGAAGAGCAACCCCCAAACACGGTCTTGTGTAGCCTTGCCCTTCTGTAGGAGGAATGACAATTATCCTTCAGAAGACAGAGTGACATGAATGACCAGCCTCACAAGACTTAGAGGCAGAGTGGAAAATAAGAAGTCAATTATTCAGATAAATTTTTATGCTCTGGAAACTGGATGCCTTGATTTCAAATCAGCTGAGCACAGTTATAGGCTGAGGGATAGAAGATGATAGGAGGTAACGTAGGTGCTGGGATCTTATTGTCTCACTTTGAGCTCTGTCTCTGTTAGAGCTCTGTTACTATGTGATGATGTAGGGTGAGTTAGATACTTTCTGTGCTTCTGTTCCATTACCCTCAAGTAGCCACAGTACCTACTTCAGAGTAGTAGGTTTTTTTTATTATTATTATATTAGTCACCATACAGTACATCATTAGTTTTTGATGTAGTGTTCCCTGATTCAATATTTGCATATAACACCCAGTGCTCATCCCAACACATGCCCTCCTTAATACCCATCACTGGGCTACCCCATTCCCCACCCCCCCTCCCCTCAGAAACCCTCAGATTGTTCCCAGAGTCCATAGTCTCTCATGGTTCCTCTCCCCCTCTGATTTTCCCCCTTTCAGTTTTCCCTTCCTTCCCCTAATGTCCTCCATGCTATTCCTTATGTTTCACATATGAGTGAAACCATATAATAATTGTCTTTCTCTGCTTGACTTATTTCACATAGCATAATCTCCTCCAGTTCCATCCATATTGATGCAAATGGTGGGTATTCATCCTTTCTGATGGCTAATATTCCATTGTATATATGAACCACATCTTCTTTATCCATTCTGTTGAAGGCATCTCGGCTCCTTCCACAGTTTGGCTATTGTGGACATTGCTGCTATGAACATTGGGGTGCATATGGCCCTTCTTTTCACTACATCTGTATCTTTGGGGTAAATACCTAGTAATTCAATTGCTGGGTCATAGGGAAGCTCTATTTTTAATTTTTTGAGGCACCTCCACACTGTTCTCCAAAGTGGCTGTACCAACTTGCATTCCCACCAACAGTGTAAGAGGGTTCCCCTTTCTCCACAAACTCTCCACATTCATTGTTTCTTGCCCTGTCCATTTTTGCCATTCCAACTGGTGTAAGGTGGTGTCTCAATGTGGTTTTGATTTGAATTTCCCTGATGGCTAATGATGATGAACATTTTTTCATGTGTCTGTTAGCCATTTGTATGTCTTCTTCAGAGAAGTGTCTGTTCATGTCTTCTGCCCATTTTTTGACTTGATTATTTGCTTTTTGGGTGTTGAGTTTGAGAAGTTCTTTATAGATCTTGGATACCAGCCCTTTGTAGTGTCATTTGCAAATATCTTCTCCCATTCTGTGGGTTGCCTCTTTGTTTTGTGGACTGTTTCCTCTGCTGTGCAGAAGCTTTTTATCTTGATGAAGTCCCAAAAGTTCATTTTTACTTTTGTTTCACTAGCCTTTGGAGATGGAAAGAAGTTGCCGTGGCCAATGTCAAAGAGGTTACTGCCTGTGTTTTCCTCTAGGATTTTGATGGATTCTTGTCTCACATTGAGGTCTTTCATCCATTTTGAGTTTATCTTTGTGTATGGTGTTAGAGAATGGTCGAGTTTCATTCTTCTGCATGTGGCTGTCCAATTTTCCCAGCACCATTTATTGAAGAGACACTCTTTTTTCCATTGCATATTTTTTCCTGCTTTGTCGAAGATTATTTGTCCATGGAGTTGAGGGTCCATATCTGGGCTCTCTATTCTGTTCCATTGGTCTATATGTCCATTTTTGTGCCAGTACCATGCTGTCTTGGTGATCATGGCTTTGTAATATAACTTGAAATCGAGCAATGTGATGCCCCCAGCTTTGTTTTTCTTTTTCAACAATTCCTTGGCGATTTGGGGTCTTTTCTGATTCCATACAAATTTTAGGATTGTTTGTTCCAGCACTTTGAAAAATGTCATTGGAATTTTGATCAGGATGGCATTGAAGGTATAGATTGCTCTGGGCAGCATAGACATTTTAACAATTTTTTTCTTCCAATCCATGAACATGGAATGTTTTTGCATCTTTTTGTGTCTTCTTCAATTTCCTTCATGAGTGTTCTGTAGTTCCTAGATATGGATCCTTTACATCTTTGGTTAGGTTTATTCTGCGGTATCTTATGGTTTTTGGTGCTATTGTAAATGGAATCGTTTCTCTAATTTCTCTTTCTACAGTTGCATTGTTAGTGTATAATAAAGCAACTGATTTCTGTGCACTGATTTTGTATCCTGCCACATTACTGAATTGCTGGATGAGTTCTAGTAATTTGGGGGTGGAGTCTTTTGGGTTTTCCACATAAAGTATCATGTCATCTGCAAAGAGAGAGAGTTTGACTTCTTCTTTGCCAGTTTGAATACCTTTTATTTCTTTTTGTTGTCTGATTGCTGTTGCTAGGACTTCTAGTACTATGTTAAACAATAGTGGCGAGAGTGGGCATCCTTGACGTGTTCCTGATCTTAAGGGAAAGGCTCTCAGCTTTTCCCCATTGAGGATGATATTCGCTGTGTGTTTTTCATAGATGGATTTTATGAACTTGAGGAATGTTCCCTCTATCCCTATACACTGAAGAGTTTTAATCAGGAAAGGATGCTGTATTTTGTCAAATGCTTTTTCTGGATCAATTGAGAGGACCATATGGTTCTTCTCTCTCCTCCCATTAATGTGTTCTATCACATTGATTGATTTGCGAATGTTGAACCACCCTTGCATCCTGGGGATAAATCCCACTTGGTCGTGGTGGATGATCCTTTTAACGTATTGTTGGATCCTATTAGCTAGGATTTTGTTGACGATTTTGGAATCCATGTTCATCAGGGATATTGGTTTGAAATTCTCCTTTTTGATGGGGTCTTTGCCTGGTTTTGGGATCAAGGTAATGCTGGCCTCATAGAATGAGTTTGGAAGGTTTTCTTCCATTTCTATTTTTTGAAACAGCTTCAGAAGAATAGGTATTATTTCTTCTTTAAATGTTTGATTAAATTCCCCTGGGAAGCCATCTGGCCCTGAACTCTTGTTTTTGGGGAGGCTTTTGATCACTGCTTCAGTCTTATTACTGGTTATTGTTCTATTCAGATTGTCAGTTTCTTCCTGTTTCAGTCTTGGTGATTTATAAGTTTTCAGGAAGGCATCCATTTCTTCCATGTTGCTTAATTTATTGGCACATAGTTGCTGATAATAATTTCTAATAATTGTTTCTATTTCCTTGGTGTTAGTCATGATCTCTCCCCTTTCATTCATAATCTTATTAATTTGGGTCCTTTCTCTTTTCTTTTTTATAAATCTGGCCAGAGGTTTATCAATCTTATTCTTTCAAAGAACCAGCTTCCAGTCGTTGATCTGGTCTACTGGGTTTTTTTGTGTGTGTTTTTTTGTGTTTTTTTGGTTTCTATTTCATTGATCTCTGCTCTAATCTTTATTATTTCTCTTCTCCTGCTTGGTTTATGTTTTATTTGTTGTTCTTTATCCACTTCCTTTAGGTGTAAGGTTATCTTGTGCATTCAGGATTTTTCTACATTTTTGAGAGAAGCTTGGATGGCTATGTATTCCCCCCTTAGGACCACCTTTGCAGTATCGCATAGGTTTTGGACCAATGTGTTTTTGTTCTCATTGGTTTCCATGAATTGTTTAGGTTCTTCTTTGATTTCCTGGTTGACCCAAACATTCTTTAGCATGATGGTCTTTAGCCTCCAAGTATTTGAAGTATCCTTCCAAATTTTTTCTTGTGATTGAGTTCCAGTTTCAAAGCACTGTGGTCTGAAAATATGCAGGGAATAATCTCAGTCTTTTGGTATCGGTTGAGACCTGATTTGTGACCCAGTGTGTGGTCTATTCTGGAGAAAGTCCCATGTGCATTTGAGAAGAATGAGTATTCTGTTGTTTTAGGGTGGAATGTTCTGTATATATCTATGAAGTCCATCTGGTCCAATGTGTCATTCAAAGCTCTTGTTTCTTTGTTGATCTTCTGCTTAGATGATCTGTCTATTGCTGAGAGTGGAGTGTTGAGGTCTCCTACTATTAAAGTATTATTATCAATATGATTCTTTATTTTGGTTAACAATTGGCTTATGTAGTTGGCTGCTCCCATGTTAGGGGCATAGATATTTACAATTGTTTGATCTTCTTGTCAGATAGACCCTTTAGAATGATATAGTGTCCTTCTGTGTCTCTAACTACAGTCTTTAGCTTAAAATCTAATTTGTCTGATATGAGAATTGCTATCCCAGCTTTCTTTTGAGGTCCATTGGCATGGAAGATGGATCTCCATCACTTCACTTTCAGTCTGGATGTATCTTTAGGTTCAAAATGAGTCTCTTGCAGATAGCATATGGATGGGTCTTGTCTTTTTATCCAACCTGTAACCCTGTGTCATTGCATGGGAGCATTTGGGCCATTCACATTGAGGGTGACTATTGAATGATATGATTTTAGTGACATCCTATTGGCTGTGATGTCCCTGTTTGTATAGATTGTCTCTGTAAATTTCTGGTCTATGCTACTCTTGGAGTCTTTCTTCTTTTATAGAGCCCCCTTAATATTTCCTGCAGGGCTGGCTAGGTGGTCACATATTCTTTCAGTTTTTGCCAGTCCTGGAAGCTCTTTACCTCAATCCATTCTGAATGACAGCCTTGCTGGATAAAGTATTCTTGGCTGCATGTTCTTTTCATTTAGTACTCTGAATATTTCCTGCCAGCCCTTTCTGGCTTGCCAGGTCTCTGTGGACAGGTCTGATGTTATTCTGATGTTCCTCCCTCCTACATAAGAAATCTCTTCCCCCTAGCTGCTTTCAGGATTGCTTCCTTGGTTCTAAGCTTTGTGAGTTTTACTATTATATGTCGAGGCGTTGATCTGTTCTCTTTGATCTTGGGAAGAGTCCTCTCTGCCTCTTGGACATGAATGCTTGTTTCCTTCCCCAGATTAGGGAAGTTCTCAGCTATGATTTGCTCAAATATATCTTCTAGTCCTCTCTCTGTCTCCACCCCTCAGGGATCCCAATAATTCTGACATTGGAAAGTTTAATGGCATCATTAATCTCTCTCAGTCTGGTCTCTTGGGCTTTTAGGTGTTTATCCCAGGCCTCCTTGGCTTCCTCCTTTCCTATCATCTTATCTTCTAGCTCTCTAATTCGTTCTTCTGCCTCATTTACCCTGGCTGTCAGGGTATCTGGTTTAGACTGCATCTCATTCATAGCATTTTTAAATTCGGCCTGATTCGATCCCATTTCTGCCCTTAGAGATTCTATATTGTCACTAATATTTTTCTCAAGCCTAGATATTGACTTCCTAATTGCTACTCTGAATTTTATCTCTGACATCTTGCTTATATCCATATCCATTAGGTCTGTGGCAGAGGCCATAGTTTCTGATTCTTTTCTTTGTTGGGGGTTCCTCCTCTTAGTCATGCTGTTGAGGGTGGTTGAGGGAATGTACAGAGTCCAAAGTATTAACCACGACCCAAGCAAGATGCACCATTTTATAGGGACCCTAGGGTTGTTATCCTCTTGTTCTTCCAACCTGTCTTCTGGGGGAGAGGCTTGCCACGCTGTTACTCATGCAACCCAGCTTGGGCAAGTTGCCCCGCCCCCTCTTAGGGGTGGTGGGAGGGGGTAGGCTCAGTGGAAACCAGTTTTTTGAGCTTTTGTTCTCTGGTGGCATTCTGTGTCTCTTCCAAGAGAGCAGAAATGACCGCACCCAAACCTCTGACCCAGAGCAGAGAAATCGTAATCTGCTCTTCACTGAGCTCTCCAGGCCACACAGTCTCCGTTTCTGTCTGTGCTGCTAAAAACCGCAGCCTCCCCGGTGGTGCACCCCACAGCAACTCTCCCAGAGATCGATCCCAGGGCCCGGTCTTGTCTCTGCCCTTTGTGCTTCTAAAACCACAAGCCACCCCCAGTTCGCACACCTGCAGCTCCTGGATCCTGTCAGGGGGCTGGATTAAAGTCCTTTCCCTGCTGCTACCACCTTCTTGTCTGTGCCCGGTCCCCAGCATGGACACTTTTGCGCTCTGGTGTTCTATCACCTTCCCAGTGCCAGCTTATGGCGGCTCCCTCCCCCTTCTGTTTATCTTCTGATATCTGCCTGCAGAATCATGGCTCTGCCCTTCGTACCTTGAGACTGCCAGAGATTTTCTGCTTGTAGAGATCCAGATATATATTCTTACATCTCAGGCTGATTTCGTGGGTGTTCAGAATGGTTTGGTAGATATCCAGCTAAATTCAGGGGACCTGTTGAAATAGGGTCCCCTACTCCTCCGCCATCTTGCCTCTATTCCAGAGTAGTATGTTTTATTTTTTTTTCAGAGTAGTATGTTTTAAATGCCTAATTCTAAAATTGTTCAAGGTGCCTAGCATATAACAATGAATCATGGAACACTACATCAAAAACTAATGATGTAATGTATGGTGATTAACATAACATAATAAAAAAAACTAATGATGGATTGTATGGTGACTAACATAACATAATAAAATAAAATTTTAAAAAATAATAAAAAAATAAAATTGTTCAAGGTGCCTAGCATATAAGAGCTCAAATTCCAGCTGCTTCTTTCATTTACATTTTGCTCTCTGTTATTATATTTATCTTACTGGTTACTCTTATTCCTTACACACTTGTACCTTCAATTTTATCCACAAAACCCTTCAGATATTAGACTACTCTTTAGGTCCCACAGTATTTCCCCATCAACAATTAAAATGTTTTTTTTCCTAATTTTATTATATTATGTTAGTCATCATACAGTATAACTTTCTGACACATCATGGTTTCAAGTGTTTGCACCATTTTCCTGAAAGTCAATTTTTTTCTGATTGCAAAGAACCCATATATAAATAGAAAATTAAAGCAATACTGAAAAAGATAAAGAAATCATATCACCTACACAAACCCTACCCCCAGAAGCAACCACAGAACAAAATAAACATTCTCTGATAAGTCTGTGATTATATTTTCTCAAGTTTTTATGGACATCATTTTAGGTTACAAATATAATTGTAAATTAGATTGAGAATATCATTTATATGGACACACCATCAGACATTCAAATCTCCTCTGACATGTATATCACTCAGTTTTTTTTAAATCAGTGATGAATATTGCTTTCAATCTTTTATCAATCATCTTAGAATATTGGCTTATTCTAACACTCTGTTAGATTATCGTGCAAGAAGTTTGAGTTCTGGGGTGCCTAGTAAGCTCAGTCAGTTAAGCGTCTGACTTCAGCTCAGGTCATGGTCTCCTGGTCCTGGGATCAAGCCCCGCATTGGGCTCCCTGCTCAGTGGGGAGTCTGTCCCTCTCCCTCTGTCTCTCACCCCACTCATGCTCACTCGCCCTTTCTCAAATACATAAAAAATCTTTTTTTAACTTTATTTTTTTAATTTTATTTTATTGTTATGTTAGTCACCATAAAATACATCAGTAATTTTTGATGTAGTGATCCGTGATTCATTGTTTTCTTATACCACCCAGTGCTCCATGCAGTACATGCCTTCCTTAATACCCAGGACTGGGTTAACCCATCCCCCCAGCCCCCTCCCCTCTAAAACCCTCTATTTTATTTTATTCTGTTATGTCAGTGACCACACATTACAGCATTAGTTTTCGATGCAGTGTTCCATGATTCATTGTTTTCATATAACACCCAGTGCTCCATGCAGTATGTGCCCTCCTTAATAGCCATCACTGGGCTAACCCATCCCCCACCCCCGTCCCCTCTAAAACCCTCAGTTTGTTTCTCGGAGTCCATAATCTCTCATGGTTCATCTCCCCCTCTGATTTCCCCCCCCTTCATTTTTCCTTTCTGTCTCCTAATGTCCTCCATGCTATTCCTTATGTTCCACAAATAAGTGAAACCATATGATAATTGACTTTCTCTGTCTTCTGCCCATTTTTTGACTTGATTATTTGTTTTTTGGGTGTTGAGTTTGAGAAGTTCTTTATAGATCTTGGATATCAGCCCTTTGTCTGTAGTGTCACTTGCAAATACCTTCCATTCTGTGGGTTGCCTCTTTGTTTTGTTGACTGGTTCCTTTGCTGTGCAGAAGCTTTTTATCTTGATGAAGTCTTTTGTTTCACTAGCCTTTGGAGATGTATCTTGAAAGAAGTTGCTGTGGGTGATGTCAAAGAGGTTACTGCCTATGTTCTCCTCTAGGATTTTGATGGATTCCTCTCTCACATTGAGGTCTTTCATCCATTTTGAGTTTATCTTTGTGTATGGTGTTAGAGAATGGTCGAGTTTCATTCTTCTGCATGTGGCTGTCCAATTTTCCCAGCAACATTTATTGAAGAGACTGTCTTTTTTCCATTGCATATTTTTTCCTGCTTTGTTGAAGATTATTTGACCATAGAGTTGAGGATCCATATCTGGGCTCTCTATTCTGTTCCATTGGTCTATATGTCTGTTTTTGTGCCAGTACCATGCTGTCTTGGTGATCACAGCTTTGTAATATAGCTCAAAATTGGGCAATGTGATGCCCCCAGCTTTGTTTTCCTTTTTCAACATTTCCTTGGTGATTTTGGGTCTTTTCTGATTCCATACAAATTTTAGGATTGTTTGTTCCAGCACTTAGAAAAATGTCATTGGAATTTTGATCAGGATGGCATTGAAGGTATAGATTGCTCTGGGTAGCATCGACATTTTAACAATGTTTATTCTTCCGATCCAGGAGCATGGAATATTTTTCCATCTTTGTGTGTCTTACTCAATTTCTTTCATAAATGTTCTGTAGTTCCTAGAGTATAGATCCTTTACCTCTTTGGTTAGGTTTATTATGCAGTATTTAATGGTTTTTGCTGCTATTGCAAATGGAATTGATTCTCTAATTTTTCTTTCTACAGTTGCATTGTTAGTGTATAAGAAAGCAACTGATTTCTGTGCATTGATTTTGTATCCTGCCACATTACTGAATTGCTGGATGAGTACTAGTAATCTGGGGGTGGAGTCTTTCAGGTTTTCCACATAAAGTATCATGTCATCTGCAAAGAGAGAGAGTTTGACTTCTTCTTTGCCAGTTTGAATACCTTTTATTTCTTTTTGTTGTCTGATTGCTGTGCTAGGACTTCTAGTACTATGTTGAACAATAGTGGTGAGAGTGGGCATCCTTGTTGTGTTCCTGATCTTAAGGGAAAGGCTCTCAGCTTTTCCCCATTGAGGATGATATTCGTGTGGGTTTTTCATAGATGGATTTTATGAACTTGAGGAATGTTCCCTCTATCCCTATACGCTGAAGAGTTTTAATCAGGAAAGGATGCTGTATTTTGTCAAATGCTTTTTCTGCATCACTTGAGAGAATCATATGGTTCTTGTGTTTTCTTTTATTAATGTGTTCTATCATATTGATTGATTTGTGAATGTTGAACCACCCTTGCATCCCAGGAATAAATCCCACTTGGTCGTGGTGGATGATCCTTTTAACGTATTGTTGGATCCTATTAGCTAGGATTTTGTTGACGATTTTGGAATTCATATTCATTAGGGATATCAGTCTGAAATTCTCCTTTTTTGATGGGGTCATTGCCTGGGTTGGGGATTAAGGTAATGCTGGCCTCTTAGGATGAGTCTGGAAGCTTTCCTTCTGTTTTTATTTTTTGAAACAGCTTCAGTAGAGTAGGTATTATTTCTTCTTTGAATGTTTGGTAGAATTCTCCAGGGAATCCATGAGGCCCTGGACTCTTCTTTTTAGGGAGGTTTTTGATCAGTGCTTCAATCTCATTACTGGTTATTGGTCTATTCGGGTTGTCAATTTCTTCCTGTTTCAGTCTTGGGAGTTTATAGGTTTCCAGGAAGTCCTCCATTTCATCCAGATTGCTCAGTTTATTGGCATATAGTTGTTGATAATAATTTCTAATAATTGTTTCTATGTCCTTGGTGTTAGTTGTGATCTCTCCCTTTTCATTCATAATTTTATTAATTTGGATCCTTTCTCTTTCTTTTGGATAAGTCTGGCCAGTGGTTTATCGATCTTATTAATTCTTTCAAAGAACCAACTTCTAGTTTCGTTGATCTGATCTACTATGTTTCTGGTTTCTAATCCATTGGTCTCTGCTCTAATTTTAATTATTTATCTTCTAATGCATGGCTTAGGAATCGTTTGTTGCTTTTTCTCTAGCTCTTTAAGGTGTAGAGTTAGTTGGTCAATTCGGGATTTTTCTATTCTTTTGAGTGAGGCTTGGATGGCTATGTATTTCCCCCTTAGGACTGCCTTTGCAGTATCCCATAGGTTTTGGACCGATGTGTTTTCATTCTCATTGGTTTCCATGAATTGTTTAAGTTCTTCTTTGATTTCCTGGTTGACCCAAACATTCTTGAGCAGAGAGGTCTTTAGCTTCCAAGTGTTTGAATTTCTGCCAAATTTTTTCTTGTGATTAAGTTCCAGCTTTAAAGCATTATGGTCTGAGAATATGCAGGGAATAATCTCAATCTTTTGGTATCGGTTGAGACCTGATTTGTGACCCAGTATATGGTCTATTCTGGAGAAAGTTCTGTGTGCGCTCAAGAAGAATGAGTATTCTGTTGTTTTAGGGTGGAATGTTCTGTATATATCTATGAGGTCCATCTGGTCCGGTGTGTCATTCAAAGCTCTTGTTTCTTTGTTGATTTTCTGCTTAGCTGATCTGTCTATTTCTGAGAGTGGTGTACTGAGGTATCTTAGAGTTAACGTATTATTATCAATATGACTCTTTATTTTGGTTAATAGTTGGCTTATGTAGTTGGCTGCTCCCATGTTGGGGGTGTAGATATTTACAATTGTTAGATCTTCTTGTTGGATAGACCCTTTAAGAATGATATAGTGTCCTTCTGTGTCTCTAACTACAGTCTTTAGCTTAAAATCTAATTTGTCTGATATGAGAATTGCTATCCCAGCTTTCTTTTGAGGTCCGTTGGCATGGAAGATGGATCTCCATCATTTCACTTTCAGTCTGGATGTATCTTTAGGTTCCAAATGAGTCTCTTGAAGACAGCATATGGATGGGTCCTGTCTTTTTATCCAATCTGCAACCCTGTGCCATTTTATGGGAACATTTAGGCCGTTCACGTTGAGAGTGATTATTGAAAGATAGGAATTTATTGTCATCATGTTGCCTGTGAAGTCCTTGTTTCTACAGATTGTCTCTGTAAATTTCTGTTGTATATCACTCTTGGGGTCTTTCTCCTTTTATAGAACCCACCTTAATATTTCTTGCAGGGCCGGCTTAGTGGTCACATATTCTTTCAGTTTCTGCCAGTCTTGGAAACTCTGCATCTCTCCATCCATTCTAAATGACAGCCTTGCTGGATAAAGTATTCTTGGCTGCATGTTCTTCTCATTTAGTCTGCCTGATTATGTCTTGCCAGGCCTTTCTGGCTTGCCAGGTCTGTGGATAGGTCTGACATTATTCTGATGTTCCTCCCTCTGTACGTAAGGAATCTCTTCCCCCTAACTGCCCTTAAGATGGTTTCCTTGGTTCTAAGATTTCTAAGAGTTTTACTATTACATGCCGGGGCGTTGGTCTGTTTTCCTTGATCTTGGGGGGATCCTCTCTGCCTCTAGGACTCGAATGTTTGTTTCATTCCCCAGATTAGGGAAGTTCTCAGCTACAATTTGCTCAGATATATCTTCTAGTCCTCTCTCTCTCTCTCCACCCCATTATGTATCCCAATAATTCTGACATTGAAGCTTTTCATGGCATCACTTATTTCTCTAATTCTGTTTTCATGGATTTTTGAGCTGTTTCTCCCAAGCCTCCTCTTTCTCATTCTTTTCTATCAATTGGTCTTCTAGATCACTAATTCATTCTTCTGCCTCGTTTACCCTAGCTGTTAGAGTATCAAGATTAGATTGGATCTCATTGATAGCATTTTTAAGTTCTGCCAGTTCAGCTTTCATTTCTGCCCTTAGAGACTCTATGTTGCCATTAATCAATTTCTCCATTCTGGCTATTGTCTTCACAACTGCTACCCTGAATTCCATTTCCGACATCCTGGTTATATCTGTATCCTTTTGTAAATCAGTGGCAGAAGTCATAGTCTCTGAGTCTTTCCTATCTTGGGGGTTCCTCCTCTTAGTCATTCTGTTGAGGGGTGGTTGAGGGAATGTACAGAATCCAAATTATTGACCACAACCCAAGCAAGATGCACCTCTTGTTCTCCCAGCCTGTCTTCTGTGGGAGGGGCCTGCCACGCTGTTACGCAGGCAACCCTATTTGGGCAGAGTTGCCCTGCCCCCTGTGGCACGGGATGGGCTAAGTGAAAACCAGTTTTTGGGGGCTTTTGTTCTCTGGCAGCTTTACCTGGTGGCTTTCTGCGTCTCTTCCGAGAGTCAGAGCAGAAGAGACCGTTTCCAACCCTCTGCCTCAGAACAGAGAGATCACAGTTCTTCAGTGATCTCTCCAGGCCACACTATCTCCATTTCTGTCTATGCTGCTAAAAACTGCAGCATCCTGGGTTGTGCACCGCTCAGCAGCACTCCCAGTCCTCGCCTCCAGGTCAGGGCACGTCTCTGCCCTTTGTGCTTCTAAAACCACCAGCCACCCCCAGTTCACACGTGCAGCCCTGCCACTCCAGGTTTCAGTCTGGGGGCCTGCCCTAAAGTCCTTTCCCCACTGCTACCAGTCTGCAAGTCTGTGCCCTGTCCCCAGCGCAGGAGGCTTTCACACACCGGTGGTGCAGGATCCCAACGGCTCCCTCCCCCTTCTGTTTATCTTCCAATATCTTCCTGCAGAATCACAACTCCCTGCTTCATACCTCAAAATCAACTGTCTGCGATATTCTGTTTGTAGAGATCCAGATATATCTTCTTACATCTCAGGCTGATTTTGTGGGTGTTCAGAGTGGTCTGGTGGATATCCAGTTCAATTCAGGGGACAAGTTGGAATAGGGTCCCCTACTCCTCCACCATCTTTTCCCAAGTCCCCCAAATACATAAAAAATCTTAAAAAAAAAAAAAAAAGACGTTTGAGTTATTTCTCCAGTGATATGTCTTGTGATGAGTTGTCTGATAGTCATGCTAAGTGATTAAATCATCTGACTTTCAGAGCTACACTTATTTATTAGAGGTATATGCCCAGAGAACCCCCCCCCCCCCGCTCCAAAATATCTTCACAGTGATGGACAAGTGTTAGCTTTCTCTCCAGCAGTATTTGGTAAATTCCCTCCTTTGCCTCATCCCAGTAGGTTCCAGACTGATCAATATGTGTTTCCTTTCTGGGTGGATCTTTTTTCCGTGTTCAACTCAAACAAGAATCTGGTATTTCTAGACATCAGCCAGAGCTTCCTTAGTACTTCATCAGTGAAGCTTCGTTGTGAAAAAGTAGACTCTGCTACCCATAATCTTCAGAAAGTGGTGTAAGTAGAAGCTAATCCCAGGATTAAAACCCTAGGGCATAACCACGTTCCTTACATTTTTAATATTGGAGCAATATTTGAATTCCTTTCCCAAAGTCCAACTGGGTACTCAAGACATAACTGAGACGGTTCATACCTTACATTTGTCTACTGAATCATATGAAGTAACTTTTTCCAATTTTTTATTGTGGTATAACATAAAACTTAACATTTTAACCATTCTTAAGTTCACAATTATGCATTTTTAAATGTATAATTATGCAACCACCACCACCATCCATCTCCAGAACTCTTCATATTGCAAAACTGAAACTCTGTCCCCATTAAACAATAATTCCCCATGATCCCTTCTCCCCAGGCCTTGGCAACCACCATTCCACTTTTTCTTATAAAGTAATTTTAATACAATGTGAAATATGATTTGGCTGTCCACGAAACACCGTGATGAACATCCAGATCCTGGGGGCAGCTTTAATCCCATTAAGACAACCATAGGGCTGTGCGTAAACAGGATTTCTCGACCTCTGCAGACCCTGGGGTTGGGCTCGATCATTCTTTGTTGTGGGGGCCTGTCCTGTGCATCATAGGATTTTTAGCCCTAGCCCTGGCCTCTACCTTCCAGATGCCAGTGGCACCCACACATGCCCAGTTGTGACAACCTAAAATGTCTCCAGACATTGCCAGGTGTCCCCAGGGGGTACAAAATCACCCCTGACTGGGAGCACTGTTGGAGAGATGGTGTCAATGTGCTGAGATAGGCCTGTGACCTGGGCTGGGTATGTCTGTCTGCCTATGATCCAAAAATCTATGTAGTTGAATGAAGTTGGGAAGAAATGATGGGGCTCAGAAGTACCAGAAAAAGGTAATTACACAAGTTAAATACTTGTAATCAGAATAGAGTGTGCTCATATCCACCTATGACAGCACCTCAGGGTCTTCCTGTGGGGCTCACCTGTGCTGCTCGTGTGCTGGAAAAGTCCTGGAAGCTTACACATGGGCAGACTGCGGGGGAGGTTTAGGGAAGGAGAGCAAACATGATTTAGTGGGCAAAGTGGTCTTTGGTACCAGCAAGACCCTCTCCAGATGCAGGTGTCCTCTTTCACAGGTTTCTTTCTCAACGTAGAGAAAGAAGGAGCTCTTCTGCCACTTAGGGTTACACGGCCATGTGATCCTGATTCTACATGGAAGATGTTGAGCAGGACATAGTGCTCCTGAAATGTGCCCATTGGTAACACTTCAGGGGAAGAAGCTACTACCCTTCCTTATCTCTTTCAAAAAGTCGCAGAACAGCTTTTGTCTGAAACGACTGTTGATGACCAACTTCCCCTTTGCAAAAGTCTGAGATGACTAAAGAAACTGGGGCTTCCGATAGTTTCTAAAATTAGATGTTAGTCAAGCCATACAAAGTTTCAGTTAATGCAAAATGAGTTCTGGAGATGTAACTGTGCACCAATGTGACAACAGTTAACAATACTGCATTGTATACTTGAAATTTGCTAAGAGACTTGATCTCAAGTGTTCTCACCACAAAAAAAAAAAAAAAAAAAAAGGAAATAGTGATTATGTGAATTATAGGTATGTTCACTAGCTTGATTGTGGTGATGATTTCACAAGGTAGGAGTATATTGACACATTAAGTTTTATACCTTAATATATATAGTTTTTTGACCACACCTCAATGGAGGTGGAAAATATGAGCCATTTCCCATGTTTAAACCTGTTTCGGCCCTTTGTTCCCATGTATATAGAAATGCAAGATTTCACCTCTCTTATCATTTCCCTAGCCTCAAAAGTATTTTCCCAGCAGATGCTTATCAGAACTTCTGCACTGTTTTTGGTGGTCATGAGACTCTCACGCATCTGACCCTTCGAGGAAATGACCAGAATGATATGCTTCCCATATTGTGTGAGATCTTGAGAGACCCAAAATGTAATCTGCAATACCTAAGGTATATCCCACCATCACTGAAAACTCCCAGCATGTGCACAGAGCTGCCACAAGCCTATATAGCAACTCTGTATAAATTGGAGGGGGGGAATCCCTTATTCTGATTAGAAACAGTCCTACTCAGGGCACACGGCCCAGAACAGAAAATGGGCTGGAGTTTAGTTTCCACTTGTATTGATCATTGAACAACCTGAACAACTATCCATAAGAGTCCAAAGAAATGCTCAGAAACTGGATACAATCCTCTCTCAGAGAGAATTTATTCATAATTTATGTTTCTCCTATGTCATGATTCAGAATACCAGATTCTGTCCAGATTCATCTGTCCAGGCAAGGATGCTTTGAGAGCATCAGGTTTTCCCTTTCTTGGTATCCCTCTGGGTTGAGAGATCTCACCTTGGGATGTTCTCCACGTGATTTCTCTGTGAGGATTTTCATTAATCATCATGGGGTTCCATTGATCCTCACTTGTCCACTTTTGAGTAGCAATAGGACCATAGTTTAAGGTGATCTGTTGGTCTCAGATTGTGGTTCTGCTTCTATTGCTATGATCTTGGGCTATTTAACT
Source organism: Phoca vitulina (assembly GCF_004348235.1). Classification (NCBI taxonomy): domain Eukaryota; kingdom Metazoa; phylum Chordata; class Mammalia; order Carnivora; family Phocidae; genus Phoca; species Phoca vitulina. The sequence continues at coordinate 3,081,598 of NW_022589755.1, read as the reverse complement.
AGGTCTTATCCCCATCAGTAGGATGGAGTAATGCACATCTCCCAAGGATTTGAGGACTGAATGAGACCAAGTCCAAGCACACATGTATTCATTGTTGCATTATTGATAGTAGCCGCTGCCATAATTGACTGTTACCAATGACCTTCCTTTCTTTTTCCTGTAAGGATTCACCAGGAAAAGTGTGAAATTTGAAGATTGGGGGCATTAACTTGTTTCTCAAGGAGTAAATGGATACCCAAAATGGAAGGAGGAGACTCCATATAAATTTGTTTTATTTTATGGGAAGCCATTAAATATTCTCCTTTGTGTTCCAATGCCCAAGTTAACTTTGGTTCCTCTATTATAGGTTAGACTCTAAGAGAAGAAAGTGTTTTTGTTGAATTTTACTTAAGTTTAGTTATATGGTACATAGTCCACTTAGCACTTCATGTGAATTATCAACTTTAATAAACACTCAACATGAGGGTATGACTTGTTTCCAATTTAAAGAGGGAAATGAGGTTTGATGAAGTTAAGTAACTTGGCCACATTTTCATATACAGTAAATAGCAGAACCAGGACTTTTTTTTTTTTTTTTTAGAAACCCCACTCCAAAGACCATGATGCACATAATGTCCCAATGAAATTCCATTCTCCATAGTAAGAATATTCTCTCCAGGGATAGAGTATGGGCACCTTGTTGCCTGATATGCTTGATTGACTGATTTCTAAATAAGTAGTTCTCAACATGTGGTCTCCAGACTAGCAGCAGCTGCATCACCTGGGAACTTGTTAAAACCCAAATTCTTGGGTTTCACTCAGATCCTCTGAATCGACTTCTGAGGATGTGGCCCAGGAATCTTCCAGGTGATACAGGACACCCTAAAACAGAAATTGGTGGATTCTGCATCCAGAGTTTCTGAGGATTTGCATTTCTAACTGCTTGCCAGGTGATGCTGATGCAGCTGGTCCAGGGACCACACTTAGCCACTGCTCCACATCATTTAGTCCAGGACATGACATAATGTGGAATGAGGGGTAAAACTGGAGACAGTTATCCAGTGGTTGGTTCTTAAGAATGACTTGTTCCCATTTCTCTGGCAGGTTGGTGACTTGTTCTGCCACCACCCAGCAATGGGCCCATCTCTCCTCCTCCCTCAAGATCAACCAGTCCCTCACTTGCCTGAACCTCACAGCAAATGAGCTCCCAGAGGAGAGCGCCAAGTTGTTGTGCACGACTCTGAGACACCCAAGATGCTTCCTGCAGAGGCTATCATAAGTACTGCCTCTCTTCCCATAGAGCATCTCTGTTTTAGGTCTGGGGCCACATAGGGAAGAGCAATGGTAGTATGGGACGTACAGGGAAACCCATATGGGACCTCCTACTGATGTGGACACCTGGTTCCCATTTCTGGTCCCAGGCAGGTGGCTCGTGCATCTTACCCTTCTCTCACTCTTGGTCCTTCATGATTGAGCATTAAACACATGATGAGAGAAGAAAGGGGCTAACAAGAAGAGCTGTAGCTGGGAACTCTAGCCTTTGGTGACAGCCAAGAAAATTGGGCTTTGGAAATGTTCTCACCCTCTTACCACTTGTGTGACCCTTTGGCAGGTTGGAAAACTGTCACCTTACAGAAGCCTGTTGCAAGGAGCTCTCCTCTGCTTTGATCGTCAACCAGAGGCTGACGCACCTGTGCTTGGCAAAGAACGCCCTGGGAGATGGTGGGGTAAAGCTTTTGTGTGAAGGCTTGAGTTACCCTGACTGTCAACTACAGATGCTGGTGTAAGTCTGTGCTGCTGTGCGTGTGCACGTGTGCATACTGGATTCAAAGAGGACAGGTGCAAGCATTTAATAGTTCCTTTGAATACCCCAATTATAATGCTGGCAGTTAGATCTGGTGAGACCTGACAGGAGGGTGTTAGAAAAAAAATACAAAACATAGTGTCAATATTTCATAGGGATTTGGGGATGTAGCTGGTTTCCAGGTTTGGGGTTTTTTAATGCATGCCTCTTTAAAGATTTTATTTATTTGTCAGAGAGAGTGTGCACAAGCAGGGGGAGCAGCAGGCATAGGGAGAAGGAGGATCCCAGGACCCTGGGATCATGACCTGAGCCAAAGGCAGACACTTAACTGACTGAGCCACCCAGGCATCCCTTATGCATGTTCTTAGTACCATGTAACATAAGCTCTACCTGCAACTGAGTGTACATGGAGTTATTTGCCAACAAGCTCATTAAAATCCTCTTTTTTAAATTTTATTATGTTATATTGGTCACCATACAATACATCATTAGTTTTTGATGTAGTGTTCCATGATTCACTGTTTTCGTATAACACCCAGTGCTCCATGCAGTATGTGCCCTCCTTAATACCCACCACCGGGCTAACCCATCCCCCCACCCCCATCCCCTCTAAAACCCTCAGTTTGTTTCTCAAAGTCCATAGTCTCGTATGGTTCATCTCTCCCTCCGATTCCCCCCTTTCATTTTTCCCTTCATTCTCCTAATGTCCTCCATGCTATTCCTTATGTTCCATAAATAAGTGAAATCATACCACAATTGACTTTCTCTGCTTGACTTATTTCACTTAACATAATCTCCTCCAGTCCCATCCATGTTGATGTAAAAGTTGGGTATTCATCCTTTCTGATGGCTGAGTAATATTCCATTGTATATATGGACCACATCTTCTTTATCCATTCATCTGTTGAAGTGTATCTTGGTTCTTTCCACAGTTTGGCTATTGTGGACATTGCTGCTATGAACATTGGGGTGCATATGGCCCTTCTTTTCACTACATCTGTGTCTTTGGGGTAAATACCCAGGAGTGCAATTGCTGGCTCATAGGGTAGCTCTATTTTTAAATTTTTAAGGAACCTCCACACTTTTTCAAAGTGGCTGTACCAACTTGCATTCCCACCAACAGTGTAAGAGGGTTCCTCTTTCTCCACAACCTCTCCAACATTTGTTGTTTCTTTCCCTGTCAATTTTTGCCATTCTAACTGGTGTAAGGTGGTATCTCAGTGTGGTTTTGATTTGAATTTCCCTGATGGCTAATGAATTTCATGTGTCTGTTAGCCATTTGTATGTCTTCTTCAGAGAAGTGTCTGTTCATGTCTTCTGCCCATTTTTTGACTTGATTATTTGTGTTTTTTTGGGTGTTGAGTTTGAGAAGTTCTTTATAGATCTTGGATACCAGCCCTTTATCTGTAGTGCCATCTGCAAATATCGTCTCCCATTCTGTGGGTTGCCTCTTTGTTTTGTGGACTGTTTCCTTTGCTGTGCAGAAGCTTTTTATCTTGATGAAGTCCCAAAAGTTCATTTTCACTTTTGTTTCACTAGCCTTTGGAGATGAATCTTGAAAGAAGTTGCTGCGGCCAATGTCAAAGAAGTTACTGCCTATGTTCTCCTCTAGGATTTTGATGGATTCCTGTCTCACATTGAAGTCTTTCATCCATTTTGAGTTTATCTTTGTGTATGGTGTTAGAGAGTGGTCGAGTTTCATTCTTCTGCATATGGCTGTCCAATTTTCCCAGCACCATTTATTGAAGACACTGTCTTTTTTCCATTGCATATTTTTTCCTGCTTTGTTGAAGATTATTTGTCCATGGAGTTGAGGGTCCATATCTGGGCTCTCTATTCTGTTCCATTGGTCTATATGTCTGTTTTTGTGCCAGTACCATACTGTCTTGGTGATCACTGCTTTGTAATATAGCTTGAAATCGAGCAATGTGATGCCCCCAGCTTTGTTTTTCTTTTTCAACATTTCCTTGGTGATTTTGGGTCTTTTCTGATTCCGTACAAATTTTAGGATTGTTTGTTCCAGCACTTTGAAAAATGTCATTGGAATTTTTATCAGGATGGCATTGAAGGTATAGATTGCTCTGGGTAGCATAGACATTTTAACAATATTCATTCTTCCAATCCATGAGCATGGAATGTTTTTGCATCTCTTTGTGTCTTCTTCAATTTCTTTCATGAGTGTTCTGTAGTTCCTAGAGTATAGATCCTTTACCTCTTTGGTTAAGGTTAGGTTTTTTCTGAGTTATCTTATGGTTTTTGGTGCTATTTCTCTAATTTCTCTTTCTACAGTTGCATTGTTAGTGTATAAGAAAGCAACTGATTTCTGTGCATTGATTTTGTATCCTGCCACATTACTGAATTGCTGTATGAGCTCTAGTAATTTGTGGGGGAAGTCTTTTATCATCCTCAATGGGGAAAAGCTGAGAGCCTTTCCCTTAATATCAGGAACACGTCAAGGATGCCCACTCTCACCACTATTGTTCAACATAGTACTAGAAGTCCTAGCAACAGCAATCAGACAACAAAAAGAAAGAAAGAAAAGGTATTCAAATTGGCAAAGAAGAAGTCAAACTCTCTCTTTTCGCAGATGACATGACACTATGTAAAATCCTCTTGTTAACACTAAAATCATAGGACAAATTTTGAGAAAAGAATGGAGCTGCATCAACTGTGTCTACTCAGAGATTCTATTCAGTGTTAACATCTCCAGTGTTCTTGCCATCTACAAAATCACCCCTGACAGTAACTGTCAGCATTTCCTATAAACCAGTTTTAATCTAGGATATGCCTTAAGGCACACAGTATCCAACAACTACTCACTCACTTAAAATTCCATGAAGCATTCAGTTCATGGCTGGAGAGAGGTGGAAGGAAAGGATTTTACCCCACTATCTCAGCCCCCAAACACTAAAATAATATAAAGTTCCATAGGAATTAAGATGCTACCAACCCACTAGCTCTTGTCTTCAAGTTATGTTACATGTTACTGCCACCCAGAACATCTAAACAGAAAAAAATAGTGATGGCCAACATTTATCAAGCACCTGAATTAATTAATATGTGCCAGGCATTTTCCTAAGGCCTTGCCAGGGATTTTTTTTCATTTACTCAGCCAGCCTTATAAAATAAATACCTTCTGTCCAGTTTGCAGTGAGAAAGCTAAGACTCAGACATTAAATGTCATCGTGTTTGCACCTCTTTGGAGGTAGGACTCTAAGGAACTACAGGTCAAGACCTCTTCTTTCTGGACCTCAATTCTGTTTGTGAGCCATGTCCCCACTTTACTAAGTTGTCAGAACTTGCTTGGGCCTTCCTCTGTTACCCCATAGTCCTGGAAGTTTCTATAAATTTACAAATTTCCAAGCCAAGGGGGTGTGTGTTGGTTCCTCTGAAAGGCTGCCTCTGGCCCCACATCCCTGGATATATCACATGACTGCTATTCCCTGGGGTCTGGCAACGTGACAGGGGGCCCTTGTGGGAGCCAAGGCCGATACAATCACTTATAAAGTTCACTGAAACTAAAAGGCAGCCATGTTAGTATTCTATTACTGCTATAACAAATTACCATGAGCTTATCAGCTTAACATGGTTTGTATACTTCCATAGGCCAGAAGACCAGTATGCACAGCGCCGTGTTTCTTTCTGGAGGTTCTAGGAAGGGATTCATTCCCTTGCTCATTCAGGCTGTTGGCGGAATTTGCTTCTTTGTGGCTGTGGGATGGGGTCCCTGCAAGCTGAGAGCTGGCCTTGTCCCCTAACAGCCACTGTGCTCCTTGGTTCAAAGCCAGCTGTGGTGGGTCAAGCCCACACATTGCATCTCTCTCCACTTCAGTAAGAAAGGACTCCTATGATTAGATTCAGCCCCTCTGTATTGTCCAGGGTAACTCACCATGTCAGGATCGCTAGTCTCAATCTCAACTGCCATGTAAGGTCTGGGGATTAGAGCACAGACATCTCTGAGGGACATTATTCTGCCTATGAAAGTAGCCAATGATAAGTTCAATCATCTCTGGTTTTCTGCTAATATCAAGTTCAGAACACTAATAGTAAACCAGGGAAAGGCAAAAGAAATTTTTTTTTCAATGGTTAAGAAGAAGTACCACTGATATCCTGTGTAGCTGATTAATGGATATCTAGGATCTAGTGCCAGACTTGTCCAGATGAGAACTGGTGCCCTCCACCTCTAGATACTACCTGTCTGGTAACTGGATTTAGGAAGTATAATTGGCCCCTTCCATAATAGAAGTTGCAGGTCAAGGCAAGATGGATATTCTCTGTCCCATAGTTAGGGTAGAAATAATAAATACCACTTGTATTAGTTTCCTGTTTCTATAACAATTTGTCACAAACTCGTAGGCTTAAAACAACACAAACTCATTGTCTTAAAGTTCTGGAGGCCAGAAGTCCAAAATGGGTTTCCCTGGGCTAAAATCAAGGTGTCCACAGGGCTGTGTTCCTCTGAGATCTCCAGGGAAGAATCCATTTCCTGGCCTTTTCCAGCTTCTAGAGGTGCCTCCATCCCTTGGCTCATGGCCCCTTCCTCCATGTCCAAAGCCAGCAGTGTAGTGTCTTCAGTGTCCTTCTGTCTGTCTCATCACCTCTCCCCCCTGCTGGCTTTGACTCTCATGCTCCTTCTTGTAAGGATCCTTGTGATTACATTGGCTCACCTGGATCATCTCCCCACCTCCAGATCCTTAACCACACCTGCAGTGTCCCCTTTACACATAACGTCAAGTATTCACAGGGACCAGGGATTAGGATGTAGACATCTTTGCATGTGTGGAGTGGAGGGGGTGGGTGGGGCCTATATAATCACTTACATAGTAATTATGACTCCACTGATGATTTCATTTCCATGTCTCATTGTCTGCGAGCTTGTGTAAAACCTGTGACTTGAGGTCAACGAGCTTGGTTTTGGTCCATCTCCTCAGGAAGGACTCTGAGTTTATTTTCTTCATGTGATTGACTTCTAGGCTTTGGTACTGTAGCATAACCAACAGTGGCTGCAATGATCTGTCAACACTCCTCCAGCAAAACTCAAGCCTTACACACTTGGATCTGGGGCTGAATCACATAGGAATTACTGGACTGAAGTTTCTGTGTGAGGCTTTGAAGAAGCCAACATGTAACCTCAAATGTCTATGGTAAGTTAGGTTTTTTTTACTTTAATCTCTATCTGAAATAAAATATTGGTGCAGCAAATCCCCCTGCTCAAATACAAGAGATTGGAACAAATCTGATTATTTAAAAAATCCAGTAGGATAGCAGTTTTCACAATTTTTTTTTAAATCCCCAAATTTGTGGGCAACCACAAAAGACTCCAAATAGCCAAATTAGTTCTGACAAAGAACAAAGCTGGAGGCATCACACTTCCTGATTTCAAACTATATTATGAAATCATAGTATCAAAATAGCATGGTGCTGGCATAAAAACAGATACATAAACCAAAAGAACAGAATAGAGAGCCCAGAAATAAACCCCCCACATACACAGTCAACTAATCTTTGACAAGGGCACCAAGAATATTCAGTGGGGAAGGGATGATCTCTTCAATAAATAGGGTTGAAAAAAACTGGATATCCACATGCAAAAGAATGAAATTGAACCCTTACACCATACACAAAAATTACCTCAAAATGGATTACAGACTTAAGACGTGAAACTGTAAAATTCCTCGAAGAAAACATAGGACATGAGCTCTTCGGCATTTGTCTTGGCAATGATCTTTTGTATATCATGTCCAAAACACTGGCAACAAAAGCAAAAATAAATAAGTGGGACTTCATCAAATTAAAAAGCTTCTGTCTACTAAAGGAAACAGTCAACAAAATGAAAAGGCAACCTACAGAAAAATATTTGGAAACCATATATCTGATAAGGGGTTAATATCCAAAATAGATAAAGAACTTATACAACTCAATAGCAAAAAATAAATAAAAATGATGAGCAAAGAACATGAATAGATTTTTTTTTTCCAAATCAGACAGACAAATGGCCAACAGGGACATGAAAAAGTGCTCAGCATCACTAATCATTGGGGAAATGAAAATCAAAACCACATGAGCTATCACTTCATACCTTTCAGGATGGTTGTTATTAAAAGAACAGAGATAACAAGTGTTGGTGAGGACATGGAGAATAGGGAATCCTTGCGTACTGTTGGTGGGAATGCAAGCTGGTGCAGCCACTCTGGAAGCCATATGGGGGTTCCTCAAAAAGCTAAAGATAGAATTATCTTATGATCCAGCAATCCCACTTCTGGATATATATCCAAAGGAAATGAAACAGGATCTTGAAAAGATATCTGCATTCTCATGTTTATTGCAGCATTTTTCACAATGGCCAAGATAGGAAACAATCTAAGTGTCCACCAACAGATGACTGGATAAAGAAGAGGTGAAATATATACACACACAATGGAATATTAGCCATGAGAAGGAAGGAAATCCTGCCATTTGAGATAACATGGATGATACTTGAGGGTATTATGCTAAGTAAAATAAGACAAAGACAAATACTGTATGATACCACTTATATGTGGAATCTAAAGGAGCTGAGCTCATAGAGACAAAGTAGAGTGGTGATTGCCAGGGGCCAAGGGGTGGGAGGGAATGGGGGGCTGTTGATCAAAGGTTGCAGACTTCCAGGGGCACCTAGGTGGCTCAGTCGTTAAGCGTCTGCCTTCAGCTCAGGTCATGATCCCAGGGTCCTGGGATCGAGCCCTGCATCGGGCTCCCTGCTCAGCAGGAAGCCTGCTTCTCCCTCTCCCACTCCCCCTGCTTGTGTTCCCTCTCTTGCTGTCTCTCTGTCAAATAAATAAATAAAATTTTAAAAAAGATGAATAAGTTCTGGAGATCTAACATATAGCATGGCGATTATAGCTAATAATACTGTTATATACTTGAAAGTTGCTAAAAGAATAGATTTTTTTCATTCCAGTGCAATTAATACAGTATTACTAGTTTCAGGTGCACAATATAATGATTCAACACTTCCATACAGCACCCAGTGCTCATCAGGACAAGTGCACTCCTTCATCCCCCACACACCTCCACCCTGGTGACCATTGGTTTGTTCCCTTGTAGTTAAGAGCCTGTTTAAAAAAATAGATCTTGAGGGGCGCCTGGGTGGCTCAGTCGTTAAGCGTCTGCCTTCAGCTCAGGTCATGATCCCAGGGTCCTGGGATCGAGCCCCACATTGGGCTCCATGCTCCGTAAGAAGCCTGCTTCTCCCTCCCCCACTCCCCCTGCTTGTGTTCCCTCTCTCGCTGTGTCTGTCTCTGTCAAATAAATAAATAAAATCTTTAAAAAAAAAAAAATAGATCTTGAATTTTCTCAGCAAAAGAAGAAATGACGTGTTGGGATGGAGGTGTCAGCTAACACTACAGTGGCAATCCTCTTGCAAATATATAAATGTGCCAGATCAACACGTTTCACACCTTAAACTTACACAATGTTTTATGTCAATTATATCTCCATAAAGATTAAAGAAAATCTCCAGAAACTTCTACTTCTCAACAGTAAAACAGTTCTCTCAGCAAATAAATTGTTCTCACACAAAAAATGGTAACTCTGTGAGCTGACAGATGTGTTAATTAACTTGATTGTGGTGATCATTTCACAGTACGTACATATATTAAATCATCACGTTGTACAACTTAAATACATAAAATTTTTATTTGTCAACTATACATCAGTAAAGCTGGGGGAGAAAATTCACTAGAATGGTTACAGGAATAGCTTCTAGTCTAGGTCATCCAAAGGCCACCTGTGGACCATGTTAAGATGCAACACTTAAGTCATCAAGAAGGAGTGGCGGCCCAGCTCCCAGCCTCCAGAGAGCTAGGAATTCGATACTGCAGAAAATGTCACCTCCATGAGCAGATAAATGTCTTCAACTCAGTTCTGTCTCACAATCCTGTGTGAGTTAGGTACCATCACTCAAACATACTTGAATCTGGAACCTTACTAGTGAGGGACTCTCAGATGGTAGCTAGTTTTCTGGCCTCTACAGCACAAGAAGATAAGGCAGAGTCATGGTGTCCAACCTCTACTGTGTAGTAGAAATTCTTGCAGCTTTGAGAATCCCAACACCCAGGTTGTACCTCAGACCACTCAAACCGGGGTCTCCACAAGACCCAGACAACAGTATTTGTAAAGCTCCCAGCACTGGTGAGGATGCCAACTGAACAAATCCTCAAGCTTGCAGGTGAGGAAACCTCTGGTTGTTACAATTCATGGCAGGTGCCTGTTTGCAGAGGCTGGTGATGTTAATAATGACAGGGAGGGGGCTCTCTTAACTGCATGCACTACTGGTGTAGGGATGTATCTAGTAAGCCTTGACTTCCTGATGGTATAATCTCAGTTACGTGTTCTAGGAAATGGAGTTGGTTGTATTCATCAGAAGAGTTGGCTATGATCATGAAATATGTTTGCATGTTATTCAGTGTGCCAGGAAGTATGCTAAATGTTTGATGTTAGGTTTAGCCTGGGAAATGCTTAAACGTATGACCTAATCTCTTGTGTGTGTATGTGTGTGTGTGTCTGTGTGTGTGTACACATATATATGCAAACCCCTTGAACATTTGTACAATATTATTTGCTCAAAACAAAATCCTTTATTCCTTTTTTCTTTCAAATATCAAATCCAAGCCTACCGCTACCGTCTTCCAGATACCTAGAATCTGTTCTCATACCCCCAGTACCTCCTGCTAACATCTGGGTGGTTGTATAACCTTCAGCCTAGTCTGTATTCTGCCTTCTCTGTTCCCTACAGTTTTTCAACCAAGTACTAAGAATAACTTCTAGGGGCGCCTGGGTGGCTCAGTCGTTAAGCGTCTGCCTTCGGCTCAGGTCATGATCCCAGGGTCCTGGGATCGAGCCCCACATCGGGCTCCCTGCTCAGCAGGAAGCCTGCTTCTCCCTCTCCCACTCCCCCTGCTTGTGTTCCCTCTCTCACTGTGTCTCTCTCTGTCAAATAAATAAGATCTTAAAAAAAGAATAACTTCTAAATTATAGCTCTTGTCATGTTTCTGCTCAAAACTCTTGACAGTTCCCCATCTCATTCCAAGTAAAATCCAAAGTTTACAATGTCTTAAGAGCCTTCTGTGAGATGGCTCCATCTTATCTGTGACCTCATCTCTTTCAACCCTCCCTGGTTCACGCTCAAGCTGGCTACCTCGATATTGTTTTACATGATAATCCTACACAACCTCAGGGCCTTTGCACAAGCTATGTCTCTGCCTGGGAGCTCCTACTCCGGATCTCTCTATGGTTCATATGGTTCACCCCTCAGGTCTTTCTCAACCATTGTAGTGAGCGCCCCCCAGCTTCTCCCTTTGCCCTTCATAACCTTATTGGATATGACGCACTACATACATCTGTTTCCTATTAATACATGAGCTCAGAGGGAAGAGACTTCTGTTGTTCCCTGTTGGGTCCCCAACACCCAAGAGTGTGCCTGGGGTATAGGACCATATCAGTACACATTGGTTGAATGAACTAACTAATTTTGTGTCTCCCCTGTAGGTTGTGGGGATGTGCCATCACCCCTTTCAGCTCTGAAATCCTCTCATCTGCCCTAGGCAGCAATCAGAGCCTGGTCACTCTGGACCTGGGCCAGAATTCCTTGGGGTATAGCAGAATAAAGATGCTGTGTGACACCTTGAAACTTCAGCGTTCCTTCCTCTGGACACTCAGGTATGATCCTCCTGCTGCTCACGGTGTTTCCTCCAGGAATGGTAGGCTTATGGGGTGAGCACGAACCATAGGAATTTGTTGTAGGCAACTACAGCTAACATTTAGTTTTCATCCATTGATGTTTGATTGCCTGATAATTCTCCCATTGGTCCCTTCTGTTGCTAATGCTGAGAAAATGAGTCAAAGGATGAGACCCAAACCCAGTCTGAAGCCAAGAAGCTAGACTTCTTCTAAGTGAGGGAGAGTTATGGCAGCCAGCCATTGTTGTGTTAGGAAAATCAAGCTGCAGCTCTCCTGTGGTGTCCTGAAAAAGTTTGTGTTGGGGCCGTATTGGTTACAGAGGTCTGGCAGTCAGTCTGCCTTAGAAGTGTGTTCTCTGGAGTGAGTCTGCCTTGGAATGAAAGGAGTCTGTGTCCTCTGTTGGTCATCAAAGCAAGCTGCCATTGAGCTGTGTTGTCTACTTGCTACCATGGCAACAGAGAGCCCTACAACTCTTCTTTGTCTTGCACAAACTTGTTTAAATTCTCAGATGCAATGTAGACAACTGATGGCTTGAAATGATAATTATGTAGAAGAAACAGATTATATGTATACTCAACAAGGTAGCTTGCTAGTCAAAAGGAATGTGTAGACTCTGACGTTTGTTTCTGTTTTTAGCCCCATTCTGGTGAGCTAGCCCTCTTACTGTACATAGTATCAGTGAGTTTTAATCCAGGCGTAAAGCACTCACAGAGACAACATTCGAGCTGTTTCTTTAGATGTTCTTTCCTGAGTCTTTGAATCTCAAGATGAGCAATTGGGGGTGGGGGTGCCTTCTTCCTGTATCACAGATCCTAGACAGGCACAGAGACCCTGGATTCAGAATGTGGTTTTTAGTTCTTTGATTTTATCAGCTACCCCATATCCTTCTGATACACTCTTTTAAGTTAACTAGAGTCATTTTCTCTTGCATGGTGACACTGTTTCTGATTCCTTCATCACTTGGCCAGACACAGTTTGACTGTGGGAACTAATTCTGTGCTTCTACTGCAGACCATGACCAACCTCCAACAATCATGAATAGACAAAATTAAATTTGACCTTGGAGGGTCATGTTGAAAATATTTTGAAGCTCCTTGGCCCTTACTTTAACCAGAGTTATTTTATTGTGATTTTGATGTATGTAAACATTGTGACATGATCACCATAATCAAGCTAATTAACACATCCATCACCTCATATAGTTACTTTTTGTGTATACATGTGTGTGGTGAGAACACTTAAGATCTACTATCCTAGCAAATTTCAGGTATATGGTACAGAATTATTAACTGTCACCATGCTGTACATTAGACCTCCAGAACTTATAACTGAAGCCTTATTGCATGGATGTATTGTGAATCTTAAACCACAAAACAAAATAGATTAATATGCTAGCAAAACCAGGGGCACCTTGTCGACCTCAGAGAGTCGGGGACCTGGGGCAGCGAAGGAACTGAGAAAAAGAGACGACAGCATAGCGAGGCACAGGGGACCCCGAGCAAACAGCCCGAGGTGCCAAGGTTTATTTTCCATAATCTAATATACCTTCTACAATGATATAGATCTATAATGATTTACAGCAGGGGCTTAGTAAGGCACATTCTTCCACGTACACAGGGTTAGTCAAGTGAAGCAATGGCAGTGGAGAAGGAATAAAGAAATCTGTAACTGGCTGTGATCAATTAATTGTAAACACCATTGTACTCGGACCTTAACACAGGATAAAAGAATAAAGAAGGGAATGCCCAGTGTGCTGTTCACAGCTGGCTTCCTGTCTACAAAACATCTTCTGCTGCGTACTTGAGAACAGACCACACACGTCCCAAGGGCATTTCACTCTGATCCTTTTGGGTTATTTTTAACCCTGCAATCTCGAGTTTTCTCAGAGATCTCGGAGTCTGAGCGAACATGCACCAGTGGTCGCTGTGGCGTTCTGTTTCCCACAGCACCTGACTGGCTCAGTCAGTAGAATGTGTGATTCTTGATCTCAAGGTCATGATCTCAAGCCCTATATTGGGTGTGTAAATTACTTTTAAAAATATATATGCTATGAAAACAATGAATCATGGATGACCACATCAAAAACTAATGATGTATGGTGATTAACATAACATAATAAAATAAAATTTAAAAAAAATAAGTAAAATGTAATAGTAGGGGCAAAAATATATGTGTGTGTTAGCAAAACCAGGACTACAATGCCAACAAGAAACATGGCAGCTAATATCTTCAGTCTCTTACTTTTATACATAATTTTTATTATGTTTAGTTAGCCAACATATAGTACATTATTAGTGTTTGGTGTAGTGTTCAATGATTCATTAGTTGCGTATAACACCCAGTGCTCATCCCAACATGTGCCCTCCTTAATACCCATCTCCCGGTTACCCCATCCCCCCACCCCCCTCCCTTTTGTAACCCTCAGTTTGGTTCCCAGAGTCCAGAGTCTGTCATGATTTGTCTCCCTCTCTGATTTCTTCCCATTAAGTTTTTCCCTCCCTTCCCTGTGGTCCTTCACGATATTTCTTATGTTCCACATATGAGTGAAACTGTATGATAATTGTCTTTCTCTGACTGACCTATTTCACTTAGCATAATCCCCTCCAGTTCCATCCATGTCGATGCAAATGGTGGGTATTCATCCTTTCTGATGGCTGAGTAATATTCCATTGTATATATGGACCACACTTCTTTAGCCATTCATCTGTTGAAAGGCATCTTAGCTCCTTCCACAGTTTGGCTATTATGGACATTGCTGCTATGAACATTGGGGTGCAGGTGCCCCTTCTTTTCACTACATCTGTATCTTTGGGTAAATACCTAGTAGTGCAATTGCTGGGTCATAGGGTAGCTCTATTTTTAACATCTTGAGGAACCTCCATACTGTTTTCCAGAGTGGCTGTACCAGCTTGCATTCCCACCAACAGTGTATGAGGGTTCCCCTTTCTCCATATCCTCGACAACACTTGTTATTTCATGTCTTGTTAATTTTTGCCATTCTAACTTGTGTTAGGTGGTATCTCATTGTGATTTTGATTTGTATTTCCCTGATGACAAGTGATGTGGAGCATTTTTTCATGTGTCTGTTAGCCATTTGTATGTCTTCTTTGGAGAAGTGTCTGTTCATGTCTTCTGCCCATTTCTTGACTGGATTATTTGTTCTTTGGGTGTTGAGTTTGAGAAGTTCTGTATAGATCTTGGATACCAACCCTTTATCTGTAGTGTCATTTGCAAATATCTTCTCCCATTCCGTGGATTCCCTCTTAGTTTTGTTGACTCTTTCCTTTGCTGTGCAGAAGCTTTTTATCTTGATGAAGTCCCAAAAGTTCATTTTTGCTTTTGTTTCCCTTGCCTTTGGAGACATGTCTTGAAAGAAGTTTCTGAGGCTAATGTCAAAGAGGTTACTGCCTATGTTCTCCTCTAGGATTTTGATGGATTCCTGTCTCACATTGAGGTCTTTCATAAATTTTGAGTTTATCTTTGTGTATGGTGTAAGAGAATGGTCTTCTGCATGTGGATGTCCAGTTTTCCCAGCACCATTTATTGAAGATATTCTTTTTCCATTGGATTTTCTTTCCTGCTTTGTCAAAAATTAGTTTACCATAGAGTTGAGGGTCCACTTCTGGGGTCTCTAATCTGTTCCTTTGGTCTATGGGTCTGTTTTTGTGCCAATACCATACTGTCTTGATGACTACGGCTTTGTAATATAGCTTGAAGTCAGGCATTGTGATGCCCCCAGCTCTGGTTTTCTTTTTCAACATTCCCCTGGTGATTCGGTGTCTTTTCTGATTCCATACAAATTTTAGGATTGTTTTTTCCAGCTCTGTGAAAAATGTCTGTGGTATTTTGATAAGGATGGCATTGAAAGTGTAAATTGCTCTGGGCAGCATAGACATTTTAATGATGTTTATTCTTCTACTCCATAAGCATGGAATGTTTTTCCATCCCTTTGTGTCTTCCTCGATTTCTTTCATAAGTGTTCTATAGTTTCTAGAGTATAGATCCTTTACCTCTTTGGTTAGGTTTATTCCTAGGTATCTTATAGTTTTTGGTGAACTTGTAAACGTGATCAATTCCTTGATTTCTCTTTCTGCTGCTTCATTATTGGTGTACAGAAATGCAACAGACTTCTGTGCATTGATTTTGTATCCTGACACATTGCTGAATTGCTGTATGAGTTCTAGTAATTTTGGGTGGAGTATTTTGGGTTTTCCACATAAAGTGTCATGTCATCTGCAAAGAGAGAGAGTTTGACTTCTTCTTTGCCGATTTGAATGCCTTTTATTTCTTTTGTTGTCTGATTGCTGAGGCTAGGACCTCTAGTACTATGTTGAACAATAATGGTGAACGTGGGCATCCTTGTCATGTTCCTGACCTTAAGGGAAAATCTCTCAGTTTTTCCCCATTGAAGATGATATTCACTGTGGGCTTTTCATAGATGGATTTTATGATATTGAGGTATGTTCCCTCTAGCCCTATACATTGAAGAGTTTTAATCAGGAAAGGATGCTGTATTTTGTCAAATGCTTTTTCTGCATCAATTGAGAGGATCATATGGTTCTTGTCTTTTCTTTTATTAATGTGCTCCATCATGTTGATTGATTTGTGAATGTTGAACCACACTTGCATCCAGGAATAAATCCCACCTGGTCGTGGTGAATAATCCTTTTAATGTACTGT
Organism: Phoca vitulina; assembly: GCF_004348235.1. NCBI lineage: Eukaryota > Metazoa > Chordata > Mammalia > Carnivora > Phocidae > Phoca > Phoca vitulina. The sequence continues at coordinate 3,065,415 of NW_022589755.1, read as the reverse complement.
TGGATCCTCTTGGCTAGAATCTTGTTGAGTATTTTGGCATCCATGTTCATCGGGGATATTAGTCTCTAATTCTCCTTTTTGATGGGGTCTTTGTCTGGGTTTAGGATCAAGGTAAAACTGGCCTCATAGAAGGAGTCTGGAAGTTTTCCTTCCATTTCTATTTTTTGAAACAGCTTCAGGAGAATAGGTATTATTTCTTCTTTAAATGTTTGGTAGAATTCCCCTGTGAAGCCATGTGACCCTGGACTCTTGTTTTTTGGGAGGTTTTTGATTATTGCTTCAATTTCCTTGCTGGTTATTGGTCTGTTCAGATTGTCTATTTCTTCCTGTTTCAGTCTTGGTAGTTTATAAGTTCCCAGGAATGCATCCTGGGATTGCTTAATTTGTTGGCATGTAGTTGCTGGTAATAATTTCTAATAATTGTTTCTATTTCCTTGGTGTTAGTCGTGATCTCTCCCCTTTCATTCATGACTTTATTAATTCGGGTCCTTTCTCTTTTCTTTTGGATAAGTCTGGCCAGAGGTTTATCAATCTTATTAATTCTTTCAAAGAACCAGCTTCAGAACGCCTGGGTGGCTCAGTCGGTTAAGCGGCTGCCTTGGCTCAGGTCATGATCCCAGGGTCCTGGGATCAAGTCCCACATCAGGCTCCCTGCTCGGCGGGAAGCCTGCTCTCCCTCTCCCACTCCCGCTGCTTGTGCTCCTGCTCTCGCTATCTCTGTCTCTGTCAAATAAATAAATAAAATCTTAAAAAAAAACAAAGAACCAGCTTCTAGTTTCGTTGATCTGTTCTACTGTTTTTCTGGTTTCTATTTCATTGATTTCTGCTCTAATCTTTATTATTTCTCTTCTCCTGCTTGGTTTAGGTTTTATTTGCTGTTCTTTCTCCAGTTCCTTTAGGTGTAAGGTTAGCTTGTGCATTTGGGATTTTTCTAATTTTTTGAGAGAGGCTTGGATGACTATGTATTTCCCCCTTAGGACTGCATTTGCAGTGTCCCATAGGTTTTGGACCGATGTGTTTTCATTCTCATTAGTTTCCATGAATTGTTTAAGTTCTTCTTTAATTTCCTGGTTGACCTGATCATTCTTTATTTTTCTTTTAGATTTTTATTTATTTATTTGAGAGAGAGAGAGAGAGGGAGAACAGAGGAAGAGTGAGAAAGGGAGAAGCAGACTCCCTGCTGAACAGGGAGCCAGATGTGGGACTCGATCCCAGGACCCTGAGATCATGACCTGAGCCAAAGGCAGACACAACCAACTGAGCCATCCAGGTGCCCTTGACCCAATCATTCTTTAGCAGGATGCTTTTTAACTTCCAAGTGTTTGAGTTCCTTCCAAGTTGCTTCTTGTGATTGAGTTCCAGTTTCACAGCATTGTGGTCTGAAAATATGCATGAGATAATCTCAATCTTTTTGTATCAGTTAAGTCCTGATTTGTGACCCAGTATGTTGTCTATTCTGGAGAAAGTTCCATGTGCATTTGAGAAGAATGAGTATTCTGTTGTTTTAGGGTGGAATGTTCTGTAAATATTTATGAGGTCCATCTGGTCCAATGTGTCATTCAGAGCTCTTGTTTGTTTGTTGATCGTCTGCTTAGATGATCTGTCCATTGCTGTGAGTGGAGTGTTGAGGTCTCCTACTATTAATGTATTATTATCCATACGTTTCTTTATTTTGGTTATTAATTGGTTTATATAATTGGCTGTTCCCATGTTGGGGGCATAGATATTTACAATTGTTAGATCTTCTTGTTGGATAGATCCTTTAAGTATGATATAGTGTCCCTCTACATCTCTTAATACAGTCTCTGGTTTAAAATATAATTTGTTTGATATGAGCATTGCTGGCCCAGCTTTCTTTTGAGGTCCATTGGCATGGTAAATGGTTCTCCATCCCCTCACTTTCTATCTGGAGGTGTCTTTAGGTTCAGAATGAGTCTCTTGTAGACAGCATATTGATGAGTCCTGCTTTTTATCCAATCTGAAACCCTGTGTCTCTTGATGGGAGCATTCAGCCCATTCACGTTGAGAGTAACTATTGAAAGACATGAATTAGTGCCATTGTACTGCCTGTAAAGTCCCTGTTTCTGTAGGTTTTCTGTTTCTTTCTGGTCTATGTGACTCTTGGGGTTTCTATTCACTTACAGAGTCCCCCTTAATATTTCTTGCAGGGCTGGCTTGGTGGTCACATATTCTTTCAGTTTCTGCCTGTCCTGAAAGCTATTTATCTCTCTTTCCATTCTGAATGACAGCCTTCCTGGATAAAGTATTCTTGGTTGCATGTTCTTTTCATTTAGTACCTGAATATGTCTTGCTAGCCCTTTCTGGCTGCCCAGGCCTCTGTGACCAGGTCTGATGTTATTCTGATGTTCCTCCCTCCATACATAAGAGATCTCTTCCCACTAGCTGCTCTCATGATAGCGTCCTTGGCTCTAAGATTTGCAAGTTTCACTCTTACATGTCAGGGTGTTGATCTATTTTTATTGTTTTTGGGAGGGGTCCTCTCTGCCTCTTGGACACAAATGCTTGTTTCCTTCCTCAGATTAAGAAGTTCTCAGCTATGATTTGCTCAAATATACCTTCTAATCCTCTCTCTCTTTCTCTCTCTCTACCCCCTCGGGGATCCCAATAATTCTGACGTTGGAACATTTCATGGCGTCGTTGATCTCTCTAAGTCTATTTTCATCTGCTACTAGCTGCCTATCCCTCTCTTCTTCAGCTTCCTTCCTTTCTATCAGCTTATCTTCCAGATCATTAATTCCTTCTTCTGCCTCATTTACCCTGGCTGCCAGAGTATCCAGTTTAAACTGCATCTCATTCATAGCATTTTTAAGTTTGGCCTGATTAGATCTCATTTCTGCCCTTAGAGATTCTATATTGTCACTAATGCTTTTTTCAAACCTAGATATTGACTTCATGATTTCCCGAAGTCTATCTCTGACATCTTTCTTATATCCATATCCATTAGGTCTGTGTCAGAGGACATTGTCTCTGGTTCTTTTCTTTGTTAGGACTTCCTTCTCCTAGTCATTCTGTCAAGGGATGGTTGAGTGAATGGATGGATTCCAAAATGTCAACTACGACCCAAGCTAGATGCACCCTAACAAAATCCAGAGTGGTCAGACGCCACCACTGAAAATACAAAGCCAAAATGAAACACAAGAATAAAATTGAAAAAATTAAAATAAATTAAAATAAATTTTTAAAAAGGGGGGAGAGGAAGGGGAGCTGTAATCTCTCAATGTGGACAAAGCAGGGTGTTTCAGTTGTTCCTGGGTGTATTTTGGTCTGTGTGTTAGAGGACACTATGTCCTAAAATTACTGGGAAAGTAAAACTTGTATATATAAAAAGGTAAAACTGAGTTAAACATGGCCTAAAATAAAGCATATATCTATAAAAAATATAGGTGTGTAAAAATACAAGTTCAAAAAGCGACTATGAATAATGAGTTGGTATAATAGACATCTAGTTAAAAATGAGGAGAAGGTATAAAGAAAAATACAGAAGGGGAAAACGGCATGAGAAAAGGAGAAAGGAAAAGAAAAGAAAATGAGAATTATATCTGAAAAATAAACAAGTCGTTAGGCCACACCTGGAACTCAATATACAATTTTCCCCTGGCGTTGGGATTTTACAGTCTTATGGAATCCAAAGGATTGTCATCCACCTATTCTTCCAGCCTATCTTCTGGGGGAGGGACATGCTGCATGTGCAGAGTTGCCCCACCCCCTCTCAGGGGGTGGGCTCAGTGGAAACCAGTCTTCTGTGCCTCTTTTGTTCCCTGGGGAACACCTCTTCAGGGGATCAGAGCAAAAATGGCCACAGCCAAACCTCTGGCCCAGAGCAGAAAATTTGCAGTCTTCCCTCTTTAATAAACTGTCCAGGACAGTCTCCACTTCTGCTTGCACCTCTGAAAACCACAGCCACCCATGGTTCATGCCTGCAGCTACTCTCTCAGAAGTGTTGTCAGGGGTCCAGAAGTATCTTTGTGCTCCTAAAACCACAAGGGGCTGTGGGCTCCCACATGCACCCAAAGCTCTGGAATCAGGTCTGGGTTCTGACCTAAAGCCCTTTCCCAGCCACTACTGCTCTGTGAGTTTTTGCCCAGTTGCAGGCGCAGGTTCCAGATTTTTTCAGGCTGTTCAAGAAGAGTGGATATCAACCCTCCCAGTTCATGGTTTCTGGCAGTTCGAGCTGAGAGTCCCTTCCTGGGCTCGCTGACCAGAACCTGCTTCCTGGCTCCAATGCTCAGGCCCTCTACCATTTCAGGAATCTCCTTTTGCTCTGTGGTCCCTCATAATCTGAGACCATAATGCCCTACCTAGAATTCTGCCTTTTCATTTCCAGCGCCCCTTCAGGGAGGGGTGTCTCTTACTAGAGCAGATTTCTAAGGGTTCCGATTTTGTGCTCTGGTGTTATGTCACTTTCCAGGCACCAGCTTATGGCGGCTCCCTCCCCTTCTGTGTATCTTCTGATATCTCCCTGCAGATTCAGGATTCCATATGTCCTACCTTGCCAAAAGCAGTTGCTTTTCTGCTTGTAGAGATCCAGATATATATTCTTACATCTCAGGCTGATTTTGTGGGTGTTCAAAATGGTTTGATAGATATCCAGCTAAATTCAGGGGACTAGTTGAAGTGGGGTCCCCTACTTCTCCACCATCTTGCCTCGTCCCTATACATATTTTTGCTTTATTCCCTCTTGCTCCCCCCTCACCCTGTTCCCCATTTCCACATCACACAGATGAATATGGTTACCAAAAGATGAATCCTACAAATGAAGCTGTTACTATCACAGGTCAAATAAAAGGTATTGGTCAGCTAGGGGGACTAAAGTCTGGTCTGAGTGACTTGGTTCAAGTGTGTGTGTTTTGTCCTGGATCCACCAAGTAGAAGTTGCCAGAGTGAGCTGTGGAGTAGGAAGGTGTTAGAACTACATCACAGATGTATCCATCAATTCCATCTCTCCAAGCATGATATGAGGATCGCCTGAGATCATCTAAGCATGCAAAAGCATTATAACGTTAACCTGGTATTGTCTCTCTTTCCCTACCAAATCAATATGGAACCCTACTTTGGAGCATACAGTAATCAATAAAGACTGCCCCTGCCCCTGCTCTAAAGCATGAGACTTTTGCAGGCACTTGGGCATTTGGAATGAATCTCCTTGAAGCAACAAGAAACCTTCTTTTTGCCCCATTGTCCAGGTTGAAGATAGATGAATCTGATCCTCGAATCCAGAAGCTGCTGGAAGAAAGCCAAGATGACCCACAACTGACCATTGAGAGTGATAATCAAGATCCAGCGAATAACCAACCTTCTTCAAATGACTTTATTTTCTGAATCCCCTGGACTTATTCATTCCCCAGTAAAGTCCAGGATCATCAAGGTGATGGGGAACTTCCTCTGAGCCCTCTCAGTGATGTTAGGTGCTGGGCCAGATGTTACTGTAGCCTTGGTTGTGCTTTGGCTTCCATGAAATACACACAGGTGGCTTACCCCTGTTATGGATAGAATGCCTATATCTCGAGTCTATCAAGAGAAATAAAGGCGTGAAAGCATTCATGAAGGAGGTTTTTATTAATGGATTCTGACCAAATTTAGACAGAAGATCCTTTATTTGGGGAGAACCTAACCCAGAAAGAAAAGGGGGACAGAAATGTTTGTGATCACACTGGTCTGTTCACCTTGCCAGTCACTGCCCAGTTCTGTCATTCCTTGACCTTCATGGATAGCTGCCTAGTAGGTCTTCCTTGTAGAGTATTTCTCCACCAATCCTACAATATTTTGTAGCATTCTTAAGTGCTTCAGTGAAGCCCTTATATGATCATGTCCTTGCTCTGATTAGCTTTTTAATAATTCCAACCTTACTTACAGAAAACATAACTTCATGGTATGTACTTCATGGTATGCTCTTCCCCATAGAGTCCCCCTTATTTCCTTGTGACAGACAAAATCCCAAAAGTCCTTAAAGCAACAACTGTAAGAATCACTTTTTTTTTATTAAGCACTAATTTTTAAATTTTTCTTCCAATCATCCTACTTTCCCCTATTTCTTCACTGGGGTCCATTCGTTCATCATTCTCACCAAATATGCCACATTCCCAGACATCCCCTTCAAACCTCCATTTAATGTGCTTGTGTGTCATCATCTCAGTGATGTCCCTGCATACGGTGTGGGCTCCTGGATTTTTCTACAAGTTTCCTTCTGTTTCTCTCTCAAGGCCTCTTGTTCAGCTGGATATAGGTCTCTCCTAGAGCATCTTCATTCTCAGGGTCTGAGGTGTGGTAGCTGCCTTCAGGTGGGAGTGGGTGGGGTTGTTAAAAGAAGAAATAGAGGCACACAATTTTTTAAAAGCTAGGAAGGAATCTCAATGTCTTCTAGCCAAGGTTTCTCAATTTCTGTGCTATTGACACTTGGAGCCAGATAATTCTTTGTTATCTTAAGTGTATCTCAAAATGGAGAGATACTTGATGATGAGAGAGAAACTGTCCTGTGCATGCTTAGAGTGTTAGCATCTCTACCCTCTACCCACTAAATACCAGCACCTCCCTCCCAAAATATCTCCAGGCACTGACAAATATCCCTTGGGTGCAAAATGCCCTGAGGTTGCCCCCTTTAGGGGAAAAGAAATTGAGTGGCCTGTGTGCATCAGTTTAGGGACAGATACTCTGCCAAGTTCACCTGTGAGTTAGAGATTCTGTGAGTGTGGTATTAACTATGCAGCAACATAGGAGGAGGATGTGGCCATAAATTGATGAACCCAAAGCCCATGTCTGAGGAAATGGCATTTGGGATCAAGGAGTAGGAGAAGGGCATCCTCAGGGTGGGGAGGTGTGGTGGGGCAAACCTTGAGTACTCACACATATAACCAAATGTTTCTGGTTAGGAGAGAGGCTGGGCTGAGAGGCTCAGGAAATGAGTACTAGTCTGAATTAACCAGCTAAGCCATGGATACCCAGAGAAAACACAGGAGCCAACAGGAAGCATGAGAGAGTTTTGTGCAGAGGATAGAACAGGGTCAGCTATGAGGCTTGGGGATACAGAAGTCAATCTGTAATATGTATTAGGAAAGGTTGAAGAGGTCAGTGTGATGGTCCAGTTAGGGTGCCATAAGATCCACAAGGGGCAAGATATGAGTGAAAAGATACTGGCATCCACTAGATACCTCCAATCCCAAATGAAGGGAGTCCTTGGATGGAAAGCCAAATAGACACTGGCTCAACAGCTCCTTGATGGGACACCAAGGAGAGGCCCCAAGGTCCTCCTCCTCCACAGTTATAACCACTATCCTCCTGCTCCTACATTCCATACACTCCACACATGGTTTTACGTCCCCTGTCTCATAGATACAACCAAGCCTTGGAGTTCTAATGGTGGTGCCCATCGTTGTGGCCATCTGGTCGACCCCCATCCTGCTGACTGTGTGGTTTCTGGGTCTGCGGGAGGGGTGGGAGTGGCCTGCGGATAGGTCTGACCCGGTGTGACAGGGATTTCTTTCTGCTGTGCCAATCTTCTGCCAGAAGCCCCACCAGGAGTATTAGAATCACAGCCCCAATGCATATCCGGACCAGATTGCTCTTGGTGTAGTGCTGCTGGGCAAGACCTGGAGGAACAAAGAGAGACAGGAGCAGGTGATGAAAGCCTATCTCTAGGACCCACATCAAGGTACATCTTGGGTTTCTCATAGCCATATCCCTCATCCTAGATCCTATTCTCTGCTACCTAGAATGTCAGTCTCCTTCCTAGAGGGTTCCTCCCCTCCTCACCAATGGTGAGGGCTAGATAAGCCCAATTCTCTAAATATCATTTCTTCCATACAACCCCCTCATAGGCCTCTGATACAACCCCTCCACACACACACAGACACTACCTGGCCATTTGGCTAATTGCAGCAGAAAAGACTGTTACAAGGAGTGGAAAGAGATGGAATTTATCTTTCCCTGATCCTTTAGAAAATCTCAACCTTCCCACCCGATCTTATTGCCCAATTCTGAGTTCCAAGTACTGATATTTACCCTCCTCTTAATATTTTATAAACCAGGACCCAAGACCATAGAGCTGTACAGGGAAAGCAGTCAGCTTTAGGGGAAGACACAGGGGTGGGAATGAAGAGGGTCCAGAGAAGACCACTTACTCACCAGTTGGAGACTCTGGCCCCTTTGGAGAGGTGGTGATAGGAAAGTATAAAGGGATAAGATCATCTCCTCTAGCCCTGTTCCTGCCCCTATCCTGAATGCATGCACTTTTTTTTTTAAATTTTATTATGTTACGTTAGTCACCATACAATACATCATTAGTTTTTGATGTAGTGATCCACGATCCATTGTTTTCGTATAGCACCCAGTGCAGTACGTGCCCTCCTTAATACCCATCACCGGGCTAACCAATCCCCCCTCCCCCCCCCCCAAAACCCTGTTTGTTTCTCAGGTCCATAGTCTCTCATGGTTCATCTCTCCCTCCAATTCCCCCCGCCCATTTTCCCCTCCCTTCTCTTAATGTCCTCCATGTTATTCCTTATGTTCCACAAATAAGTGAAACCATATGATAATTGACTTTCTCTGCTTGACTTATTTCACTTAGCATAATCTCCTCTGGTCCCATCCATGTTGATGTAAAAGTTGGGTATTCATCCTTTCTGATGACTGAGTAATATTCCATTGTATATATGGACATCTTCTTTATCCATTCATCTGTTGAAGGGCATCTCAGCTCTTTCCACAGTTTGGCTATTGCGGACATTGCTGCTATGAACATTGGGGTGAATGCATGCACTTTTGAGACAGAATGCCATGACTATAAGAAGAGCATGAACTACAGAGTCAGGTTGTCTAGATTTATCTCAACCTTCTCACCTGATCTTATTGCCCAATTCTGAGTTCCAAGTGTGGATATTTACCCTCCCCTTAGTATTTTATACACCAGGACCCAAGACCATAGAGCTGTAGCCTCTGTACAGGGAAAGCAGTCAGCTTTAGGGGAAAACACAGGGGTGGGAATGAAGAGGTCCAGAGAGTACCACTTACCAGTTGGAGACTCTGGCCCCTTTGGAGAGATGGTGATAGACCTAGAAGGCTCTGGGAATCAAAAAGGGAAAGTATAAAGGGATAAGATCATCTCCCCTAGCTCTGTTCCTGCCCCTATCCTGAATGCACACATTTTTGAGGCAGAATCCCATTACCATAAGAAGAGCATGAACTACAGAGTCAGGCTGTCTAGATTTGAACCCCAGATCCATCACTAATTAGATGTGGGGCCTCTGTCAATAGACTTAATATCTATGAGCCAGTTTTTCCATCTGTCCAGTGAAAATAATTATAATACATCACAGGTTAATGTGAAATTTAAACCAATAACAATAATAACAGCATAAGGCACTGTGCTTGGTATATGATAAGCACCCCACACATGGTAGCTCTTGTCTAATTCCACAAGTATCTCCAGAGACTTTCCAGGTGCTCAGCCATACACATCATACAGGTGTGTGTTTTAATAATATACTGTGTAAATTGCTATAATAGTCCACAGGACAGAGGAAACTATACAACCCAGTGTCAGAAAAGGCTCTCCTAAGGGACTGAAGCCAGGAGGAAATGGAAGGAAAAGCAGAGCAAGTGGCTTGGATGCAGAGTGAGGAGGAGATGCCAGGGATCCCGGAGAGCTTCATCTGACTCTGTGTGACTGAGATTTGCATGAGGAATGAAGACAAGAATGGAGGGATCTTGTCCTTTCCCTGGAGGGATCAGACAGTGGCTGATCTAAGGGCATTGCATCTAAAAGCATTGAACATCAAGCTGAGAACCCCAGGCTATATCCTAAGGGTGATTGGGAACCCAGAAGGATTTTGAACAGAGGGTGATAAAGAATCTCATCAGGGTCTTAGAAAGAACTTATTGGTATCAGGAGTCTAACAGAGAGCTCGAGTCAGGTGGACCCAGTGGAGATATTGGACCTATCCTCAGGGGATCTGTCAAGGTTTCTGTCTTGAGGGAAGTGGATACTTTTTCCAGGAAAAGTGAGGGGGAAGAGAATTACAGCGTGAGAGAAGTATGTTGCATGGGACTGCAGTGATAAGAGGAGGCAGTGAAAAATAGAGGACAAAAGTTACATGGACCAGAGCAAAGTCAGAAGAGCAGTGTGTAGGAATGAGTGATGGTCTTCCCATCATAGCCTTGGCTCCGCCATCTTTGAAATGGCCACATTACCCAGAATGCATATCTGTCCCCATGCTCAGAGCCCACCTCTATCCTATCCTTGATCCTCAAACCAAGGACTTTCCTTGGGAGAATCAGGTGATCTCCTGAAGCAGACTTAAAGCCTTAGATGATGAGAGAAAAACCTATCCTCATAATCCTCTCTGCTGGGCTCTGAGCGCCTTGTTACTCACCAATTGTAGAGCTCTTGTTGATGAGTGAGATGCTCAGTTTCCTGGAGGCTTCTGGGAATTCTAAGCAAGAGGGTAATAAGAAAGTGGATAATGTCAGTCTGCCCAGGGAGTCCCTACTCTGCATAGCCCTTCTGAGATATCTGGGCTTCCCAGAACCCCTTTCTCTGACACACACTGCATAGATACTGAGGAGAGACAAATGTAGAGGTGCTATAAGACATATTGTCTTCTATCCCTCAGTGGCTGAATAAGAAATGGATCCATTCATCCAGTGATGGACTTACATTATTTCCTCTTTTGGGCTACTATCAATAATGTTGCTATGAACATTTATGAACACATTTTTGTATGACCATACATTTTTTAATTTGGGGGGAGAGCATATAGCAACAAGTGGAATAGCTGGGTCCTATGGTAATTTTATGATATGGTCATATGATAATTCTTTTGAGGAAATGCTGAAATGTTTTCCACAGCAGTGACACCATGTTTCATTCCCACCAGCAATGTATGAGGGTTCCAATTTCTCCACATCCTCAACACCTGTTGTGCTTTATTATTAATATTATTAATATTATTATTATTATTAATTACTATTGCCATTCTGGTGGGTATGATGAATTTCATGGTATGTGACTTATATCTCAATTTAAAAAGTAAGAAGTGGACCAGTAGATCTGTGCAAGCTCAGTGGTTGATACCAGCCTCTGAACACAAGAGGCTCCCCTCCCTACTAAGGCCATTTTCTTAACCAGGGACCTCCCCAGTTACATGGGCACCAAAGTATCTCCTAAAACCCCTCAACCTATAAATATGTAGCTCCTATTAAGGCTGGGGACCATCTTTGTATGGTGGAACCAGCTCATCAAAGCCTAGCTTATGCTCACCTATCTGTGGTATAATAAGACCTTGGATATTATTTGTTCTCTGTTATTTCTCTTCCTGTGAGCCTCATTAATAAATTCTTGTTTGAGGGGCACCTGGATGGCTCAGTCCATTAAGCATCCAACTCTTGATTTCTGCTCAGCTGATGATGTCAGGGTTCTGAGATGGAGCCCTATGTGGGGCTCTGCACTGACCATGGAGCCTGCTTAAGATTCTCTCTCTCCCTCTGCCACTCCCCATCTCACATGCATGCACTCTCTCTCTCAAAAAATAAATAAATAAATTTTTGTTTGAATTTAGATTAAACATGATGAAATACATGTATACCATGGAATACCACTCCGCCATAGAAAGGAACACACTATTGATAACACACAATAACTTGGATGGATCTCAAGGGCATTGCGCTCAATGAGAAAAGTCAATCCCAAAACATTCCATGATAGGTGAACCTTTCCATTTATATGTAACATTGTCAAAATGACAAAATTAAATAGAATAACAAATTAGTACTTGCCAGGGGGTAGGAATGGTGGGAGGGGAGTGGATGGATATAACCATAAAGGGGTAGTCTGAGGGATATCTTTGTGGGGATGGAAGAGTTCTGTATCTTGACATGGATCTACACGTGATAAATTGCCATAGAACTAAATACAAATATTGTATCAATGTCAGGTTCCTGGTTTTATGTTGTACAAAAATTATGCAAGACATAGCCATTGGAGAAATTTAGGCAAAGGGTACAGGGAATTCTTCTGTATTGTCTTTGCAACTTCTTGTGAACCTACATCTCAGAATTAGAAGTTTTAAAATTCCAATGAGAAATACATGCACACATGTGTGCACATACACACATGCAGTGCGCCTCATTTAGCATGACAGCCTCCATACCACCCTCAACCACACAAGTCAGCAGATTCTTGTCCAACTTGGCTCTTTTCAACATGCTTCTGTTCCTCAGAATTTGGGTCTACCCTGAGACACGGGGAATGTTAGAGATGCCACAGACTAATGCACAGTCTCTTAAGGCACCAGCTGGTATGCAACACACCAGAATCAACTAAGATACTTTGAAGATGGGAGAATATGATGGCTCACACAAAATTTAGTGCAGTCATTCTCAAAGTGACATCCCCAGATCAGAAGCATCAGTGTCACCTGCAAACTTGTTAGAAATGAACATAACTGGGGGCTCCTGGGTGGCTCAGTCGGTTAAGCATCTGCCTTCAGCTCAGGTCATGATCTCAGGGTCCTGGGATCGAGCCCCACATTGGGCTCCCTGCTCAGCGGGGAGTCTGTTTCTCCCTCTGCCTGCCGCTCCTCCTGCTTGTGCTCGCTCTCTCTCTCTCTCTCTCAAGTAAATAAATAAAATCTTAAAAAAAAAAAAAAAAGAAATGAACATAACTGGACCCCACCCCAGACCTTCTGAATCAGGAACTGGTGGGGTCCAGAAACCTGGATCATCTCCAGGTGATTCTCAGGCCCCCTAATGTTTGAGAACCACTGGACAATGGAATCAGAGACTCAAAACTAAAGTCCAGGAATCTATGATTTTATAAGCCACTCAGATTATTCTTCTCCACATTAGACATTATAAACCATCAACCTAAGGCTGGATAGAAGTGGGGGTGTAGGGCAGCATAGTAATGTCTATCTAATATTATTATACCAATCTTCTTTACAGGCAGAAATAAGTGATTTTTTAAATAAATCAAATTTGTGAAAGAGACAAGTGAATTAAATTGAGAAATCTAGATAAAGGGGAGAAAGAAAAGAAGGGGTCTGTTGGTCCATACCCCAGACACTGGGATGAATCCTCCAGAATTTACCTGTCACAGAGGACGGTGGTTCTGCGGATAACCAGCCGGGGGTCACAGAGGTCCCTGGGAAATCAGAAAAAGAGAGTTCTGTGTTCTGTTAGCTATGGATCCGGAACAAATAATAAAGCATTTCTGCGACCCAGTTTCCTCACCTAGAAAATGAATACAAAGAACCTCACATCACTGGACTCTCATGGGTTTTAAATAGCACATCTGGCGCATTCTGGGACTCATTAAGAATGACAGTCTCTGTAGCTGCCCTCCCTGCTTTTTGAACTTAGTTCTGTCCCTTTTTCTGGATCTCTGTGACCTGCACCTTACTTTGTCCCTAGGAGCAAAACCGGCTCTTAAGTCCTGGAAAGCAGAAGAGGCAGAAGCCGTGGGATACATGTAGGGAGAAGGGGTGATGCCCATGTAGCAAAACACAACCCCTTTCCACCCCCACCACCCTAGCTGTGTAGCTGCACCAACCTGCCAACCTCCTTTCACCCCAGGACATTTGCTCATACAATCCCGCACACCCACAGCCCATCCCACTGCTCCACCCACCTAGTTACCTCTTACTCTGCCCTAAGATCCAGGTCAAACATTGACTGCTCAGAGAAGTGTTCCCGAACTGCCTCCCCTTCTAGGTTCTAACAGCACCATGTGCTTCTAATTCATAATGCATGTCACAGCGACAGCTATGCCAGTATTGGATACCCTTTAAGACTGTTTATTCTAATTACTATATGTATGTATTACGTGTGTATGTGTAATACGTGTGTGTAAAGGAAAAGATACGAGAGAGAGAGAGAGTTTCAAGTCCCCAGCAAAGCACAGCCCCAGCATAGGCACTTCTGAAATACGTTCAGTGAAAGAAGCAATAAATGAGCAGGGATCCAAAAAAAGACAAATCTATAAAGGCAGGAAGATTAGTGGTTTCCTTGGGCTGGAGGGAGGAGGAGGGAGGGGCTGCATATGGACATGAGGGATATGATAGGGTGGTGGAAATGTTCTATAACTGGATTGTGGTGGTGACCACACAACTCTAAATTTACTAAAAACCACTGCATTGTACAATTAAAACAGGTGACTATTCATTAAGTTCCTATTATGTGCCAGGAACTATTGTTTGTGCTGGGGATACAGCAGAAAAGAAAACAGCCACAAATGTCTGTCTTTCTGGAGCTTCCATTCCAGAATGCAGGGGGCAGACAGGTGATAAACACCATAAATCAGTACAATGTATGAACAGGTGTAGGTGCTATGGAGAAAAATTAGGCAGGGAAGGCGGCAGATAGCATCAGAGAGGCAAGAATGTGACCTTTGATAGAAGGCCTGAAGGAAGCAATGGATTGAGCCATGAGATCTGGAGAAAGCGTCCCAGCAAGTGCAAGGTCCCTGAGGACATAGTGAGCCTGCAGATTCAAGAAAAAGCAAGATGGGATGTAGTCAGTAATATAACCGTCACAGATGGTAACTGGACTTATCCGTGGTGACCATTCCATAATGTATATAAATATCAAATCACTATGTTGTACACCTGAAACTAAGACAACATTGTATGTCAGTTAGTCTTCAATTTAAAAGTGGGGTGGGGGGAAGCAAGGTGCCAGTGTATCTGAGGCAGAGTGGATGAGGGCAGAGCAGCAGGTCAGTGATCAGACAGGTAAAAGAGGGGCTTGGTGAGAAAAGAGGAGGGAGCGCTGTGGGCTTTGAGCAAAATCATCTGATTTTCACAGCCTGTTCTAAAAGGATTCCTCTTGCCATAGTTTCGCAAACATTCTAAAGGGGCAAAGGTATACAAACTTGCAACCAGTAGATAAATAAGTCCTGGAGATTAATGCATAGCATACTGTCAACCACACTATATTACAGATTTGAAAGTTGCTAAGAGACCGGATCTTTAGTGTTCTCACCACAAAAAGGCAATGGCAATTTTGTGATGGGTTGGAGGTGTTAGCTAGTGCGACAATGGCAATCATGTTGCAATATATAAATGTATCAAATCAACGTGTGCTGTATCTTAAACTTATGCAATGTTATATGTCAATTATATCTCGATTAATTAATATTAAAAAATTAAAGGGGACAAAGGTGGACACAGACCTGTATGGAGTAACCCAGTTCTACATGATGGATGGTAGAGCGGTAGAGGTGCTCAGTTGTCAGATTAGGGACAGGTTTCAAAGATGTAGTAGGAAGCATGAGTTGGGCAAAGACATCAAGATTTACAAGAAAAATGCCTCTCAGTATTATAGCAGGAAAATGTGTCTTTTTTTAATTTTCATGTTATTTTTTGGGGGTGCCTGGGTGGCTCAGTTGTTAAGCATCTGCCTTCGGCTCAGGTCATGATCCCAGGGTCCTGGGATCGAGCCCCGTATCGGGCTCCCTGCTCCACGGGAAGCCTGCTTCTCCCTGTCCTACTCCTCCTGCTTGTGTTCCCTCTCTCACTGTGTCTCTCTGTCAAATAAATAAATAAAATCTTAAAAAAAATTTTTTTTCATGTTATTTTTAAATGTACATTGAATGTACCATTTTATTTTTTTTAAGTGTACAGTTCAATAGTATTAAGTGCATTCACATTGTTGTGCAAAAAATCTCAGAATTTTTTCATCTTCAAAACTGAAATTCTGGGTCCATTTAACACTAACTCCCCTTTTCCCCTCCCTCAGCCTTTGGCAATCCCCTTTCTACTCTCTGCCTCTATGCTTTTGACAACTTTCAAATGCCTCCCGTGAGTGGAATCAGACAGTATATGGCCTTTTGTGACTGATTTATTCTACATAGTGTAACGTCTTCCAGGTTCATCCATACTGTAGCACATGTCTTCCTTTTTAGGGCTGTATAATATTCCATTATGTGTATGCACATTTTCTTTATGAACTGTGCTGTCCTCTTTTGAAAGAGGCATGTTTTAAGAATGAAGGATTGATAGCTGCTACGATGTGAACAAGCCTCAAAAACACGAGGCTGAGTGAAAGAAGCCGGTCACAAAAGACCACATGTTCTAGGACTCCGTATATATGAAATTCCCCCAAAGAGGCAAATTTATAGAAATAGAAAGTAGTTAGTGGTTGAATGGGAAATGACTGCGAACAGGCACCAGAGATCCTTCAGAGGTGATGGAGATGGGCTAACTGGGTTGTGGTGATGGTTGCACAACTCTGTGAACTCACTAAAAACCATGGACACTTAAAGTGGGTAACCTTGTAGGTCTAGAAACCATACCTGAATAAAACAAAGAATGGAGGGCAATTTCTACTGAATAATGACCTCACTAGCTAGATTTCAATGAAAATAAGTCTGAATACTAGTACATTTTCATTTTACCCTGCACTATATTAATCCACTAGAGACCAAAAGGATAAGAATTTTCCCTTTGCTAATAGATAGAGTCATTAGTCTTTTGTATATTGGGGCATTTCATTTTTTTTTAAAGATTTTTTTTAATTTTAGAGAGTGTGTGAGCAGGGTGGGGAGGAGCAAAGTGGGAGGGAGAGGATGAGGGAAAGAATCTTGAGCAGCCTCCATGCTGAGCATAGAGCCCCATGCAGGGCTCCATCTCATGACCCTGAGAACATGACCTGAGCCAAAACCAAGAGTCCAACGGTTAACGAACTGAGCTATCCAGGTGCCCCTATTGAGGCATTTTCAATAATTCAGTTGCTAGGGCACCTTGCTGACTCAGTAGGAAGAGCATGCCACTCTTGATCTCAGAGTCATGAGTTTGAGCCCCATGATGGGTGTAGAGATTATAAAAAGTGAACAAATAAACTTTGAGGCCCCTGGGTGGTGCAGTGGGTTGAGCATCTGGCTTTTGGTTTCAGCTCAAGTCATGGTGGGATCAGCCCCCCATAGGGCTCCATGCTCAGCTTGGAGTCTGCTAAAATTTCCCTCTGCCCTTCCCTGCTCTCTCCCTCTCTCTCTCTCGTAAATAAATAAATCTTTTTTTAAAAAAATAAAATACACTTTAAATACTTCAGTTGCCTCGATACTTGTGAAGGAACATAACTGTAAAACAATGGTGAGCAGGAAACTTCAATAATGGTTTTTAAATTATATCAGTTGATGTAAAGGATTTAGCAGCAAGCTTTGTTGTAGAGATCCCTTGTGCTTCGACTATTACAAATAAGAAAGACTGAGTGTGTGTTAGTGGTGTAAAAGGAGTCAAAGTTTCCTTCCTATTATAGTGGCATTTTTTAAGTAATTTCCATAAGTTTTTTGCTGCTGTTTGTTTGTTTGAAACCTAGACAAGACTCAAGGCATTATCACTGGTATTAAGAATTATTTTTTCTAGTGTATATACTCTGTAGTAGACAGGATAACAGCCTCCCAAATATGCTCAAGTCCTAATCCCCAGGCCCTGTGAATATGGCACCTTACATGGTAAGTGGGAGGATGACAGGGTGAAGAGAGTGTCCTGGATCATCCAGGTGGGCCCAGTGTCATCACAGGGTCCTTAAATGTGGAAGCAGGAGGCATGGAGGCAGAAGAGTCTGAGACAGAGAGACTGAAGATGCTACATTGCTGGCTTTTGTGACAAAGGAAAGGACCACGGGAGCCAAGGGATGCAGGCATCTCTAAAAGCTGGAAAAGGTATAGGACAGATTCTCCCCTGGGGCCTCCCGAAGGAACATAGCCCAGCTGACACCTTTGTTTTGTCCCAGTGAGACCCATTCGGTACCTGACCTCCAGAAATGTAAGGTCATAATATATTTATGGTTTTTTAAGCCCGTGTATTAGTGGTGACTTGCGACAGCAGTACTAAGAAACGAATATACCCTCCAAAGCCTCAGGTTTCTCCTGGCCTCCCACCTCCTTCACACCTGTCGGCCCCTCCCCTGGAACTTCCACCAGAGTGTGCAAGAGCTGAAGAAGGAAGGCTTGGTCTGCAGCGCCTCACCTGTGACCACAAGCTGCAGGGGGTCGCTGGGGGCCGACCACAGGTACGGCAACTTGCTGGAAAAGCTGTAGCATCGGTAGGTCCCACTGTGGGCAACAGTCACTGCGGTGATGGGGAAATCAGCCCAGTACTGCTTCTCAGATCCCTTCTGGGGCCCAGCATCCCCTTCCTTGTACAGAGCAAACTGGTCAAAACTGTATTGGCTCCGACACTGGAGAGTGACTTTCCCTCCTGGGGACACAGCCGGGCTGGGCTGGGCTGAGAGCGAGGGCTTGTTGGCATAAACTCCTGGGAGAAAAGAGAGCTTTGGTGTTAAAGACCGTGGCCAGTGTGTGGCCATGGGGGTGAGAAGGTCCCCCCACCTCCTAAGAGCTAGGGAACTTTCCAGGTATATCCATCCTAGAGAACCCACTGGCCCTGCCACCAGCCAACAAAAGGGTTCAGGGAATGTAACCAGGATCGTATCACAGTGCCCAGGCTCAAATCCTGGTTCTGTCCCTTAGGGGCTGTGTGATCCTGGAGATCAATCTACCCTTCTATCTGTGCCTCAGTGTTATTTTTTTTTTTTTTATGTTAGTCACCATACAATACATCATTGGTTTTTGATGTGGTGTTTCATGATTCATTGTTTTTGTATAACACCCAGTGCTCCATGCAGTACGTGCCCTCCTTAATACCCATCACCGGGCTAACCCATCCCCCCTCCTCCCTCCCCTCTAAAACCCTCAGTTTGTTTCTCGGAGTCCATAGTCTCTCATGGTTCATTTCCCCCTCTGATTCCCCCCCCCCTTCATTTTTCCCTTCCTTCTCCTAATGTCCTCCATGCTATTCCTTATGTTCCACAAATAAGTGAAACCATATATAATTGACTTTCTCTGCTTGACTTATTTCACTTAGCATAATCCCCTCCAGTCCCATCCATGCTGATGTAAAAGTTGGGTATTCATCCTTTCTGATGGCTGAGTAATATTCCATTGTATATATGGACCACATCTTCTTTATCCATTCATCTATTGAAGGGCTTCTCGGCTCTTTCCACAGTTTGGCTATTGCAGACATTGCTGCTATGAACATTGGGGTGCATATGGCCCTTCTTTTCACTACATCTGTGTCTTTGGGGTAAATACCCAGGAGTGCAATTGCTGGCTCATAGGGTAGCTCTATTTTTAAATTTTTGAGGCACCTCCACACTGTTTTCCAAAGTGGCTGTACCAACTTGCATCCCCACCAACAGTGTAAGAGGGTTCCCCTTTCTCCACAACCTCTCCAACATTTGTTGTTTCTTGCCCTGTCCATTTTTGCCATTCTAACTGGTGTAAGTTGGTATCTCAATGTGGTTTTGATTTGAATTTCCCTGATGGCTAATGATGATGAACATTTTTTCATGTGTCTGTTAGCCATTTGTATGTCTTCAGAGAAGTGTCTGTTCATGTCTTCTGCCCATTTTTTGACTTGATTATTTGTTTCTCGGGTGTTGAGTTTGAGAAGCTCTTTATAGATCTAACAATTCAGTAATGTGGCAGGATACAAAATCAATGCACAAAAATCAGTTGCTTTCTTATACACTAACAACGGAACTGTAGAAAGAGAAATTAGAGAAACGATTCCATTTACAATAGCACCAAAAACCGTAAGATACCTTGGAATAAACCTAACCAAACAGGTAAAGGATCTATACTCTAGGAACTACAGAACACTCATGAAAGAAATTGTGCCTCAGTGTTCTTTACTGTAAATGGCAACTGATGAATCGTTGAACACTACATCAAAAACTAATGTTGACTAACTGAACATAATTTTAAAAAATTTTTAAATTAAAAAAAATAAAGATAATTCCATAGTTGTAAAGATGAAAAAAAAACTAATGATGTACTATATGTTGGCTAATTGAATTTAAATTTAAAAGAAAAGAAAAGAAAATGGGAATGACTGAATGAAGCAACTTAGCATAGTTGCCTAATGCATAGGGAGCTCCCAAACTATGACAGTAGTAACAAAATAGCTTACTATTTTAATGCAATTTTTAAACCAGAATTAATGCAAATAATTCATACTGCTAAATAACCAAGATTTTAAACAAAAACAGATTCCAACTGTGCCTAGTGGAGAGGCAAAAGGCTCAAAACACTTTTGTGTATTTTTATGGTGAATTTTTTCCACACTATTAGCATAGTTGAAAAAAACTGAAAAACTTTAAAGTAGGCTATTAGAACTCACAAATTATTTTAAGTTTATTTCATTTATACCAAAAAAATTTTTTAAAGAATTCATTATCCTTTTACTCTCCTGGCTTTAGGGAAACAAACTCATCAATGATATTTTCAAAATCTGTTCGGAAAATAACCGTTTGAAAATGCATTAGAAATAAAAGGACAAGCTGAGAACATTCTATTCCATCAAAAAATTAAAAAAGAAGGCTTTAGCATGTGGAGAGAGGGTATGCGTGTTGCCTTTTGCATCCGGCTCACGTACGGTTTCAAACGGCACTGCCTGATTCTGTCTTTACTTAAAAGTGTGGTGTTTTGTTCAGCGTGGAGGTTTTCGCATTGGTTTTTGTTGTTTTAGAAAGATAGTGCGTTGACATATCACTTACGTGGATCACTGCGTTTTGGGGCACCTCTCCTAAACGTAGCTAGCGCTTCACGCCCCTTGGGTGTCGGGGTTCGCTGTCATCGTCATCCCCCTCCTCACCCTCCTGGACCCCCCAGGCCACAGGTACAGCCCCAGGCCCCACCAGGTACCTGTAGCAACCAGCTCCAGCCGGTCGCTGGGGGGAGACCAGAGGCTCCCATTCTGATAGGAACAGCGGTAGCACCCGGCGAAACGTTCCTCCATGGCCGGGATGAAGAGGACGGGCTGATCCTGGTAATTCCCGGACCTCAGCTTCTCCAGGCGGTACAAGTCCACCCCCGGAGGTCCCTGGCAGCGGATGGTCACCTGCGTCTTCAGGGGCGCTAGGGAGCTAGGCAGGGCCTGGAGGGAGGGCTTGGGCAGCGGGCCTAGAAGGGAAGTGGAGCCTGGTGGAGGGCAGCTTCCGAAAAGACTCCTCCTCCCGGGGCCCCCACTGCCCCCACCCTCCTGAGCCCAGAGGAGGGACCCGGGACTCCGGGACTCCGGGGCGGGGAAGGACTCACCGTGCTGAGCTTGCACCACCTGCCCCAGACACAGCCCTGAGCAGAGAAGAAAAGCACCAAAGGCTAGGACCTCCCGGAGCCCACACTTCTGCATGCAAGGCAGGTGATTTTAGACATTTGCAGTGAGTAACTTTCTCTTCTCCTCATTTTTTTTTTTTTAAGGCCACACACAATCACATAATTTAAGTGCCAGAAGCAGCCAGCCATGAAAGGCCGCATATTGTATGATTCCATTTATCTGAAACGTGCTCACTGGGTCAGTCTGCCTGGAAACACAGAGAGGAGATTAGTGGTTGCCAGGGGCTGGGGAAGGAGGATTGAGGGTTGGTTGTCATGGGTATGGGGTCTTTTTGGAGTGGTGACATGTCTTGGAACAAGACAGAGGTGATGTTTGCACGCCTTGCAAGTGTACTAAATGTCATTAATGATACATTTTATGTTAAGTTTGTTATTTTACCACAGTTTTTAAAAAGCCAGCCAGGGATTCCTTGCCCCCCTCCCCATGCACACACTTTTGACAACTGTGAAGAGAACTATCTCCTCTCTGAAAAGGGGGCTGTGTGCAGGATGTGGTCTCTTTTTTTTCCCCAGCTTTATGGAGAGTACTGATGTACAACATTGTGTAAATTTAAGGTATGTGTTGATTTGATATTTATATATCACAAAATGATTTCCACCACAGCATTAGCTAACACCTCTATCCCCTCACATAATTACCATTTCTTTTTTTGTGGTGAGAACATTTAGGATACTCGGCAACAAGGTGTTATTGGCTATAAGCACCATGTTGTAGGGGCGCCTGGGTGGCTCAGTCGGTTAAGCGTCTGCCTTCAGCTCAGATCATGATCCCAGCGTCCTGGGATCGAGCCCCGCATCGGGCTCCCTGCTCAGTGGGGAGTCTGCTTCTCCCTCTCCCTCTGCCCCTCCCCCTGTTCATGCTCTCTCTCTCAAATAAATAAATAAAATCTTTAAAAAAAGAAATCACCAAGCTGTACATTAGATCCGGATGGGATCTGTTGCATTCTGTCATGTCTAGAGATCACCGGCTGTGTTAATCATGGATTTCCCACTGTTCTAACTTTTTGTCTAAATCAATATTCTGTAATTACACTATGACTGTGCAAATATTATTCACATCTGAGGAGTGTAGTATTGTACCTGTATATTTTTCCTATTTATTGAACCTGGAATCAGTATTTGTCTGGCTTAGTGCCATCTGCATAGTTTTCCTTGACATAGTTTTCCTTCTAATTCTTTCCACAGTTCCAAATAGCCTCCCCGTGTAATTTTGCACACCTGTCAAACTGCATAATCAATCAATTCCACTTTCTCTGGTGGAGGTGCTTTTCCTCCATTTTGCCTTCTACCTTCTCTAGGTTGAACAGCTGCCTTCTTCTCTCAAGCTGACTTTTTTTTTTTATTATTGTGTTCAGTGAGCCAACATACAGTACATCATTAGTTTTCTTACCCTTTTTGCTCAGTGGGTAGCATAACCTGTTTTAGTCTCACTAGGGTTGCCAGATTTAGCAAATAAAAACACAGGACTCCCATTTAAATATAAGTTTCAGATAAACAATGAAAAATTTTTTCATAGTATGACCCACAAAATATAGCCGGATATACTTAGGCTTAAAATATTATTTGTTGTTTACCTGAAATTAAATTTCACTGAGCATGTTGTATTTTACCTGGTAACTCTTATCCTTACACACACACACACAAGCTCAGGTGTGCACACACATGAGAAGGAGGAGTTACTGTCTCCATGATAAACATAAGGAAACTGGACAGAGAGGCTAAGCAGTTTCTTTGAGCTCACACAGCTAAGAAGTGGCAGAACCTGGATCATCCCTGACTCCAGAGCTCAGGGGGTGACACACTTGTCTCCAGCCCCCTCTGAACCTCTATCCACACCAGGTTCTGCTCCCTGTACCCAAGCTCTACCCACATCTTTGTCTGCTGCCCAACACAACCCCACCTTGGTCCTTTCGTGGGTTTCCATCCAACCTTCTAGCGTGACTGAAAATACTCCCAGTCCCCTTCTGAGAACTTCCTGGATGGACCCTGAATCACCACAGTCCTTCTGGTTAGGGACCATTATTAGCCCCATTTTATAGATCAAACTATGGAGACCGTATCGTGTCCACCATCCTGCAGCTGGCAGGAGGTAGATTCAAACACCAGCAGCATATTTTAGTGATAAGCAGTGTGAACTTGGTGCTAAACTCTTGAGTTTATTCGAGCCCTAGATGTGTGACCTTAAACAAGTTCCTTAGTCCCTCTGGGCCTCAGCTTTCTCCTCTGTAAAATGGGGGTATGAAAAAGGCCCTACCTCGTCAGGCCATTCTGGGAATTAAGTAAGTGTCTGCTAAAAAACATGGAGTAATATCTAGCCCATAGTAAGTGCCACGTGAGTGTGTGTTAATGAATGACTGACAGGTGGTCTGTGCTCATGATGTGTTTTCTTATCCCCATAACACAGCTGTTCCTTCCTGCTTGGCCCCTGGGAGCCTCCATCCTTTTAGCAATAGGGCTCTTCTGAATAAATAAGGGAACTGTGCACGCACCCTGCCTAGCCAGGGCAGGCAATAAACACACGTAATCCTACCACCAATCCCACTACGGGAGGCTCTTACTTCAGCCTTATTGAGGTATCATTGACAAAGAAAAACTGTACATCTAGGGGGTACAACATGACGATTTGATGGACATTCACACCGTCAAATTATCACCACCCGTCCACTACCTCACACAGGTTGTTTTGATTTTTGGTTTGGTTTGGTGAAAATGCTTAAGATCTACTCTTTCAGTAAATTTCTATATTATTATTGCCTATAGTCACTATGCTGTGCATTAGATCTCCAGAACTTGCTCATCTTATAACTAGAAGCTTGTATTCTGTCCCCCTATCTCCCCATTTCCTCCCACCCACAGCCCCTGGCAACCACAAGTCTACTCTGCCTTTTTTTTTTTTTCTTTTATTATGTTATGTTAGTCACCATACAATACATCATTAGTTTTTGATGTAGTGATCCACTCTCTGCCTTAATGAGTTCGACTTTTTTAGATTTCACATATAAGTGAGATTGTGCGGTATTTTCTTTCTGTGTCTGGCTTATTCCACTTAGCATAATGGCCTCAAGGTCCATCCATATTGTTGCAAATGGCAGGATTATTTGTCCCTGTGCCATGAGGTTTGCTGACAAATCTGTAATCTAGTCCTGATGTCACCAAGTTCACATACAAAATATAAATTAATAATTAAATAATTAAAACACAGTGTATAGAGACAAAGTTGCACCCAAAACTGGAAGACCTGTTTATTTCCTGACCCAGCCAAGAAGAGAATAGAACAGAATAACAGACAAACACCACCTCCCTGGGTCCCAGTTTTCCCAACCAACAAATGAAGGGCCCTCATAGGTCACCAGCTGTCCTGAAATTCATTTCTGATGCAGTTTTTTAAACATTCTTAGTCTCATAGCCCACTGCTTATCCCTCAGCATTTCCCAGATCAACCCTCAGGACTCACCAAGACAGAGAAGGGCAGACAGGGATGGGGCCATGGTTCTTCAGCCTGTCCAGAGCTCTGTAGCCCAGGAGGGAAGCTTCAGGGGCTGGAGCAGAGGTGCAGGATGTGATGAGGATACAGAACCCTCTCCTCCCTTCCCCCCTCAGGCTGGCTTTTCCTAAGTGAGGCTCATCAAGCTGGAGCCATCCCTCAGTAGAATGACTTGCACACAAGCTCACAGAAGCTCATTTATCTTCTGTCACCAACCCAGGATCGCACTATGTCTTCCCCTTGAGGCACTGAGATGGAATATTATCTGATGGATCTCATTAACAGAACGGTCTCATGGAGCTTTCCTTTGGAGGGGTGACATTTGAGATTATACCTGGTCATAAGAAATATTCATGGAAGGGGCGCCTGGGTGGCTCAGTCGTTAAGCGTCTGCCTTCGGCTCAGGTCATGGTCCCAGGGTCCTGGGATCGAGCCCCGCATCGGGCTCCCTGCTCGGCGGGGAGCCTGCTTCTCCCTCTCCCACTCCCCCTGCTTGTGTTCCCTCTCTCGCTGTGTCTCTCTCTGTCAAATAAATAAATAAAATCTTTAAAAAAAAAAAAAAAGAAATATTCATGGAAGAACAGCATGTTCAGCATGCCCCAAAGCCTTGATGAGGCAAAGAGCTTGGCATTTTCATATAAGCGGTAAGTGATTAGTGTGGCTGGAATCGAGGAGCATAAAGCTGAGACTGAAGAGATGATACAGGTCAGATCAGGATGTCCCAACCTTGCACTGTTGACATTTGGAACCAGGTGACTGTTGGAGTGGGGGCAGGCTGTCCTGTGCTTCTGGGAGGCTCATGGCCAATTGAGAACCACTGGTTTGGATCATTCGGGGACTCCATGGGCAAGATAAACCTGGGTACACAAATATCTCTTTGTAATCCTACTCACTTTTCAGGCATATTTTGTTTGACCCTCACACAAGACTGAGAAACAGGTGCAGCTTTAGTCCCATTCATTTTTTTTTTCTTTTTTAAATTTTTTATTTAAATTCAATTAACATATAGTATATTATTAGTTTCAGAGGTAGAGTTCAGTGATTCATCAATCTTATATAATACCCAATGCCCTCCTTAATGTCTATCACCCAGTTACCCCATCCCCCTACCCCCCTCCCCTCCAGCAACCCTCAGTTTGTTTCTTCTTAACATTTTATTTATTTTGTTATGTTATGTTAGTCACCATTCATTAATGAAGGGGGGGAAATTGGAGGGGGAGACGAACCATGAGAAACTATGGAATCGGAGAAACAAACTGAGGGTTCTAGAGGGGAGGGGGTGGGAGGATGGGTTAGCCTAGTGATGGGTATTAAGGAGGGCACGTATTGAATGGAGCCCTGGGTGTTATACGCAAACAATGAATCATGGAACACTACATCAAAAGCTTTAGTCCCATTCAAATGGGAAAACCTGAACTTAGAAGAAAATGTATTTTTCTAGTTAGAGCTTGAGTGCTGGAAGCTGAGTAATCGATTTCCTCTGGCTTAGCACAAGCACACGCACATCCAAGCCATCACTCTCCCCTGTGGTTCTCATTTCGATTATCCACCTCCAAGGAGCAGCTCTGAAATAGTCCATGCGAATTAGTTCATCTCTGCAAAACTTTATTTTGTATCTTGCAAACGTATATTGTGTTGTAAATTGTGTAATGCTGTGGAAGTCATTTGTCTTTCCATAGCACACTCAGACATTCATATGTCTGCAGAACAGTTACTTGCTTCAACTCATTAATCTTTCCGCTGTCCCAATAATGGACAGCCACATTATGCCCAAATATCTCCACTGTAAACAATACTGAGCTAAATATCACTCTACATGTACCCCTCTGAACGTATGTGAGAATATCTTTAAAATATGTATCCAACAGGAAATTGCCAGATCTTGAGTTAGGTGTATCTTCAATTTACTCACTGCCAAATGGCATTCCATATTCAATGTACCAGTTCCTTCTCCCACAGCAGGGAAAGAGGGTCCCCAGACCTCCCCACACACCCAAAACCCGGGGTTGCCCAGCCTCCTAGTCTTTGGCAGATGGTGCACTAATTTGCCAGGGCTGCCAAAGTATCACTAACTGAGCAGCTTACACAACAGAAGTTTATTGCCTCATAGTTCTAAGATGAAGGTGTCTGCTGGGATGGCTCGTTCTGAGAACCATGAGGGAGAACCTAGTCCATGCCTCTCTTCTAGATTCTGGGGGCTGCTAGCCATCTTTGGTGCTCATTGGCTTATAGATGCATCAACTCCAATCTCTGCCTCCAGGTTCACATGGTATTCCCCCGCCCCGTGCTTGTCTGTGCCCAAATTTCCTTTTTGTTTTTAAGGACACAAGTTATATTGATTAGGAGCCCCACCCTACTCCAATATGACCTCATCTTATCTTAACTACATCTGCAATGACCCTATTTCTAAAAATAAGGTCCCACTGAGGTTCTGGTGGTTAGGGCTTCAATGTATGAATTTGGAGGGGACACAGTTCAGCCCACAGCAGATGGGTATGGAGTAATATCACATCATTGTTGTCGTCTTCTTTTCTCTAATTCCTCATGAAGTTGAGCATCTCATCACACCCTTTCCTGAGCTTGTAAATTACTTATGTCTTTCTGGCTTAGAGAATCATTTGTCAACGTGTACATGATCATGCAGCCAATGGCTGCAGAGGGAGAATTTGAACGCAGGTTAGCTCATCTACTCCAGGGTCTACAGTCTTACCTGATATGCTGTCCCACCAAGGGTCAACCGTCTCTCATTCCCCACCATCATCCACATTATTTCCTCCCCTCAGTTATTTTTTTTTAAGATTTTATTTATTTATTTGATAGAGAGATAGATAGCACAAGTAGGCAGAGCGACAGGCAGAGGGAGAGGGAGAAGCAGACTCCCCACTGAGCAGGGAGCCCGATGTGGGGCTTGATCCCAGGACACTGGGATCACGACCTGAGCCGAAGGCAGACGCTTAACTGAATGAGCCACCCAGGTGCCCCTATTTCTTTTTTTTTAAACATATAATGTATTATTTGTTTCAGAGGTACAGGTCTGTGATTCTTCAATCTTACACAATTCACAGCGCTCACATACCCTCCCCAATGTCTATCACCCAGCCACCCCATCCCTCCCACCCCCCTCCACTCCAGCAACCCTCACTTTGTTTCCTGAAATTAGAGTCTCTTATGGTTTGTCTCCCTCTCTGGTTTCATCCTGTTTCATTTTTCCCTCCCTTCCCCCCGCCATGATCCTCTGTCTTGTTTCTCAAATTCCTCAAATCAGTGAGATCACATGATAGTTGTCTTTATCTGATTGACTTATTTCGCTTAACATAATACCCTCTAGTTCCATCCATATCATTGCAAATGGCAAGATTTCATTTTTTGATGGCTGCATAATATTCCATTGTGTATATATACCACATCTTCTTTATCCATCCATCTGTTGATGGACATCTAGGCTCTTTCTATAGTTTGGCTATTGTGGACATGCTGCTATAAACATTTGGGTGCATGTGCCCCTTTGGATCCCTACATTTGTATCTTTGGGGTAAATACCCAGTAGTGCAATTGCTGGGTCATAGGGTTGCTCTATTTTCAACTTTTTGAGGAACCTCCATACTGTTCTCTTTTTTTGTTTGTTTGCTTGTTTTTATTTTTCAAGAGTGGCTGCACCAGTTTGCATTCCCACCAACAGTGTAGGAGGGTTCCCCTTTCTCCACATCCTCGCCTACATCTGTCATTTCCTGACTTGTTAATTTTAGCCATTCTGACTGGTGTGAGGTGGTATCTCACTGAGGTTTTGATTTGTATATCCCTGATGCTGAGTGATGTTGAGCACTTTTTCATCTGTCTGTTGGCCATTTGGATGTCTTCTTTGCAGAAATGTCTGTTCATGTCTTCTGCCTATTTCTTGAGTGGATTATTCCTTGGGTGTTGAGTTTGGTAAGTTCTTTACAGATTTTGGAGAAGGAAGGGAAAAATGATGGGGGGGAATTGGAGGGAGAGATGAACCACGAGAGACTATGGACTCTGAGAAACAAACAGGGTTTTAGAGCGGAGGGGGGAAAGGGGATTGGTTAGCCCGGTGATGGGTATCAAGGAGCGCACATACTGCACGGAGCACTGGGTGTTATACAAAAACAATGGATCATGGATCACTACATCAAAAACTAATGATGTATTGTATGGTGACTAACGTAACATAATAAAATTAAAAATATATATATATATATAGATAGATTTTGGATACTAGCCCTTTATCTGTAATGTCATTTGCAAATATCTTCTCCCATTCTGTCAGTTGTCTTTTGGGTTTGTTGACTGTTTCCTTTGCTGTGCAAAAGCTTCTTATCTTGATGAAATCCCAATAGTTCATTTTTGCCCTTGCTTCCCTAGCCTTTGGCTATGTGTCTAGGAAGAAGTTGCTGCAGCTGAGGTCGAAGACGTTGCTGCCTGTGCTCTCCTCTAGGATTTTGATGGATTCCTGTCTCACATTTACGTCTTTCATCCATTTTGAGTCTATTTTTGTGTGGGGTGTAAGGAAATGGTCCAGTTTCATTCTTCTGCTTGTGGCTGTCCAATTTTCCCAACACCATTTGTTGAAGAGACTTTTTCCCATTGGACATTCTTTCCTGCTTTGTTGAAGATCAGTTGACCATAGAGTTGAGGGTCCATTTCTGGGCTCTCTATTCTGTTCCACTGATCTATGTGTCTGTTTTTGTGCCAGTACCATGCTGTCTTGATGATTACAGCTTTGTAATAGAGCTTGAAGTCCGGGATTGTGATGCCGCCAGCTTTGCTTTTCTTTTTCAACATTCCTCTGGCTATTTGGGGTCTTTTCTGGTTCCATACAAATTTTAGGATTATTTGTTCCATTTCTTTGAAAAAAGTTGATGGGATTTTGATAGGGATTGCATTAAATGTGTAGATTGCTCTAGGTAGCATAGACATTCTCACAGTATTTGTTCTTCCAACCCATGAGCATGGAACGCTTTTCCCCTCAGTTATTTCTATCAAACAACACACACACTCAATTCCCCTCTACTTCTACCTCTCACTCCAAACCACTTCTCTGATTCTCACTATGCTTGCCGTTAGCTTTCTATTCTACTTCCTTTTGTCAAAAAATTTTTTTAATTTTAATTTGTTTTATTATGTTATGCTAGTCACCATACACTACATCATTAGTTTTTTTTAAGATTTTATTCATTTATTTGACAGAGAGAGACACAGCGAGAGAGGGAACACAAGCAGGGGGAGTGGGAGAGGGAGAAGCAGGCTTCCCGCTGAGCAGGGAGCCCAATGTGGGGCTCGGTCCCAGGACCCTGGGATGATGACCTGAGCTGAAGGCAGACGCTTAACGACTGAGCCACCCAGGCGCCCCAATACATCATTAGTTTTTGATGTAGTGATCCATGATTCATTGTTTTCATATAACACCCAGTGCTCCATGTAGTACGTGCCCTCCTCAATACCCATCACTGGGCTAACCCATCCCCCACCCAAAACCCTCAGTTTGTTTCTCGGAGTCCATAGTCTCTCATAGTTCATCTCCCCCTCCGATTCCCCCTCCTTCATTTTTCCCTTTCTTCTCCTAATGTCCTCCATGCTATTCCTTATGTTCCACAAATAAGTGAAACTATATGATAATTGACTTTCTCTGCTTGACTTATTTCACTTAGCATAATCTTCTCCAGTCCCATCCATGTTGATGTAAAAGTTGGGTATTCATACTTTCTGGTGGCTGAAAAGTTACTGTTAATACCCACTTCAGGGTCTCTCCTCTCAATCACATCTTTTTTTAAATTATGTTTTATTTATTTTAATTGCATAATTAAAATAATAATAATTGAAAGGAGAAATTCATCAAAACCAAGGGGGGAAGCATCCCCCCTCCAAACACCCTCTGCACCATTCCCCTCCCCTGGAGAAATCCCTCCTGCTGTCAGATTGTTTTGTTTTGCAATGTGATTCCCTCACAAAGAAGTTTCCTTATTCACTTTCAGTGCTTTGAAGGCTTTGGCTCTCAGTATCACCTAGAACAGTGGACCAAAATGCCATTAAGAACTTCCTCCTTGCCCAAATTGACTCTTACTTCTTGGCTTCCCCTTGTATTTGGTACCAGTGAGTGCTCCTTAAATGTGCCTAGGCATTATGTCTGCTCAGTGACCCAAAGCATCCTTATACCTGCTCCTGTATGTCATCCCCCTTTGCTTTCTAAGGGCCAGATCACATGGCTTGCCTTGCTCAGTAGACCATGAGTCCTTGAGACTAGAAGCTGTATCTTACTAATATGTATATCCCCAGCACAAATCCAAGGAAAGAATCAACTTCTGTAAACATTTGTTGAATAGCCAAGTGAATGGGTACAAGGAACCAGGAATTTGTTGAGAGATATTTGATGGGTCCTGGAATTTCTTGACAGTTGACAAGTTGACTCTAGTCTTGAGTCTTTGGTGAGCTCCAAGGTGATAGCTTGTGTTGAGGAACAGGAGTAGGACACCTCGTGGAGCTGCATCTTCCTTAAGCGCACTTGAACACTGGAGTCTACACAGCCAGTCCTGGCTCTGCACTCAGGATAAAGTGAGGGTGGCATACACACAGCGCTGGTCAGAGGAGCCCTTATGAGTGTGGGAGAACTGTGTATCCACACTCCCCCTAAGGGTCTCCTGGTGTAGCTGAGCATAGGTCACTTCCTGAGGGTCTTCCTCTATAGGGGCCTGTCAGCATGGAGATACAAAGTGAAAAGAGGGCATC
Organism: Phoca vitulina; assembly: GCF_004348235.1. Taxonomy (NCBI): domain Eukaryota; kingdom Metazoa; phylum Chordata; class Mammalia; order Carnivora; family Phocidae; genus Phoca; species Phoca vitulina. The sequence goes on along the minus strand of NW_022589755.1, from coordinate 3,034,000 downwards.
TGTGGAAGGTTACTAGGGCAGGAAAGAGGATATAGTTAAGGAGAGACTCACCTGTATGTCCATCTGTCTGTCCTTCTCAGGCTGGATGTCCTCCAAGACATCATCTGCAAGGAAAAATGTGGGGTTAAGCCTCCAGAGACAGCCTGAAAATTATCCAGTCCTGTAATCAATATTTCAGGGATGGCTAACTGAAATAGGGAAGGGCAATGATACCACATCCAGTAGGGTAGTGCTCCCACCTTCTGTGCTTCTTCCAGGATGCCTTCTATCTTCCCCAGATACATCCTTTCCCCACCCTAGCTGCCCCTCCTTCTCACTCCCCCTTACATTGATTTTCTTCCTGGAAGTCCATGACTGAGTTGGTGCTAAGAGAAAGGAGATGGAAGCATTAAGTCAGGTCTGAGAAATAAGACAGGGTTTCTACGAGGCGAGTCCAAATTTTCCTACCTCTTACACTTCACCTGGTTCTTGGTCTCACCATCAACGTTCCCTGTGGAGAGTCAGCAATCAGAGGGTTGTTGGTAAGGGACCCACTAAAGCCCTCCCAGGTTAACCCTCCCACCTTCAGGACATACCATGTTTGACCTGATGCCAACATCGAAAAATGAGGAAGAGGAGGGAGAGGAGAAGTAAGACAACAATGGCCAAGATCCCAATCATGATGGGAAGGTATCCATTTTCAGGAGCGGATGGATCTAGAAATTAGTCAACAGTAAAGATCTGTTATTGAGCTCTTGTTGGATTAATTTATCCATTCAATAAATATTTATTGGGTGCCTTCCCTACATGAGGCAAGTTATTGGCTGTTTGGGAAACTGTAGTAAACATACCCAACAACAGAATCTATGCCTGGGAACCAATACATAGAAGTATTGTTACACATAGAGACAAATTCTAAGATAAAACCATTTACACTGCATTATAAGAAAAGATTTCTTTGGAGGATGAGCCCTGAAAGATAAGAAACACCCAGATCTCTGAAGTGCGCAGAGAACTGTCTCCGGGCAGAGGAACAACATAACCAAACTCAGAGGTGAGAAAGAGCCGTGTGTGACCCACACATAGAAAAGACAAATGGTGCATGATGGGAGGAGTGGCTCCTGATAGAGGTGTAAATGTCAGGAGAGGTCAGCAAAAGTCCAAAACTATAAAGAAGAGTCTGGATTTAAGTCTAAATGCAATAATGAACCACAAAGGGACTGACAAAAATATTGGATTTTCTTTTTATATATATATAATTTTCAATGATTCATGACTTAAGAGACCAAGTGGAAAGAGAAGGCATCAGGGAACATGCTGCAGGGTGTGTTTGTGTCCTAACAATGTGGTGGTGGTGGAAGAAGAAAATGGACTTGAGTTTTTGAGGATAGAAATGATGAGATTTGAGATTTGGTGATGGAGTATGTGGGCATTGGGAGCAGAAGAGGAGTATCAAATATGATTTTCAGTGACCTGATCATTGGAGAGAATGGATAGCACCTATGGAGATGGGAAGATCAGTATAAGGAGGAGGTTTTGAGATTTGTTAATTAAGATCCCTGCTGAGATGCTTATTAGGTATCTGAGTAGATGTCCAATAATCCATGGATCTGAAACCCACGGGAGCATTTTTGACTGGAGTGATAAGTTGGCAGCCATCAGCAGATACTGAACAACTAAAGCAGTTTATCTTTATTCCACCCAGCACCTCTGCCTGCAGGCTGGTCATGCACAAACTTCCCCAGTCGCCATTACCCCTTCTCTACTCTAGCCCTGCCATTTTCTCCTCAGGTCCCTGCCTCCTATGTCCATCTTTCCATCCCTAAGCTATGCACACTCCCATAATTAACCTGTAGTTCCCAGAATGCACCTGGCAGTCTCGCGTCATACCTGTGCCTACATCCCCTCTGCTCCCCTGCTTGGATATGGTCCCCTTCCTTGGAACTCTGAAAAGTTCCAGCCAACCAGGAAAGTTACAGCTTACAGAGCTCCCCCATCCACCAAGATGGCTGAGCTGCCCCTGCCTGCATAATCCTGTATGATCTTGACCGTAGATCCATCTTGGACATTCTGTAAATCTTCTGCATTCCCCCATTGTCTTGGTGGCTAATGAGAGACACCACTGTGGCCTCCGAATCACCCACAAAAGTTTGTGGCTGAAAATAGTCTTGAATGAAGAAACTAGTATGGCCCCTCCTTTCATTTTTTCTGTCACTATCAGCTGCTGATGACACTCACTCACCCACCCATCTGCAGAAGGCACCACCTGAGGAGAGGACTAGGGAGGGTATAAAGGATGATGACATGCCCATACATTGCATGGCGCACCCACCTCTCACTCTGATTCTCAAGAATCACCACCAGCTCACAGAGCACTTTTGTGTAGGTGGCTCAAGACATTTCTTCCCAAGGAAAGTTTGCTTATGTCTATGTCAAATTGTCCTAATAAATATATTAAGCTTCAGGGTCTATAAATTGAATGGAGTGATCTTAGCAGGGGTCCTCTTATACATTGCACAGCCTACATATCCAGACAACGTGGGACAGATTCCCCACCTCTGACATCATGCAGGACATCCTTGAGCAGAGAACAGAAAGCTAACAGTCAGCCTCTTTCCTCACCTGTGACCAAAAGCTTAACAGGGTTGCTAGGCAGTGACCATCTGTGGGGGAAGCTTTTAGAAGAACCGTAGCATCTATAGGTACCCCCATGGGCAAGAGTCACAGGGGAGATAAGGAAGGTCTTATGGTCCTGACGTAAAAAATCCTGGGGAGAGGCATTTCTTCCATCTTTAGACAGATTAAAGACGTGGTAGTATTGAGATGCTTGACAAAGGAGGGTCACATTCCCTCCTAAGGTCACATTGGGGCCTGGAAGAGCAGTCAGGGAGGGTGTGTCCTTGTATACACCTAGAAGGGAAGAGAGCCTCTTATCATTATCGGGGAACCACGCACAAGATCACCATTCTCCTGTTTGGACCTAAAAAGAAAGAAGGAAGAGAAGATAGGCTGAAATTCAACCATTGCCACTGTACAGTGATCACAAGAACAAGACAAACACTTCTCAATTTTCCCACAACCCAGGACCAGAGAGTGGCCATATGCATGGAATGGGAGCTGAGTGTCTGTCCCCATGAGGTGCGGTCCCTTTGGGACTCCAGCAGCCACCCTGAAGGGATATGGGACCAGAGTCAGAATGCAGAGAGTAAGACCCTGATAGATAAGGTGGGAGGGCAGGGGGCAGGGGTCTATGATAGGGGCACAGCTGGCCCAAAGTAGGGGACAGAAGAGATGCAGGCTGGGGGTGTGCCCTTGGGAGAGTCCCTTACCTGTTACCACCAGATCCAGTGGGTCACTGAGTCCTGACCAGACTCCTTCCTTCCAGTACCCACAGTAGTAAGTCCCTGCATTAATGTATGTCACAGGCTGGATGAAAAACATGGAAAGTCCCTGGACTCCCTGTGAGATTCTGTCGTACCATGTGATAACAAGTCCTTCTCTAAGTAGCTGCCATCTGAGCATTCCAGGAGGCCCCTTGCAGTAGATGGTCACAGAACTGTCCTGGGGAATCACAGCCCCTGGCAATGCCCAGATGGAAGGCTGGGGTAATAATCCTGGAAGACAAACAAGACATGAAGCTCAAACATCCTGATGTCAGGAAACCCCTTTTCCTCATCCCCAGGAGGTGGGAGACAACTTCTACCACCTCCACTTTGACCTCAGTCTGTACTTTCTAATTGAGTAAGCTCTTCTTTCTGGCTTATCTCCTTTTTTTAAATTTAAATTCAGTTTAGTTAACATATACTGTATTATTAGTTTCAGGGGTAGAATTTAGTGATTTATCAGTTGCATATAACACCCAATGCTCCTTACATCAAGTGCCCTCCTTAATGCCCATCACCCAATTACCGTATCCCCCTACCCATCTCTCCTCCATCAACCTTCAGTTTGTTCCCTATAGTTAAGAGTCTCTTATGGTTTGTCTCCCTCTTTGATTTCATCTTATTTTATTTTTCCTTCCCTCTCCCTATGATCCTCTGTTATTAAATTCCACATATGAGTGAAATCATATGATATTGTCTTTCTCTGACTGACTTATTTCACTTAGCATAATACCCCCTAGTTCCATCCACGTCATTACAAATGGCAAGATTTCATTCTTTTGATGGCTGAGTAATATTCCATTGTATATATATACACCAATCTTCTTTATCCATTCATCTGTTGATGGACATCTGGGCTCTTTCCATAGTTTGGCTATTGTGGACATTGCTGCTATAAACATTGGGGTGCAGGTGCCCTTTTGGATCAATAAATTTATATCCTTTCAGTAAATACCTAGTAGTGCAATTGCTGGGTTGTAGGGTGTTCTATTTTTAACTTTTGGAGGAACCTCCATACTGTTTTCCAGAGTGGCTACACCAGTTTGCATTCCCACCAAAAGTATAATGGGGTTCCCCTTTCTCCACATCCTCACCAACATCTGTTGTTTCCTGAGTTGTTAATTTCCTGAGTTTCCTGAGTTGTTTCCTGACTGGTGTGAGGTGACATGTTGTGGTTTTGATTTGTATTTCCCTGATGCTGAGTGGTGTTGAGCACTTTTCCTGTGTCTGTTGGCCATTTGTATGTCTTCTTTGGAGAAATATCTGTTCATGTATTCTGCCCATTTCTTGGCTGGATTTTTCAGTTTCGGGGTGTTGAGTTTGATAAGTTCTTTATAGGTTTTGGATACTAACCCTTTATCTGATAAGTCATTTGCAAATATCTTCTCCCATGCCATAGGTTGCCTTTTAGTTTTGTTGACTGTTTCCTTTGCTGTGCAAAAGCTTTTTATCCTGATGAAGTCCCAATAGTTTATTTTTGCTTTTGTTTCCCTTGTCTTTGAAGATGTGTCTAGCAAGAAGTTGCTGCAGCTGAGGTCAAAGAGGTTGCTGCTTGCATTCTCCTCTAAGATTTTGATGGATTCCTGTCTCACATTTAGGTCTTTCATCCATTTTGAGTCTATCTTTGCATATAAAAGTGTAAGAGAGTGGTCCAGTTTCATTCTTCTGCATGTGGCTGTCCAATTTTCCCAACACCATTTGTTGAAGAGACCATTTTTTCCCCTGTTGGATATTCTTTCCTGCTTTGTTGAAGATTAGTTGAGGGTCCATTTCTGGGCTCTCTATCCTGTTCCATTGATCTATATGTATGTGTTTGTGCCAATACCATACTGTCTTGATGATTACAGCTTTGTAATACAGCTTGAAGTCCGGAATTATGATGCCTCCAGCTTTGGTTTTCTTTTTCAACATTCTTTTGGCTATTTGGGGTCTTTTCTGGTTCCATACAAATTTTAGGATTATATGTTCCAGCTCTGTGAAAAATGCTGATGGCATTTTGATAAGGATTACATTGATTGTGTAGATTGCTTTGGGTAGCATAGACATCTCAACAATGTTTATTCTTCCAATCCATGAGCATGGAACATTTTTCCATTCTCAATGGGGAAAAACAGAGCTTTTCCCCTAAGGTCAGGAACATGACAGGGATGTCCACTCTCACCACTGTTGTTCAACATAGTATTGGAAGTCGTAGCCTCAGCAATCATAAAATAGAAAGAAATAAAAAGCATCCAAATTGGCAGAGAAGTCAAACTTTCACTCCTTGCAGATGACGTGATACTCTATGTAGAAAACCCAAAAGACTCCACTAAAGAATTGCTGGAACTGATTCATGGATTCAACAAAGTGGCAGGATATAAAGTCAATGCACAGAAGTCAGTTTCATTTCTATACACTAACAATGAGGCAGAAGAAAGAGAAATCAAGGAATCAATCCCATTTGCAATTGCACCAAAATCCATAAGATACCCAGGAATAAACCTAACTAAAGAGGTGAAGGATCTCTGAAAGGTACAATGAAAACTACAGAACACTTATGGAAGAAACTGAGGAAAACACAAAGAAATGGAAAAACATTCCACCTTATCTCTTAACAAAGGCAAAAGAACTGGAGGGCACAGCATCCCATGAAGGGAACCAAAATCGGAGGGGGAGACGAACCATGAGAGACTATGGACTCCAAGAAACAAACTGAAGGTTTTGGGGGGGTGGGGGATGGGTTAGCCCAGTGATGGGTATTAAGGAGGGCACGTATTGCATGGAACACTGGGTGTTATGTGCAAACAATGAATCATGGAACACTACATCAAAAACTAATGATGTATGGTGACTAACATAACATAACAAAACAAAACAAAATAAAATAAAAATACGGAACTACCCCCTCCAGCAATAAAGACCCCATGTGACTGACCCCAAGACAATGATCAACCTGACCTTTACTGCTATGTGTCCCCACCGACCTTTGTCCCACATTTTCCTTACATACACCTGGAAGTATTCTCAGTGCTCTGCAGACAGTCTTTGAGACATTAGTCCACTGTCTTCATGGTGTCAGCCTCCCTGAAGTAAATCCCTTTCTTGTTTTACCACCACTTGTGTCTCTGCCTTTGGATTTTTGTCAGCAGGGAGTGGCTGAACCTGGTCTATTAGAGACCCCTGGAGCCAATATTTGAAATCACCTTGCCTGCTAAATAATGACCTTTGTTTGGCTCCCAAGACCCCACACTCTTAATTTCTGTCCCACACACACTGGCTCGGTCTGGTTTGTAATTCCCCATCATCTCCGAGCCACTAAACTTTGGGATGCCTCTGGGCTGGGTCCTTCAACCTGTTTCTCCTTTCTGTATGTACTTACTCCTGGGTTGTCCCCACACAGCTGTCTTCTATCTATACATAAGTATCTGTATATCCATAAATATTCGTGTATATACTCATATGTATAACACACACACAATATAATCACTTAAAAACTCTAGCCCAGTTTATCCAACTGTGAACTTCTCATGTACACTGGGAATTTCCAACTAATTGTGTCCAAATTAGAGCTCCTGATATATCCCAAAAGACCTAATCCAACTTAGTCTTCCCTGTTGATTTAAGAATAACTAACATTCCTTGGCATTATTACTGATTGGCTTCTCTCCACCGCTGGTGTCCTATTTGGAAATGAACCATAGAGTTCTATGTTCTTACCACCTGCATTGCTGCTACCACCCCAGGCTAAGAAACCATTACCTCTCACTGGATCCAAATTGCACTGTGATCTTAGTTTGTCCCCTTCTTCCACAAAACTCCCCAACTGTTCCCATGCCCCCCATTCAAACACTGAAGACTGTGATCCTGTTTAATAAGTCATGTTAACTCACTTCTCCACTTTCAGGCCCCAGTAGCTCCATCCTGTTCTGAGTAACATCTTTCCCTACTCTACCAAACTCTTGGATGCCTGAGCTGTTAAGCTTCAGACCTCGTCCCCCATGATATTCTCACCCATTGCCAGTCCTCCAGACACACTGACCTGCATCTAGATGACCAGCCCAGTGGGCTCCACATCAATATTTATTCCCTGCATGGAAGGATGTGCCCCCCCAAAAGCTCCTGCCTCCCTCCCCCCTCCAGACTTTACTGCAGTGTCCACATGGGAATGTCTTCCTCCACTGCACCTCTCCCCAGACACATGCTCTCTGGGCCTTCTTCATACTTCATGTTTCTCTTTAGCATTAAACAACGTCTAACATATTCTATAGTTTGGTTACCTATCTTGTTAACATTATTGTCCTTCAGTTAGAGGGCAAAGACATCCCTGGGTATTCAAAACCCTTTTCCCATTCTCAGTACAATGCTGAGGTCACAACAAGGGCTTCATATATCTGGAATATGGAGGAATTAACTTACCTCTTGGACGAGGTCTAAGATTAAAGAGAGATAATATATTAAAAAGCTGAGAATAGTGCAAGGCAGGGGGAAAACCTCAATAAATGTTATGTAGCCATTGTTAACATTACACAATGATACCTAATCCGAGGAAAGTGCTGTTTTCTGAACTTGACATGCATTGTATCTTAACTGATGCCACACTCTGTGATTATTCCATTTTCCAAAGGAGGAACTCAGGACTCAAACACAGGAAATTGCTTGCAGAAAGTCACAAAACCACCAAGTGTTGGGGTCTTTGCTTTGCTTCAGGTCTGTCTCCTGAGCAAGGGCACCATCCTTGTAAGCTGACCCCTCCTTAGGGATGGGACCTGGGAGCAGCCAAGGTGATGGCAGATGGAAAAGTACACACAACACACCTAGTAAGAGATGGTCTCACATCTGCCAGGGATGTGGGGCCTGTGCAAACTCCCCAGTTCTCTGCATCTGCATTGTAAGTGCCAACCTCAACTGTGTTTCCTCTCAGCATTATTAAAGGACCTGGAGGTCCCCTTCTTGACTCATCTGTGCTGATAGGGAAGAGTCAGGCATTAGGAAGCTTTCTGGAGAAGGGAAAAGACTTTCCACCAAAAATGGGCACAATGATGAAGAATATAAAAATTTGACATAAATAAAATGAAGAGAGTTAATGAGGGGATGACACAGGTTGAAGGCTGGGACTCATCCAAAGCTACTCAAGCTCAGCCCACGTCAGAACTGCTTAGGAGGGAAAGGAAGGAAAGACTCACCATGTTGCGCCCAAATCCTTTGTTCCAGACAAAACACTGAAATTGAGATAGACCCGGTAAGAGATGTCTACCCTACAAACCAGTGATCCCCAAACACCTGATACTGGGCAACAGACCTAGGTCAAATAGGAGAACAGTGACCCAATGGGTGATCTCTCTATAACTAACTGGCCCCAGGGCTTCCCAGAGAAAGAGTTCCATGGAAGGAACCCAGCTAAGGAAGCTCAGTATCTGCATTCTCCCACACTCACCAAGTCCCAGCAGAAAAATGAGTCCTGGAGACATGGCAGTGCTCAGCCCACACCTCCCTCATGCAGCATGCCAACTGGGCCAACAGTGTTCCCAGGAGGACACACCCATGGATGGAGCAGCCTGGAGCTTTGAGCCTTCACACAGGGTGACGTACACCTGCTAAACAAGAAAGGGAACTGCTCCTTTTGCAAGACCTGGCTCTACCTCTCAACCCTGCACCAGAAAACTGGGACTGCGCATGAGTTGTTCTGTGGGTTTCCTGCTGTAATCTTACAGCCACAAGATGTGGGAGATGTGTGTAATGCTACCAGCAGTGACCTGTATTTCTGCTATAAGATAATAAACAAGGTTTAACAAAAAAGGAGGTGAGATGCAGTGAAAGAAGACTGAATCTAATATGTGGAAATCAGTGAAACTGTTATGAATGGAGTTGCAGACCTAACCCAAACTTGAGAATTTGGTGGAGGGTAATGTACAGCCAGGGACTATGCCTGGAAGACCAGTTCCTTTGTAGGATGTGGATTCTCTGTAGTAATCATGTGTATGAAAAATCATGGAGTCAACTAATTCATGGAGAAAATTTTCCCTGAATTACTGCATCCCAAGCATTACGTCCCAACCAAAAATCTCTGACTGGGGCAGTCATCCCAATTCACTTGAAATGACTATTTTAATTTCCTTGGAATGGTCAATGACCTTCTTCTAATCTGAAAAATATGTAAATTCTTAGATATTTGATATCTTATACAGCCTTTTTTTATAAAAGGGAAAATATATGTCTTTACTTCTCTTAAAATGTTTTTGGTAGTAAAATAATCTTACATAATAATCAACAGTTTATATTTGTAATTCAAAATGTGTGAATGATTAATTTTATAGATTTTTTTAAAGTTTAAAGTGTGAGATATACTTTCTACATTGAATCACTGGTATTTTTCGTATGAAGTAAGAATCCCTGTTTTTTCCCCTGTCATTCATTTCATTTGCTGAAGTTGTTCACCTGCTTGGGAAGATTTTTACTCTGAATGGCAGGTGTCCAACTTCAGAAAAGGCACAGCAAGTCTCTAAGATCTATTTTGATTGTTTTAGAAGAGGACTATATTATACCTAATATCTTATGCAAAAATGAATTCCAAATGGATCAAAGACCTACATGTAAGAACTAAAATTATAAAACCCTTAGAAGAAAACATAGGACAAAAGCCTCACAACAATTTATTTGGCAATTATTTCTTAGATATGACACCAAAGGTAGAGGTAACTAAAAGGCAGAGGACTTCATTTATATTAAATACTTTTGTGCATCAAAGGACACTAGCAATCAAGTGAAAAGTCACCCCAAAAGATGGGAGAACATATTTCTGATATATCTGTCTTATATATATATATATGGCATTAATGCTTATAAGGTATATATATATAAATATATATCTGATAAAGCATTAATATCCATAATATATAGATAACTCCAAAAACTCAACAACAAAAGAACAAACAACCCAATTCCAAGGTGGGCAAGGGATTCAAATAAATGCTTCCCCAAAGAAGATATACAAATGACCAATAAATGCATGAAAAGATGCCCAACATCACCAATCATTAGGAAATGCAAAGAAAACCCACAATAAGATGTCACCCCATATCTATTAGAATATCTACTATCAAAAAAGATAAACAAAAACAAGTGTTGGTGAGCATGTGGAGAAATTGGCACTGTTACTGGGAACGTAAAATAGTACAGTCCTTGTGAAAAACAGTATGGCAGTTCCTAAACATTTGTCAATTTATCCTATGATAAAGCAATTCCACTTCAGGGTATACACTGAAAAGAATTGAACAAGGGTCTCAGAGAGGTATTTGTACACCCATATTCACAGCACCCTTATTCACATAGCTAAAACATGGAGGTAACCTGTGTCCATCAACAGATGAATGGATAAACAAAATGTAGAATATACATACAATGGAATATTACTCACCCTTCAAAAGGAAGGAAATATTTGCTACAACATGGATGAACCTTGATGACATTATGCTAAATGAAATAAACCAATTACAAAAAGACAAATACTGTATGAGTCCACTTACATGAGGTACCTCGAGTAATCAAAGTTATGGAGTCAGAAAGTAGAATGGTGATTGCCAAGGGCTGGAGAGAGGAGGGAATGAGAAGTTATTGTTTTATGGGTATAGAGTTTTGGTTTTGCAAGATGAAAATTGTTCTGGAGATGGATGGTGGTGATGGTTGCACAGTGTGAATGTACTTAATACTACTGAACTTTACACTTAAAAATGGTTAAGATAGCGACTTTTATGTGTCTCTTAGCCATTTGTATATCTTCTTTGGAGAAGTGTCTGTTCATGTCTTCTGCCCATTTTTTGACTTGATTATTTGTTTTTTGGGTGTTTCTCAGAGTCCATAGTCTCTCATGGTTCATCTCCCCCTCCGATTCCACCGCCTTCATTTTTCCCTTCCTTCTCCGAATGTCCTCCATGCTATTCCTTATGTTCCACAAATAAGTGAAACCATATGATAATTGACTTTCTCTGCTTGACTTATTTCACTTAGCATAATCCCCTCCAGTCCCATCCATGCTGATATAAAAGTTGGGTATTCATCCTTTCTGATGGCTGAGTAATATTCCATTGTATATATGGACCACATCTTCTTTATCATTCATCTGTTGAAGGGCATCTCGGCTCTTTCCACAGTTTGGCTATTGCTGACATTGCTGCTATGAACATCGGGGTGCATATGACCCTTCTCTTCACTACATCTGTGTCTTTGGGGTAAATACCCAGGAGTGCAATTGCTGGCTCATAGGGTAGCTCTATTTTTAATTTTCTGAGGCACCTCCACACTGTTTTCCAAAGTGGCTGTACCAACTTGCATTCCCACCAACAGTGTAAGAGGGTTCCCCTTTCTCCACAACCTCTCCAACATTCATTGTTTCTTGCCTTGTCAATTTTTGCCATTCTAACTGGTGTAAGGTGGTATCTCAGTGTGGTTTTGATTTGGATTTCCCTGATGGCTAATGATGATGAACATTTTTTCATATGTCTGTTAGCCATTTGTACGTCTTCTTTGGATAAGTGTCTGTTCATGTCTTCTGCCCATTTTTTGACTTGATTATTTGTTTTTTGGGTGTTGAGTTTGAGAATGAAATGATCACTTTAGTTGCAATGTGGAGGGAGCACAGCTTCAGGCAGTGGTGGAAGATAAAGACTTGTGGGAGGATGTAACTGGAATCCAGTGACATATGAAGGTGCCTGGGAACACCTAAGGGCATGGAGAGAAATCTGCAAACTCGTAATCATCTTCCAAGATAGAAATCATAGAAATAATAGTCCACCGAGGACTCCTGGGTGGCTCAGTCGGTTAAGCATCCGACTCTTGATTTTGGCTCGGGTCATGATCTCAGGGTCTGAGATGAGCACTGTGTTGGGCTCCAAGCTTAGTGGGGAGTCTCTGTCTCTCCTGATCAGTCCCCCTGCCAGCTCACGCTTACTCGCTCTCTCTCTCTAAAATAAATGAATAAATAAATCTTTTTTAAAAAGTATTCACCCATTAGGTGTGGATTTTATGGGAAAGAAAGGAATTGAGACTGGCACAAAAATATTTCATTGGAAAGAAAGGAAAGATGGAGACCCCAGTGTCAGGGCTGGGGAAACAGTTTGAGGGCAGGATTTTTAGGTTGCAGGTTGTGTTGATCAAGAGCACTCTGCAAAAATGGAATTTGTGATACCATTTGCTGAGATCCAACCAATACGGAGGACCACTGATGTAAGATACATCATTATTTTACATGGAGATGAAAAGAATGAAGTCAGCCAGTTAAACCATGTAATCACATTCCGATTTTAGAGTCGATAAATGTGGAAAACAGGGGCGCCTAGGTGGCTCAGTCATTAAGCGTCTGCCTTCCACTTAGGTCATGATCCCGGGGTCCTGGGATCGAGCCCTGTGTCAGGCTCCCTGCTCCACTGGAGGCCTGCTTCTCTCTCTCCCACTCCCCCCGCTTGTGTTCCCTCTCTCGCTGTGTCTCTCTCTGTCAAATAAATAAATAAAATAAAATAATGTGGAAAACATGCATCTCAGGATATAAATATGATGTATATTATATTTGCTAAATACGTGAAATACACAGGATAAATACAATATATAACATGTTATGTGTTATTTTTTTTTTAAAGATTTTATTTATTTGACAGAGAGAGACAGCGAGAGAGGGAACAGTAGCAGGGGGAGTGGGAGAGGGAGAAGCAGGCTTCCTGCTGAGCAGGGAGCCCGACGTGGGGCTCGATTCCAGGACCCTGGGATCATGACCTGAGCCAAAGGCAGAAGCTTAACAACTGAGCCACCCAGGCGCCCCTTATGTGTTATATTTTTATATATAACTTTGTATTGGACATAATTTATATATATAGAGAGAGAGTCACATATGCTATTCAGGAATTCAGGGAGCTTTTTGGGCTTCATAAATATATTCAATATTCACCAGCAGACACTGGAAGGCTTGCACACTTGATCTCCCATATTCCCAACACCCTTGCCAGTCTTCTGAGTGCATTCACCAATCTCAGTCCATGTCACCTTGTCTCCCCTGTCACTCATTCCATCCTCAGCCTGCTGCTTCCTGTCATGTTCACACTTGATACAGGTCTCCTTGGTTTCCTATATATAGCTCCATTTGCTTGTCAACAGCAACACTCTTGCCTGTCTTTCAAGATTCCACTCAAATGGAATACTTGCCTCAGAGCACCAAGCCCCCCACAGAAAAGTGGGCTCGGCTCTCCTGACTGTTCATGTGGGGTCCAGGAGATCACCCATCAACAGGCACTGTTTGATTTCTGCAGTCCTCTCCCACTGGACTCGGTTTACTTGAGGTCATTTTCACAATCCAGCCTCACCAGCTGGCAGTCAGACAAATGGAGAGCTGGACAAAATGAGTCCTGAATGAAGACTCTAACACTATGACCTCCCCTGACTTCTGTGTCATGACACCTGGAGGCACCAACATCTGGGGAATGGTTTGAGGAGGATTATGAAAGGCATCCAATCTCTTTGTGCTCAGAGTTCCCAGGATAACCCCTTGCACATAACACCTTTGCATGAGTCAAGAAAAGGCACAAGTGCCCTGAGATCTTTTTGTCAACATCACCCAGAGATTCCCATGATTAATGACAATTTCATGACAACCCTGACATGGGCGGCTGCATTACATATGGCCCCACATGCTCTGCAACTCTAGAAGCACCTCACACACTTGGCCTTGGACCTCCCTCCCCAACCACCTTGTGGGATATCCTAGGACACAAAGATGGAAGTGGCCAGCCTAGGACATTTCTCACCTGTGACTGAAAGTTCAAGGGGATCAGTGGGCAGTGACCACTGGAACTGATTGTATCTAAAAGAACCATAGCATCTGTAGGTCACCCGATGGGCTGAGGTCACAGGGGAGATGAGGAATGTGTTATGATCCTGATGTAAGTAGTCCTGGAGGAAGACAGTTCTTCGATCTTTGAAAGTAGATGTCATAGTGATAAGGTACATGACAAAGGAGGGTCACCTTCTCTCCAGGGGTCACAATGGTGCCTGGATAAGGGGTCAGGGAGGGTGCTTTCATGTATACTCCTGGAACACAGTGAGCCAGTTATTAAAGGGGAGCCACACCCAATGCTATCATTCTCTTGGTCTGACCTGAGAGAAGGAAGGATGAAGTCAAGGGGAAATTAACTCCTTGCCAATTTACAGAAATCACCAGGACAAAACACCCACTTTTCTTATTTTCCCATGACCCAAGACCAGAGAGCAGCCATATGTATACAGAAAAAGATGAGTGCCTGTCCCCATGAGGTGCAGTCCCTTTGGGACTCCAGCTGCCTCCCTAAAGGGATATGGGACCGTATCAGAACACAGAGAGTGAGACTCCGATAGATAAGTTGGAAGTACAGGAGTCTATGATAGGGACACAGCAGCTCCAGTGTGGGGGGCAGCCAAGACCAACGCTGGGGGACAACATCCTTTGGTGTGTCCCTCACCTGTCACCATAGGTCCAATGTGTCACTCAGTCCTGACCAGACTCCTTGCTTCTGGTACATACAGCATATACCCCTGTGTTGATGTATGTCACATTCTGGATGAAGAACTCAACCACCTGCAGGGCTCTGTGTGGTTCTCTGTCATACCACAGAGCAGAGGATCTTTTTCTCTGTAGACGTGAAATACTCACTCCCGGAGGAATCCTGAAGAAGATGGTCACAGAACTGCCCCAGGGAATCACAGAACTGGGCACTGCCCAGATGTAGGACTGGGAAGAGGACACTGTGGGAGAAACAGTCTGAGATTACAAATCAACCTGATATCAGGAAACCCACCACCACTTCCTTAAGAGGCACTGAAACAACACACCATGTGGGTGTGGGTTAGAATTCAGCCCATGAATCCACATGTACCCCACCTCAACCCACATCTCTGGCTGAAAAGGGAGGCTCAGTCTCTTCATCTATAAGAAGGATTTTTTTTTTTTTTATCAAATGAGGTTGATACCAGCCAGAATGGTCTGCATGTGTACCAGAGGAGAGTTGAGGGAGGCTTTGACAAAAAGAAGTTAAATGCAGTCAGAAAATAATTAATCAAATATGTATAATCCACTGAAGCAGTCAACAACCTAAGTGGTGCAGCAGACAAAGATCACACTTGATTGTTTGGTTGAAGGTAACATAGACTCAGGGAAGATATGTGGAAGACCAATTCCTTTGTAAAATATGTATGCTCTGTAATAATAGTAGATATGGAAAGACTCAACATAAGTCAAGAAAAAAAAATTCCCAGAATTATTGAATTCCCAAACTTATGTCCTGATTAATAAAAAACATTCTGAAAAATAATACTCATCACTTGGTCCAGTTATCTCAATGTAGATGAACTGACAATTTCAACTTGCTGGGGATGACTAAGAAAGTAGGGATTCTTTATCACTCTCTAATATCCATTTCCAGTACAGTGTGTTTTTTTCTCTGTGTATGTCTTGAATGAGGTTTACAGAGTTTCTTGCATATATATTTCATAAATTTCACAAAGCTCCCATCATGATTTCTGCAATTCTGGAGCTCTAGTCTGCATAGCTCCCTGTAGCCCTCGGTCCCACCCTGAATTTGTAGAGGGCATGAACCCAGCTTCCTGAATTCCTGTATCTGTGTCTTCAACTTGTTGAAATTGTGTTCTGCTTGGGTTTATACTTCCTGGATAGATGTCCAGAGGATACTGCTATGCACAATGCTTTAGCAATCATATGGCCAGACTTGTTTGTTTCAGTCTTTTGGACACCACAGTCCTGTATTGCATGTTATTCAATACCTCAGAGTTATTTTGTGTATTTTCCCACTTTCCCTATTGTTTTGATGAACTGGCAAGATAGGTGATGCTTACTTCATCAGGAAGTAGAAGTCCTAAAAATATTTTTTAAAGATTTTATTTATTCATTTGAGAGAGAGAGAATAAGCGGGGGGCGGGGGGCAGAGGGAAGGAGACTCCCCACTGACCAGGGAGCCCACTGCACTGCAGGGCTCCATCCCAGCACCCTGAGATCATGACCTGAGCTGAAGGCAGACACCCAACTGACTGAGCCACCGAGGTGCCCTGTAAAAATATTTTAATATTCAATCTTTAAACATGATTTCAGTTTCTTATTGGGTCCTCTGTAGTGTAAATCTGAAGGTTATGTTATTATCCATCTTTTAGAAATGAAGAAATGGATACACAATATTAAAAGATGTAACTTGGTGGGGCACCTGACTGCCTCAGTGAGTAGCATGTGACCCTTGATCTCAGGGTCATGAGTTAAAGCCCCATGTTGGGCATTAGAGCTTACTTTTTAAAAAATGTAATTTGATGTGGCGCCTGAGTGGTTCAGTCGTTGGGTGTCTGCCTTCGGCTCAGGTCATGATCCCAAGGTCCTGGGATCAAGCCTTGTGTCAGGCTCCCTGCTCTGCAGGAAGCCTGCTTCTCCCTCTCCCACTCTCCCTGCTTGTGTCGAGGGATCTCTCGCTGTGTCTCTCTCTGTCAAACAAATAAATAAAATCTTTTAAAAAATGTAATTTGGAACATCAACAATATAAAACGTGAGGAAGGCAAGTAAATGTGTAGAAATTTTTTTATGCAATTGAAGCTAAGTGGATATCAGCTTTAAATAGACTTATAACTCATTGTGGTTTTGATTTGTATTTCCCTGATGCCAAGTGATGTGGAGCATTTTTTCATGTGTCTGTTAGCCATTTGTATATCTTCTTTGGAGAAGTGTCTGTTCATGTCTTCTGCCCATTTCTTGACTGGATTCTTTGTTTTTTTGGGTGTTGAGTTTGAGAACTTCTTTATAGATCTTGGATACCAGCCCTTTATCTGTTATGTCATTTGCAAATATCTTCTCCCATTCCATAGGTTTGACTCCGGGAAACAAACTGTGGGTTGCAGAAAGGGAGGTAGGAGGGGGGATGGGGTATTAAGAAGGGCACGTGATGTGATGAGCACTGGGTATTATACACAACTAATGAATCATTGAACACTACATCAAAAACTAATGATGTACTATATGTTGGCTAATTGAATTTAAATTAAAATAAAGAAAGAAAAAAGAATTAAATTGGATCCCTATTTTACACCACTCACAAAAATTAACCCAGAATTGATTAAAGACTTAATGTAGACCTGAAACCATAAAACTCCTAGAAGAAAACATAGGGGAAAATCTCCTAGACATTGGTCTTGGCAATGATTTTTTTGGATATGACACCAAAAGCACAAGCCTCAAAAGCAAAAATCAACAAGTGGGACTACATCAAACTAAAAGGCTTCTGCACAGCGAAAGAAATGATCAACAAAATAACAAGTAAACTAACAGAATGGAAGAAGATCTTTGCAAAGCATATACCTGATCGGGGTTAATATCCAAACTATATAAGGAACTCACACAACTCAACAAAAAAATGAAAATCTCATTAAGAAATGTCAGAGGAGGATTTCAGATAAAGGGCTGGTATCCAAGATCTATAAAGAACTTCTCAAACTCAACACCCAAAAAACAAATAATCCAGTCAAGAAATGGGCAGAATACATGAACAGATACTTCTCCAAAGAAGACATACAAATGGCTAACAGACACATGAAAAAATGTTCAATATCACAGGCCATCAGGGGACTACAAATCAAAACCACACTGAGATACCACCTTACATCAGTTAGAATGGCAAAAATTAACAAGACAGGAAACAACAAGGTTTGGCAAGAACGTGGAGAAAGGGGAACCCTCTTACACTGTTGGTGGGAATGCAAGCTGGTGCAGCCACTTTGGAAAACAGTATGGAGGTTCCTCAAGATGTTAAAAATAGAGTTACCCTACAACCCAGCAATTGCACTACGAGGTATTTACCCAAAGATACAGATGTAGTGAAAAGAAGGGGCACCTGCACCCCAATGTTCATAGCAGCAATGTCCCAATAGCCAAACTGTGGAAGGAGCCAAGATGCCCTTCAACAGATGAATGGATAAAGAAGATGTGGTCCATATATACAATGGAATATTACTCAGCCATCAGAAAGGATGAATACCCACCATTTGCATCAACATGGATGGAACTGGAGGGGATTATGCTAAGTGAAATACATCAAGCAGAGAAAGACAATTATCATATGGTTTCACTTTTTTATGAAACAAGAAATAGCATGGAGGACCACAGGGGAAGGGAGGGAAAACTGAATGGGAAGAAATCAGAGAGGGAGAGAAACCATGAGAGACTCTGGACTCTGGGAAACAAATTGAGGGTTACAGAAGGGAGGGGCTGGGGGAACAGGGTAACCAGTTGATGGGTATTAAGGAGGGCACGTGTTGTGATGAGTACTGGGTGTTATTCCCAACTAAGGAATCGTTGACACTACATCAAAAACTAATGATGTACTAAACAGTGGCTAACTGAACATTATAAAAAAAAAAAAGAAATGTCAGAGGGGGTGCATTTCGGTGGTTCAGTTGTAAAGCCTCCAATTCTTTTTTTTTTTAGATTTTGTTTATTTGTCAGAGAGGGAAAGAGCATAAGCAGGGGGAGCAGCAGGCAGAGGGAGAAGCAGGCTCCCCGCTGAGCAAGGAGCCCAATGTGGGACTTGATGCCAGGACCCTGGGATCCTGACCTGAGCCAAAGACAGATGCTTAACTGACTGAGCCACCCAGGCATCCCAAGCTTCCAGCTCTTGATTTCAGCTCAGGTCATGATCTTAGGGTCATGAGATCAAGCCCCACATCAGACTCCGAGCTCAGCATGGAGTTGGCTTGAGATTCTCTCTCTCCCTCTGCCCCTCCCCCCTCTCAAATAAATAAAATCTTAAAAAAAAAATGTCAGAGGAACTGAATAGACATTTTTTCGAAAAAGACATACGAAGGGACAACAGACTCATGAAATAATGCTCCACATCACTAATCATCAGGGAAATGCAAGTCTAAACCACAGTGAGATATCGCCTTGCACCTGCTAGAATGGCAATTATCAAAAAGACAAGAGGTAACAGTGCTGGCGAGAATGTAAACTGGTGCAGCCTCAATGGAAGATGGTGTAAAGTTTCCTCAAAAACTCAAAAATAAAACTACCCTGTTATCCAGCAATCCCACTTCTGGGTATGCACCCAAAGGAAATACAAACAGGGACATTGAAGAGATGTCTGCACCCCCACATTCACTGCAGCACTATTCATAATAGCCAAGACATGGAGACAACCTAGGTGTCTACAGATGATTGGATAAAGAAGGTGTGTTGTATAAATAAGAAGGAAATCCTGCCATTTGCAAAAACATGGATGGACCTGGAGGATAGCATGCTAAGTGAGATAAATCAGACAGAGACAAATGCAGATATGATTTCCATTATATGCGGAATCTAAAAACAAAACAAATGAACAAACAAAACAAAACAGAAAGAGACTCATAAATACAGAGAAGAAATTGGTGGTTGCCAGAGGGGAAGGGGTGGGGGGGATGATCAAAATGAATGAAGGGGGTTAAGAGGTACCAACTTCCAAGGGACATCAAGTACAGCCTAGGGAATATAGTCAATAATATTATAACTTTGATGATAATATAATCAATAATATTATAATAACTTTTGATGGTTGGTGACCATCCTTATTGTGGTGATCATTTCCTAATGTATACAAACGTTGAATCACTATGTTGTACATCTGAAACAATACAATATTGAATGTCAACTGTACTTCAAAAATTATCTTAAAGATGCAGTATACAAGGGAATATTATTCAGCAATGATAAAGAAGGAGACTCCGACATTTTTTGTGACAACATGGATGGACCTTAAGGGCATGATGCTAAGTCAGATAAATAAGACAGAGAAAGACAAGGACTGTATGGTATCACTTATATGTGGAAGCTAAAAAAGTGGAAACAGAGAGGAGAACGTGGTGGGGGAAATGGGGAGATGTTGGTCAAAGGGTACAAACCTCCAGTTATAAGATGAATGAGTTCTGGGGATCCAACGCACAGCACAGTGACAACAGTGAATACTGTATCGGATACTTGAAAGTTGCTGAGAGCAGATCCTAAATGTTCTCACCACAAAAAACAACAACAAAAAAAAACAACCACAGAAATTATGTAAGGTAATGGAGGTGTTGAGTAACCTTATTGTGGTAATCATTTCTCAACATACACGTGTCTCAAATCATCACTTTGTACACCTTACACTTACACAATGTTCTATGTCAATGAGATCTCAATAAAGCTAAAAAATTTTTAAAGTAAAACTGAAATTGCACTGGAAAGGTCTTGGTTAACGTATGGCTCAGTTCAGTATAGTAAAATCCCACCATCTCAGTGGCTTAACACGAATTCGTTTATTTCTGACTCGTCCAGTAAATTCTTTTTTTTTCTTGTTTTTATATTTTTTTATTTAATTTTTTTAACCCAGTGCAGTTCGCATACAGTGTTATATTAGTTTCGGGTGTGCGATCTAGTGATTCAGCAGTTCTATATATTACTCAGTGCTCAGCAAGATAAGTGTTCATTTAGTAAATTCTTTTTTTTTTTTATTTTATTATGTTAGTCACCATACAATACATCATTAGTTTTTGATGTGGTCATCCACGATCCATTGTTTTCGTATAACATAGTAAATTCTTAAAAAAAATAATAATAAACATGATAAACCTCCGTTAACTAATCAATGCCCTTTGGGAACTGAGTTAAATTGTCTTAAATATTTGGAAATACATTTAGAAAATATAACATGAGACAGTCCGACTGCATGAAGCAAGCAAACTCAGGTACTTACATCCAGCCCTGGCAAGCTAATCAGTTACACTTAAAATACAGAGATTCTCAGATTCTGCTCTGCCTTCCAACAGGCATGGATTTAGAAACATTCCTTATACTTTTATTTTTTTAATTATAGTAAAACATATATAACATTTTATTCATTTTTTAAGATTTTATTTTTAAGTAACCTCTACACCTAACATGGGGCTCAAATTCATAAGGCTGAGATCAATTCTCTTCCGACTGAGCCAGCCAGGCACTCCCCATTTTATCCATTTTTCAGTGTACAATTCAGTGGAATTATTTTTTTTTTTTTAAAGATTTTATTTATTTATTTGAGAGAGAGAGAATGAGAGAGAGCACATGAGAGGGGGTAGGGTCAGAGGGAGAAGCAGACTCCCTGCCGAGCAGGGAGCCCGATGCGGGACTCGATCCAGGGACTCCAGGATCATGACCTGAGCCGAAGGCAGTCGCTCAACCAACTGAGCCACCCAGGCGCCCAATTCAGTGGAATTAATTACATTAACAGCATTGGGCAACCATCCCTTCTGTCTCTTTACAAAATGTCTTTATCACCTCAAACAGAGACTCTATAACCACTGAGCATTAACTCCCCCTGCTCACTCCCCATAGCCCCTGGTAACTTCTTCTCTACTTTGTGTCTCTGTGAATTTGCCTGTTCTGGATATTCTGTAGAAATGGAATCCCACAGTATGTGTCTGGCTACTTTCATTAGCATGTCTTCAGGCTTCGTCCATAATGTCACATTTATCAGGACTTCATTCCTGGCTAAGGCTGAGTGATATTCCCTTGTGTGGAGAGACCACAACTTGTTTATCCAGTCGTCTGTGGATGGGCACTTGGGCTGCCGCGAATAATGCTTCCGTGAATGGGGGTGTGTGCGTGTCTGAGTCCCAGCTTTCAATTCTTTTGGGAACACTTTTTTCCTTTTTTCTTTTTTTTTAAAGATCTTATTTGAGAGAGAGAGCGAGCCCACGAGCAGAGGGAGGGGCACAGGGAGAGGGAGAAGCAGACTCCCCGCTGAGCAGGGAACCAGACGTGGGGCTCGATCCCAGCACCCCGAGATCATGACCTGAGCTGAAGGCAGACACTTAACCGACTGAGCCACCCAGGCGCCCCGGGTACATTTTTTTTCTTAAGCGCAAATCTCTTCATTATAGATTTTAAAACCTCAAGACGGGAGCACCTGAGTGGCAGAGTCAGTTAAGTGTCCAGCTCTTTGGTTTGGCTCAGGTCATGATCTCAGGTGATTGAAGAGATGGAGCCCTGAACCGGGCTCCGAGCTCAGCTCAGTGAGGAGCCCACTTGAGATTCTCTGCCTCTGCCCCTCCCCCGACTTGCATATGTGCCCACTGTCTCTGAAATAAATAAATAAAATCTAAAATAAATAAATAAAACCTCAAGACTAGGGGCACCTGGGTGGCTCAGGCGGTTGAATATCTGCCTTAGGCTCAGGTCATGATCCCAGGATCCTGGGATCGAGTCCCCAGTCGGCCTCCGTGCTCAGCGGGGAGCCTGCTTCTCCCTCTCCCTCTGCTGGTCCCCCTGCCTGTGCTCTGTCTCCCTCTCTCTCAAATAAATAAATAAAATCTAAGAACAAACAAACAAAAAACCCTCAAGACTAATCTCGAATAGGATTTGTTTTCTTAAAAAATAGAAGCAGGTGTACAAGGTTACAAATGTATAAAGCTGTCCCAGTTATTTCAAAAACTTATTTGTGAGGGGCGCCTGGGTGGCTCAGTCGTTAAGCGTCTGCCTTTGGCTCAAATCATGATCTCAGGGTCCTGGGATTGAGCCCCACATCGGGCTCCCTGCTGTGCGGGAAGCCTGCTTCTCCCTCTCCCACTCCCCATGCTTGTGTTCCCTCTCTCGCTGTGTCTCTCTCTGTCAAATAAATAAAATCTTTAAAAAAAAAAACTTATTTGTGAGCACAATACATAGGTTAGTATCTTAAACCTTTCCATGATCAGAGGCCATCCATGAATGGGTTGTCCCTTGAGAAGTGACAAGTCACAGCTTTTGGACAAGGACCCCAGATGCAAACTGCATGAATCCATGGGGTTTCTTCTCTCTTCCTGTAACACTGTCCCATACGAGCAGACCCGCCTTGCTGCCCAAGGGTCCAGATCCAAATTACAGTGTGCCTGATTTTCATACCCTGGTTTGAATCTGCAGGACCGCCTCCCCCCCCTTTTTTTTAAGGAGTAAAGCGTCATTCTACAATTAAGGCTTCTCTTTCTCTTCTCTAGTCGGCCCCAGAAATGATGCCCATGGGATTCTGCTGATTTCCCAAGCGTCTGACTCAGGGACCGCAAAGGGGAAACACGAGAAGGGCGCCCCTGAGCTGCAGCTCTTCCCCCTTGCTGTTTAGCCTCCATGTGACTCTGGCCATCTGTCTGCCCTTCTGTCTGTCTTTACTGGACCAGGAGAACCTGACGGAGCCAGCACCATGCCCTCCAGGCTCTGTGTCCGCTGGGTCTTGGAGCCTGGAGGAGAGGTGGGGACGCTCCACACAGAGCCTCCAGGCCAGCTCTGCACGTGGGTCCTGGTGTCTCGGATGGCTCTACGTCCCAGTCTCCGTGGCACACACCCCACCTGCTCTGGCCCCCAGGTACCAGTACTCAGATGAAACCAAACGGGCAGAAGACAGGGAAGATGCTAGGCATCTATAAGCAGGTTTCTCTCTCTCTCTCTCTCTCTCTCTCTCTCTCTCTCTCTTTCTCTTTTAGGATTTTATCTGAACCAAAGTATCTGGGCACTAAATAGTGAGTACATCCCTCCCCCATTATCCTGGTTTCTCTTTCTCCAAAAGAGCTCGGATCTGGGGCTGTAGGGACCTCAGAAAGAGGTCCTTTGGCAAAGGAGACATCACCATCCATGCCTTCTCTTCCCCACCTTCAGAAGTTTTTCATTTCAATCACTTCTGTGATTCCCCCTTCCTCCATGGAGAGGTCCAAACTGTCCCTGCAACACCCATCACCACCTGAGACAGGGCAGTGTGTGTGCAGGGGAGGAAACTCACACAGCTTTCTTAAGCCAAAATGGAGTCATTTGCCCCCACGACAGCAAACCAAGATTTCAGTACAGCCCAAATTCCCCCAAACAGTCCTTTTTCTTTTGCTGATAATGTCTTGCCCCACAGTCCTTCCTATAAAAGCCTTCCATTAGCACAGCGTCTCTCCACTTACTGGGTAGATTCATGAACCCACTCACAGAGCCAACTGCATCTTCAGAGCCACTCAGTCGAATCTTTACTTTTGAGCAGTATGTTCAAGTAATACATACGTGACCTATGCCAGCCCGTGTCGGATGTCATGAGTCCCCATAAGGACTCCTGGGCTGAGAGGAAGGTTCCCTAATAGAGACAGTAAATGAACCAAGAGAGAAGCACACAGAAAACAAGGACAGAAATGGAGAGGCGTCCAGCCGCCGCCAAGTGTGGTAGAGTGGAGGGTGCTTTCTGGAGGTAAGACTTACCTGCGCTCAGGTAAGACTTACTTGTGCTCAGATAAGACAGGAGGGAGCGTGCAGAGGGGGCTGCCCCCTGACTACCTTGTCTTTCTGCTCTCCCAGAACTGATAGTGCCCTCTTGGCCCCCTGGGGCTCAACAGCCCCCACCAAGCAGCTAGAGATGCATGTCTCCAGAGAACTGGTCTGATGCATTCATTCTTTCCCAGAAAGGAGGACATCTTGCCCAGCCCATAAGCTGGGGCTTTGGAGGCCAGCTTTCCAGGAACGACATTTTTCTGCCCCACCTGGGACCTATAGATGCTACAGTGTACACAGTAACTCCCTCACCTCTGGTGGGAGCATGCAACCTGCAAGTCCCTGCAGCCCCTGGGGAGAGGAGAAGACTGCCCGCCCTTCCAATGCACTCCCTGGAGCTCCCAGACCCGTGCCAGCCCTATGGCAGCCACTAGCTATAGATGGTTATTTTTGTTTAAGTTAAAATTAAATAAAATTTAAAACTCACTCCCTCGGTTGCACCAGCCACACTGTGTGCTCAGTGGCCATGAGTGCCTAATGGCTTCCATACTGGAATAACAGCACAGCTCCACAGAATCAAGAGTAAAACAAGCTCAAACAATAAGGCATATTTTCATCATTGCATAAGGGTCTGTGGGACAGAGCCATTTTCAAATATCCGCTTGTTGCCATAAACTTGGTTGCTCTAAATAACAGAAAATTGACATTATGGGAAGTGAAATAAGATAGTCACAAAAAAGGCAAATACTGTAGAATTGCACTTCTCTGAGTCACCAAAATCGTGGAGATAGTAAGTAGAAAGGTGGTCACCAGAGGCGGGGGAAGGAGGGAGTGGGGAGATGTTTAATGGGAAAGTATCAGTTTCGCAAGTTGCAGAAGTCTTGGAGATGGATGGTGGTGATGGTTGCACAACACGCAAATGGCTTAATGCCCCTGAGCTGGGTGCTGAAAGTTATTAAGGTGGTAAATTTACATCATGTATATTTTACCACAATTTTTTTTCTTTCTAAGGAGATTTTATACTTTTTATTTTTATTTTATTATGTTAATCACCATACAATACATCATTAGTTTTTGATGTGGTGATCCACGATTCATTGTTTCCATATAACACCCAGTGCCCTCCTTAATACCCATCACTGGGCTAAACCATCCCCCCTCCCCCCTCGCCTCTAAAACCCTCAGTTTGTTCTTCAGAGTCCATAGTCTCTCATGGTTCATCTCTCCCTCCGATTTCCCCCCCCCCTTCATTTTTCCCTTCCTTCTCCTAATGTCCTCCATGCTATTCCTTATGTTCCACAAATAAGTGAAACCATATGATAATTGACTTTCTCTGCTTGACTTATTTCACTTAACATAATCTCCTCCAGTCCCATCCATGTTGATGTAGAAGTTGGGTATTCATCCTTTCTGATGGCTGAGTAATATTCCATTGTACATATGGACCACATCTTCTTTATCCATTCGTCTGTTGAAGGGCATCTCGGCTCCTTCCACAGTTTGGCTATTGCGGACATTGCTGCTGTGAACATTGGGGTGCAGATGGCCCTTCTTTTCACTACATCTGTGTCTTATTTTTTGAGGCACCTCCACACTGTTTTCCAAAGTGGCTGTACCCACTTGCATTCCCACCAACAGTGTAAGAAGGTTCCCCTTTCTCCACAACCTCTCCAACATTCATTGTTTCTTGCCTTGCAATTTTTGCCATTCTAACTGGTATAAGGTGGTATCTCAATGTGGTTTTGATTTGGATTTCCCTGATGGCTAATGATGATGAACATTTTTTCATGTGTCTGTTAGCCATTTGTATGTCTTCTTCGGAGAAGTGTCTGTTCATGTCTTCTGCCCATTTTTTGACTTGATTATTTATTTTTGGGGTGTTGAGTTTGAGAAGTTCTTTGTAGATCTTGGATACCAGCCCTTTATCTGTAGTGTCATTTGCAAATATCTTCTCCCATTCTGTGGGTTGCCTCTTTGTTTTGTGGACTGTTTCCTTTGCTGTGCAGAAGCTTTTTATCTTGATGAAGTCCCAAAAGTTCATTTTTGCTTTTGTTTCACTAGCTTTTGGAGATGTATCTTGAAAAAAGTTGCTGTGGCCAATGTCAAAGAGGTTATTGCCTATGTTTTCCTCTAGGATTTTAATGGATTCATGTCTCACATTGAGGTCTTTCATCCATTTTGAGTTTATCTTTGTGTATGGTGTTAGAGAATGGTCGAGTTTCATTCTTCTGCATGTGGCTGTTCAATTTTCCCAGCACCATTTATTGAAGAGACTGTCTTTTTTCCATTGCATATTTTCTCCTGCTTTGTCGAAGATTATTTGACCATAGAGTTGAGGGTCCATATCTGGGTTCTCTATTCTGTTCCATTGGTCTATATGTCTGTTTTTGTGCCAGTACCATGCTGTCTTGGTGATCACTACTTTGTAATATAGCTTGAAATTGGGCAACATGATGCCCCCAGCTTTGTTTTTCTTTTTCAACATATCCTTGGCGATTCGGGATCTTTTCTGATTCCATACAAATTTTAGGATTGTTTGTTCCAGCACTTTGAAAAATGTCATTGGAATTTGGATCAGGATGGCCTTGAAGGTATAGATTGCTCTGGGCAGCATAGACATTTTAACAATGTTTATTCTTCCGATCCATGAGCATGGAATGTTTTTCCATCTTTTTGTGTCTTCTTCAATTTCTTTCATGAGTGTTCTGTAGTTCCTAGAGTATAGATCCTTTACCTCTTTAGTTAGGTTTATTCTGAGGTATCTTATGGTTTTTGGTGCTATTGTAAATGGAATCGTTTCTCTAATTTCTCTTTCTACAGTTGCGTTGTTAGTGTATAAGAAAGCAACTGATTTCTGTGCATTGATTTTGTATCCTGCCACATTACTGAATTGCTTGATGAGTTCTAGTAATTTGGGGGTGGAGTCTTTTGGGTTTTCCACATAAAGTATCATGTCCTCTGCGAAAAGAGAGAATTTGACTTCTTCTTTGCCAATTTGAATACCTTTTATTTCTTTTTGTTGTCTGATTGCTGTTGCTAGGACTTCTAGTACTATGTTGAACAATAGTGGTGAGAGTGGGCATCCTTGAAGTGTTCCTGATCTTAAGGGAAAGGCTTTCAGCTTTTCCTCATTGAGGATGATACTCGCTGTGGGTTTTTCATAGATGGATTTTATGAACTTGAGGAATGTTCCTTCTATCCCTATACTCTGAAGTGTTTTAATCAGGAAAGGATGCTGTATTTTGTCAAATGCCTTTTCTGCATCAATTGAGAGGACCGTATGGTTCTTCTCTCTCCTCTTATTAATGTGTTCTATCACATTAATTGATTCGCGAATGTTGAACCACCCGGGGATAAATCGCACTTGGTCGTGGTGGATTTTCCTTTTAATGTATTGTTGGATCCTATTAGCTAGGATTTTGTTGAGGATTTTGGAATCCATATTCATCAGGGATATTGGTCTGAAATTCTTTTTTTTTTTTAAGATTTTATGTATTTATTTGACAAAGAGAGACACAGCGAGAGAGGGAACACAAGCAGGGGGAGTGGGAGAGGGAGAAGCAGGCTTCCCGCTGAGCAAGGAGCCTGATGCGGGGCTCGATCCCAGGACCCTGGGATCATGACCTGAGCCGAAGGCAGACGCTTAATGACTGAGCCATCCAGGTGCCCCTGAAATTCTCCTTTTTGATGGGGTCTTTGCCTGGTTTGGGGATTAAGGTAATGCTGGCCTCATAGAATGAGTCTGGAAGCTTTCCTTCTGTTTCTATTTTTGAAACAGCTTCAGGAGAATAGGTATTATTTCTTCTTTGAATGTTTGGTAGAATTCCCCGGGGAATCCATTAGGCCCTGGACTCTTGTTTTTTGGGAGGTTTTTGATCACTGCTTCAATCTCATTACTGGTTATTGGCCTATTCAGGTTGTCAGTTTCTTCCTGTTTCAGTCTTGGCAGTTCATAGGTTTCCAGGAAGGCATCCATTTCATCCAGATTGCTCATTAGAAACCAGAAACACAGTAGATCAGATCAACAAAACTAGAAGCTGGTTCTTCGAAAGAATTAATAAGATCGATAAACCACTGGCCAGACTTATCCAAAAGAAAACAGAAAGGACCCAAATTAATAAAATTATGAATGAAAGGGGAGAGATCATGACTAACACCAAGGAAATAGAAACAATTATTAGAAATTATTATCAGGGCGCCTGGGTGGCTCAGTTGGTTAAGCGACTGCCTTCAGCTCAGGTCATGATCCTGGAGTCCCGGGATCGAGTCCCACATCGGGCTCCCTGCTCAGCGGGGGGTCTGCTTCTCCCTCTGACCCTCTTCCTGCTCGTGCTCTCTGTCTCTCATTCTCTCTCTCTCAAATAAATAAATAAAAAATCTTTAAAAAAAAAAAAAAAGAAATTATTATCAAGTATATGCCACAATTTTTTTTACAATTTTAAAAATGGAAAAATGTTTTTAATAAATAAAAAATTTTAATTGGAAAAAATACAAAAGAAAATTACTCTGTCACAGTTCTGGAGCCCAGAAGTCCAAAAGTAAGGTGTTGTTGGGATTCATTCCTTCTGGAGGCTCTGAGGGAAACCCATTCGATGCCTCTCTCCCAGCTGCTGGTGGCTGACAGCAGTCCTCAGCATCCCTCGGCTTCTACAGGCTCACCCTGATCTCTACCTTCATCTTCATGTGTTCTTCACATGTGTCTTCTCCTTTTATGCCTCCAGTGGGGATACTCATCATTGGATTTAGGGCTCATCCTGATCCAGGATGGTCTCATCTCAAGATTCTTAATTACATCATCAAGACTCTTATTCCAAAGAAGATCACATCCCAAGACTCTGGACAGACCTATCTTTTGGGAGGGGACATTATTCAACCCATTATATGCCAATATCCCATAGGACATTATTTCACTAATGGGAAGAATAATATCGGTTCCTTGAAGTGGCCATTGCCACAAGCTAGGCCTTGCAGTCTGGGGAGAAGCAGGTGGGATAGTTATATTCCCATTCACTCACTGGCCAACTGTCCCTATGCAGGTGACAACCTGAATGACTCCATGCTATGATTTTCGCACTCATGAGTTCTCAATTCAAACAGGGACAACTGGTCCAGGATAATCCAACGGGGAGGGTGTAGTGAGCAAGACAGAATAATGATGCCCTGAAGATGTCCACATCTTCATCCCCAGAGCCTGTGCATATGTTGCCTTATGCAGCAAAGGTGAATTCCAGCTATGATGGAATTAAGGTGGCTAATCAGCTGATCTGAAAATAAGTAGGTAATCCTGGACTATCCAGACAAGCTGAATGAATCACAAGGGTTTTGTTGTTGTTGTTGTTGTTTTATTTTTTTTTTTTTAAGATTTTATTTATTTATTTGAGAGAGAGAATGAGAGACAGAGAGCACGAGAGGGAAGAGGATCAGAGGGAGAAGCAGACACCCTGCTGAGCAGGGAGCCTGATGTGGGACTCGATCCTGGGACTCCAGGATCATGACCTGAGCTGAAGGCAGTCGCTTAACCAACTGAGCCACCCAGGCGCCCTGTTGTTGTTGTTTTATTAACATATACTGTATTATTTGTTTCGGGGTACAGGTCTGTGATTCATCAATCTTACACAATTCACAGTGCTCACCATAGCACATACCCTCCCCAATGTCCATCACCTAGCCACCCCATCCTTTCCACCCCCCTCCACTCCAGCAACCCTCAGTCTGTTTCCTGAGATTAAGAGTCTCTTATGGTTTGTCTCCCTCTCTGGGTTCGTCTTGTTTCATTTTTCCCTCCCTTCCCCACCATGATCCTCTGTCTTGTTTCTTAAATTCCTCATATCAGTGAGATCATAGGATGCTTGTCTTTCTCTGATTGACTTATTTCGCTTGGCATAATACCCTCTAGTTCTATCCATGTCATTGCAAATGGCAAGATTTCATTCTTTTTGATGACTGCATAATATTCCAGTGTGTGTGTGTGTGTGTGTGTGTGTGTGTGTGTGTGTGTACGTACCACATCTTCTTTATTCATTCATCTGTTGATGGACATCTAGGCTCTTTCTATAGTTTGGCTATTGTGGACATTGCTGCTATAAACATTAGGGTGCATGTGCCCCTTCGGGTCACCACTGAATCACAAGGGTTTTTAAATGTAGAAGAGGGAGTCAGAAAAAACAAGAGTCAGGCAGTGGGAGAAGGACTCAACCAGCCATTGGTGGCTCTGAAGATGGAGGAAGGGGCCACAAGCAGCCGTTATTCATCCTTCAGTTCCCTGTGTTTCTCTGCAGGGGCTGATGCTTGCTGGACAAGACAGGCTTTCTCCCCTCCTTATCATCACCCAGTTTTCTTCTTCCCAGTTCCTAGCAGATCCACCAAAGTTGGCCCTCAACCTACACACCTCTTGCCACCCTCTCCCTCCTGGGAGAGCTCATCCCCTCCTAGCGTGTGGTGACTCACCTCTAAGGAGAGCACCCCCACTCCTGAATTTCCAGCCCCAAAGGACTCCATCGGTTGGGACTCTCGTTTTCAGCCATCTCCTGGATGCTTGTGTTAATGGTGGTTCCCTGGCCACTCAGGGAAAACAGTGCCTGCTGCTAAGGCACTGTGTCTCTCCTCTCCTTCTATCTCACCACAGGTGCCATGGTGCTCCCACTGCCGGGGGTCCAGGCACGTAGGTCCCATCCACCCACATGTCACTATGTCCCCATTAAATGTCTCCCCCAGACAACGTGCTAAAAACCAGTACCAGCAAAATGGCTTTCATGCTCACTAACAGCTGGAAGATGTTCCTTTCCTTGGAGGTACCATAACTTGCTTATGATGACTCATATTGCTGGCTTTTAGATTGTTCCTCATCTTTCCATATTAAAGAAATGCAACCAGCTTTCTTTTACGAATCCTGTTGCACACGTGCATGTATATTCCCAGGCTACGTTCCAAGGGTGGAAAACTGCCAGGTCTGGATCTGTATGTTGGGGAGATATCATCAGGGAGATTCTGCCCTGGAGAAGTCCCTAATGGTGTGTGTCAGGGATGGTGAAGATAAATGCAAAGACTGCCCCTAAGCATGGTCATAGCTTTGTGCCTTCCCTCCGCATTAGGAATGGGAGTGTGAAGGTTAAAATGGAGCCCCCCACCCCCTGGCACAAAAATTGAGGGTAGTTTGTGTGTATGTATGAGAGAGACAGAGAAAACAGGAGACAGAGGGGAGATTGAAGTTTTCTGAGCCTGACACAGTAAGATTGTGAAATGGGAATATAGAACCCTTATGTTCCCTCGGGGGAACTAAACCAAGTGCTGAGACCGTAATGTTGGGGAAGTATCATTAAACAAAATCTCCCAACCCAGAAAACTTCTCCACAAAGGTAGAAGAGAAAGAACACAGTTTTATTATTGAATAGGTATTCAAGCCAGAACGTGATGTGCATCAGGACAAGATCTGCCAACAAGATAGCAAAGACAGGAAACAGTCCCGCCCTGTCACAGAGTCAAGCAGGGTCAGCTCATCACATCCAGTGGACCTGACAACACCATCATCCTAAATTTATCTGGTGACTGGAGAGACCACGTGTGTCAGCTGATTGGCTTTAGGCAGAGGAAAAACAAACCACTCCCAGCTTTATGTGGGGAGGCAGCTTTGCAACATGGAGTTGAGCTCCTGTCCTCCTTCAGAAGCTGGTAGATAGGAATGCCGCCTCCCTTCACGTTCACATTCCCAGTCCTCGAGAAAGACAGTCCTGGGTCACAGAGCTGGCAAGAGGCTTACTTACCTTCTAAAAATGTTGGCACACACTTCGAAGAGACAGAGAGAGAACTTTCAAGTTTTCTAAAGAAATGTTCTAAGCGGGGCACCTGGGTGGCTCAGTCGTTAAGCGTCTGCCTTCGGCTCAGGTCATGATCCCAGGGTCCTGGGATCGAGCCCCGCATCGGGCTCCCTGCTCAGCAGGGATCCTGCTTCTCCGTCTCGCTCTGCCTCTCCCATACGCTTGTTCTCTCTCTCAATAAAAAAAATCTTTAAAAAAAAAAAAATTTTTTTAAAAAAAAGAAATGTTCTAAGCAACAGGAGAGATGTTTCTTCCCGTGTTTTCAACAGGGAGAATGAAGCTCTTGATTGTAGTTAGTTGCAATTGTCTTCATGTGTTCAGATCTCCCCAGGCATCTCCACATGCTGCCAATTTGGTGGCTAGACCAGCGGCCTCCGCGCCTCCCCCAGAAGCTCCCTGCCTGCTCCTGAGTTCTGCACGGAGAGATTAAGGCTTACTGCTCTAGTCCCAGCACTCGATCTCCCAGACCGTCGCCCCGCTGCCCCAGTAAGCACCATACTATTTTCTATCTCGGCAAATCTGGCTTCTTTAGAGACATCATGTCAGTGAAACCACACGGTATTTGTCTCTGTGACTGGCTTATTTCACTTAGTGTCGTGTTTTCAAGGCTCATCGCTGTGGTCGCGGGTGTGAGGGCTGAATAACATTCCACACTTCCTTTATCCAGTCAACTCTGATGGACATTGGGTTGCTCCCACCTTTGGGCTGTTGTGAATACGCTTGTGAATGTGAGAGGAACATAATCTAGCAGTTCTTCAAAATGTTGTGTACGTAGGGTTACCATGTGACCTACTAATTCTGCTCTTAGGTGTTATCAACTGAGTTTTGGGATTCTCATCTTCTGGTTCATTTGGATGGCAGTGTTTGATAAATAATGTTTGCACCTGTGTATTTCTGTAAACAGGGCTGGTGGTTGGGATGATCTGTGCGGCTCCCGTTGACAGGTATTCCTAGATAACGCGCTTGTTTGCTGTAGTAAAGATTTTTGGTACAAGTCTGCCCTCTGCTGTCAGTGTGGTGAAGTACAGTTTTTTACTAGGGGGCTCCTGCAGGGAGGCAGAGTGGAGAGAAAGGTTATGTCCTTGATTTTTTTTTTTCCTTTCTTCTTGAAAAATCCTAATTTCCCCCTCTTTCTCCCTTTTCCCTTCACCATGCAGTGTCCAAAGGGCGCCTCTCCCTGTTCTTGAGTCTCTCACAGACCACAGTCTGTGCTCTGCGGTCGGTGCCCTGATCAGTCCGAATGCTCTTTTTACTGTTTGCACAACCTTCTCTTTCTGGTGGTGGTTTTCACCCAGTTAGGGCTGCCAACAGCACCTGCCTCTGTCTTTTGCATGGCTTCCCGCAAACTCTCCCTGTGGCATCTCTGTGATACAGACGCGTGAAGAAATCGTGTACAGGTATTTTTTAAAGAATGTGATAGATCTTTGTGTAGCGATACAGATGATCTTCAAGATCTATTGCTAAATGGAAAAAGAAGATGCAGACGTACGTGATAGTATCTTGCCATATGTATGCATCCCTTTGCTTTTATTTATGGAACTTGATTTTATTCTAGTAACACATTCACATGGTTGAAATATAAAAAACATGAAAAGAGTGAGAGCATGAGAGCTTGCTCACTGGAAATTGGTGAGGTTTTCCCTTTTCGTTTTACTTGGCGTTCTTTTGAAGTGCAGCCATTCTCTGTCTTCTCCGGGGGAGATGTGGTTTTGTGCTGTTTTGTAATTCTGCATTGTTTTTCTTTTCCATTTATTTATTTTGAAACAAACTTCAGGAAGAGTATATAAATATAATACAAAGAAGCTTTTTTTTCCCCCTGAACCATTTGAGACTGTGTTGCAGAACTGATGTAATTCACCCAAATACTGATCTTTTTTCCTGCAAACAAGGACATTCTCCTAGTTAAGCACAGTACATCATCAGGGTATTGATATTGATCTGTCTTTAGGCATTATGTGGGAGATCCATAGTTATGCATTTGCCATAGTTTGCAGCTACTCAGAAAGCCCAAAATATTAGATAAAATCTTCATCATAGGTGAGTGACCCCATGTCCATGGATTCCTCCCAATTTGTCTCATGTTCCACCCCGTCTAACACCCTCAAGATCCACTTGCAGTGATCCCCATGTTCCTGCCAAAACACATTAGTCAGACCCTACAATTCATGGAGCATGAGCTGGGATCTGCCACAGGCAATGAAACTGGTAGGGGCAGGTCTTGAGGTGAATGAGTATCATCCCAGGAGACACCTGCTTACGGAGGAACGGTGACCTCCGATCAAGAGATGCTGGTCTCTCATTGCAAGGGCATCTCAGGGGAATTGGGAGTTCAACATTTTCAGGTTTGTCCCCACAAATGACCCAATCCCAGATCTCAGATTTCATTTCCTCTCCTGCTGTCACCCTGAGACCCTGGCCTGACTTCAGAGGGACCGCCCATTGCCATTTGCATGGTTTCCATGAGGATCTGTCGACTTCTAAAGCCACTCAATCCCTCAGCGCCTGCCTTCCACCCCTGTGCCCTCCCAATAGCACAGGTGACAGCAAGCAGCTGTGAGGCTCTGTGGCTGGTGCTTACTTCCGTGGTCATCCACCTGCAGCTGCTCACGTTCACAGCCCGGAAAGGGGTCCACACGGGTCTGCGCACGGAGTTCTCACCTGGAGTGACTTCCCTCCCAGGGGACATTTGGCAATTTGGGGGGGGGGGATGCTACGGGCATCTAGTGGGTGGAGACCAGGGATGCTGCTCAACATCCCACGGTACCCAGGACACCCCCTGCCCCACAGCCAGGATTATCCAGCCCTGAACATTAACAGCACTGGTGTTGGGGAACCTGCCTTTCATCCATTACTCCCTGGCATTCCCTGGGGGGCTTTTATGGGTTTTAAGATAAACCCCAGTAGACAAAAGAAAGAGAAGCCCTTCTCTCTCCCACCGGACAGAAAACAAGCAAGTGATCCCCGTCGGCTCTAGCAACCATCCTGTGACCCCCAAAGAGACTGTATTAATTCCCTCTGGTTGTTGTGACAATTAACATCAACCCGCTGACCTAAAACAACATTTACTGTCCCACAGTTCCAGAGGCCAGAAGTCCAAACTGAAGGTGTCAGGAGGGCCGTGCGACCTTCAGAGGCTCAAGGGGAGTTTGTCCCATGCTGCCTTTGGCAGCTTCTGGGGGTCCCAGCTGTTCCTCGGCATGAGGCTGCATCGTTCCACTCTCTGCCATGTCTCCACGTGGCCTTCTCCACTCCACTCTGTGTCACCTCCTCTTCTGTCTCTTATAAGGACACTTACCGCTGGATTTAGGGACCCCTGGATAATCTAGGATGGTCTCATCTCGGGATCCTTCATTTAATTTTATCTGCAAAGCAACTTTTTCCAAATTAGCTCACACTCACAGGTGCCGAGAGTTTGGACTTGGACGGATCTTTTAGGGGTTCACACTTCGACTGGCTAGAGACCCAGCCTTGGGATGAAGTTGACCCCAGTCGGATGGTCAGTCGGCAGGAGGAAGCTTGGCCGTATCACAGAACACGAAGCCCGCCTTACCTCTGGACTCCCACCGCTGTGACGGCGCCCCTTCTTACTTATGCCTGCAGTGACTATCATCCCAGCTTACACCCCGCACGGTTCCCGGCACAGCAAACGCAGGCAGCCCACGGCATCCTGGCAGAATCCCCCAAGCGCAAAGAGCAGTCTGAAGGGTTTAACACCGCCTCGGGTTTCTTTTTGGGAAAAACAAAACAAAAACTCCTGAAGCATCACCCTTTTACATTTGGTTCTTCAGTCTGCTTATTACTTTGCCACAATGCTCTCTCTGGATTTCTGGGGGTTTGGGTGTGGTTTTTTTTTGTTTTTTTTTTTTTTTTTAGGCCCGTTTTTAATCATCCTTCATCTCTCTGGGGACTCTCTTCAGGGTTGTAGCCACCTCAAAGCCTTCAGGAGAGTAAGGCAGGGGTTACGTGGTTTGTGAGTCAACATTTGTGGTCCTTGGGGTTTCTCAGTTCCAGAGAGGAAGCAGATGTTGGTTGTGAGGGTTTGTGGCTAGAATTAACCCCAAGCCACGTTGCACTTGTCTATGCAAGAGATCAGTCCCTGTGGGGACCGCTGCCCCAGTGGGCTGGGCTTCACATTCCTTCCATCCAGGCCCCTGTTTCCCCCATGAATGTGGGCTTCTGAATCAGACTGGATTCCAACTCTTCTTGCTCAGGCACGCCAGGGTTTGCTCAATTTTTGTTTTTAAGTCAACACGCCCACAGTGGGGCTCAAACTCACAACCCCGAGATCAAGAGTCACGTGCTCTTCCAACTGAGCCAGCGGGGAGTAGGGGGAGGCCTCCCTGGGCCTTTTTTTTTTTTTTTTTTTAGAGTGAGTAGTGGGGAATTAGTGGTAACATCTGCTCATTTCATTTGACTTGCTTGCAAGCAACACCGTTGATGAGGATTCTGCTTAAAAGAAGCAGAAGGGAATTGATGGGAAGTGACCCAGGAAGCTCACAGCCCTGAGAAAAGCTAAGGAAGCAGGTTTTGAAGAGGACGGTGCAGTAGGCAGAACAGTGGCCGCCCCAAGGAGATCCACATCCTAAACCCCAGGACCCATTACTTTGCATGGCAAAGGGGGGTTAAGGTGGCAGATGGAATTCAGTTGCTCACCAGCCGATGTAAAGGACAGAGGTGACCCTGGATCACCTGGGGATCCTCCTTAAAAGGGGAAAGAGAGAGCCAGAAAGATGGCAGTGTGAGGACTTGGCCCACCACAGCTGGCCCTGCAGACAGAGGAAGGGCCAGGAGGCGAGGAATGTGGGGGCCCCTAGACGCTGGACAAGGCAGGAAGCAGATTCTCCCCTTGAGGCTCCGGAAGGAACACAGCTCTGGCTGACCCCTTGACGCTAGCCCCGAGACCCATTCTGGACATCTGACATCCAGAACTCTAACAGAGTAAGTGTGTATCATTTAAGCCCCCCAGTTTGTGGTCATCTGTGAGAGCAGCCCTATGAAGCCCGTACAGACCGGAGCCAGGGTGCAGGGACCAGGAACCGACAGGAACACACGTTACTCGTCTTGGTGTCGGCCCCATCAAGATCCACATTCAAGGAGAGGGTCTGGCTGGTCTTGCTCGAATCACATCCGCGTGCCCGCTTGCCACATATGCAAAGACAAGGGACTCTGACTGAGAGACCCGCCAAAACTGCAGACAACAGGGGAGCAGGAAGTCCATACGGGAGCTCCGGGGCTGGTGAGCACGTGGAGGTGCAGAGAGTGCGGTGTCCAGGGGCAGCAAGGCTCTGGGCCCTTCGCCCCATACACCTCTGCCAGAGGGTGTCATTACTGATAGCACCGATGATGGGACAAAGAAGACATCTCCTGTCTCCTGACGTAAGGCACCGCGAAGAACACAGCATCACTCCTGTGGTATTCTTACCAAAAACACGTAGCCTGAATTTAATCACCAGGAATTCACAGACAACCCAAACTGAAGCACTTTCGATAAAATACCTGGGCAGGACTCTTCAGAAGTGTCCAGCTCATGAAAGAGAAAGACCGTTTCAGCAGGTTAAGGAGACATGCCAACTAACGCAAAGTGTGGTTCTGGATTGGATCCTGGGTCACAAAAGAATTTTGTGGGGGGTTTTTTGCTATAAGGGACATTATCACTGATAAAATTCCAATGTCTATAGATTGATATCAGATATTGATATCATTATTATTTTCTTGACTTTGATCATTGTTTTTTGCTTATGTTAGCAAATATCATCACCTCCAGGCGAATCCTGTACCTTTGTTTAGAGAACCAGGGGTTTCCCGGTTACCCTCAGACTACCGTACTACCAGAAGTATTTCTCAAACGTGGTTTTTCCGATTCCATGGTGAGAAATGCATACGCTATATAAG
This sequence comes from Phoca vitulina, assembly GCF_004348235.1. Lineage (NCBI taxonomy): Eukaryota > Metazoa > Chordata > Mammalia > Carnivora > Phocidae > Phoca > Phoca vitulina. The sequence continues at coordinate 2,995,697 of NW_022589755.1, read as the reverse complement.
GATACGTGCACGCGTGTGATCTACGTACGTGTGTGTGGCGTGTGTATCCCTGTGGTGAACGGGCTCCCGGAATACCCCACCCCCGTGATTCCCACCTCCTGGCGTTCACACCTTCTCTGGCTGTCCAGCTCTTGGCCTCTCCTCAGGGTGGCTCACGCCAGGCAGTGCGAGGACCAGCAAGCACGAGCTAGCAGTACAGATGCCCGTCAGTAACCGAACCCCAGAACTGGACGTTCCGGCGGCTTTGCTCTGTTCTTTGCACTAGAAGTGAGTAGCTAGGGCCAGCCCACAGCTGGAGGGTAAGGAGGTTGTGGACAGGGGGCGGTGGGGATCGTTGGGGTCCATGCTGGAAGGTGCCTACCCGAGTCCGTTCATCCCAGACATATCCTTCGGCTGCTGTGGTCTGATGTGGTAACAGAAAGAAAACTCACCGTATTTATAAAACTTTGAGCCGTCTTTAATCCCACCTTCCTCAGCACTGTCGGCATTTGGGGCAGGGCCACTGGCTGATGTTCTGGGTAGTGGAGGGCGTGGAGCAGCATCTCTGGCCTCCACAAGCATCTCGAATGTTACATGTTTTTTATGTTAAAATATTTGTATCTTGATTACTGAGCTTTTTGGTGCGCCCCCCCCATTCTGTGCGGGAGCTGAGTGCCAGCCCCGATTCTGTCACCGAAGCTGCGCAGCTGGTGTGTTTCTCCTCCTTGCTGTCCCGAGCAGGACTGGCATTACAAGGCCTGTCCTCAGGGGTGACCCGGCGGCTCGCCCAGGGTATGGCACGTGCAAGTGAACACTCAGCAGCAAGGCGAGAACTCCGCAATCACCACACCGCCCTGCGAGGTAGTCAAGTTATTCTGCACATTCACAGTGGGAGAAACCGAGGCTCCGAAAGGCAACTGAGGGCGTGCACGGTCCCACGGGGAACCATGAACTTGACGTGTCTGGTCGACAACTTTCCCAACGGCCATACAGTTCTGCACAGGTTCTCCTGACGGCCACGCCAGAGGGAGCGGACTCCTCCCTCAGCAGCTCCCAGTTACACGCTCAAGGCAGGTGTCTGACGGCCCCGCGCACCTGCGGGCTGCGGGGCGCACTGCACCAGCTGCGCCAGGTGCGCATCTGCAGTCCCATCCACTGTGCCTGAGAAAAGGGCCGCTAGTGACCCCTACAGGGTGGTGTGCACATGGCAGCCAGCGTTCCTTGGGCAGTACTGCCACCTCGAGGGTGGTGCCGGCATGACAGCAGTGGTCTTGAGCTCACGCAGCCAACACTGCCACCTAAAGCGTGACGTGGGCATGGCAGTCAGCATTCTTTAGTCAATACTGCCACCTAGAGGAGGCTGAGGGCATGACAGCAGTGGTCTTGAGCTCACGCAGCCAACACTGCCACCTAAAGCGTGACGTGGGCATGGCAATCAGCATTCTTTAGTCAATACTGCCACCTAGAGGAGGCTGAGGGCATGACAGCAGTGGTCTTGAGGCTCACACAGCCAACACTGCCACCTAGAGGGTGACATGGGCATGGCAGCCAGCATTCCTTAGCCAACACAGCCACCTAGAGGGGGTGAAGGCATGACAGCAGTGGTCTTGAAGCTCACACAGCCAACACTGCCACCTAGAGGGTGACGTGGGCATAGCAGTCAGCATTCCTTGGCCAATACTGCCACCTAGAGGGTGCTGCGGACAGAGCAGCCAGCCTTGGTTGGTCTTCCCGCTCCATCCTGGTACTCAGCCTCCCACGTGGTTTTCAAAGGCTCCCAGAGGTTATTTGGGGAGGGGCTGCCCCCTCACAGAGGAACCACCGGACATCTCCAAGCCCACCAGGCGGGCACTTTCAGCCCAAAGTCTCTGGGCTACCTCCTCATCCTCAGCTTCAGGGGCTGGAGGCTTCTCTTTGAGTCCATCAAAATACTTTCCAGAAACACCTTCCAATTCCTCTGCCACAGCCAGGTACGTGCTAGGCTGGGCTGCCAGCTGGGGGCTCTTGACCAGCAGCCAGAAGATGGGCCCTGCAATCAGCCCACAGAGCATTCAGTCAGCACACATTCAGGGAGGAGGACACGAAAAGCCCTATTCCACCCCCAGGGTTGCCCAGGGCCCAGAGGCCAGATGTGGGACTGCAGTCCCACACAGCCCACCTCCAGGCCTGTGCCTCCAAGGTACCCTCCACCAGGAGCTCCCTTCCCAGGCATTGCCCAGCCAAATCCGTCCAGGTGCAGAGACCAGCCCAAAAGCTGCCTCCCCCAGCAAGCCTCCCTGGCTTTTCCCCAGGCAAATGGAAGCTCTCCCTCCTCAGTCAGCTCTGAGTCTTTACCCTACCCCATCTTGCTTTAAAATAACTTTTACTTATTAAATGTCTCTGGGGCCAGCCTCAGCTTAAGATCCATGGTATCTGGCACCCACCCTGTAAATGATTTTCAGGATTACAAATACTAGTTCTAAAGTTCTAATTATTTATTCAGCTTAAAGCTGGTCAGGCCCTGTGCTGGCCCTTTTAAGGCCCATCTCATCCTCCCAACAACTGTGAGGAGGACACTATTATGGCCCTCATTTTGTAGTTGGGAAACTGAGGCCCCAAGAGGTGAAGTTGCTTCCCTGGCTGGCACAACTAGTTTGGGGTGAAGCTGGAGTCACCCCGAGCACAACCAGGAGTCAGCTCCATGGTCTCCTTCTCTGACTCAGTTTTCTCATCAAAGAGGATCTAGCCTGTTTCCTGGGGCTATTCTGAGGCCAGCAGGCTGGATACACATGTAGAAGTGACTCATTCTCAGTACCCTAGAAGACACGGGGAGGGGGCAGAGCCAAGCCACTGACACAGTCTCTTGAGTGTGCGGTTAATTTTGTGTCAAGTTGACTGAGCTAAGGGATGCCCAGAAAGTTGGTAAAGCATTACTTCTGGGCATGTCCGTGAGGATGTGACCAGAAGAGATTAGCATTGGAATCAGTAGAGTGAGTAAAGAGATCCGCCCTCGCCAATGTGGGCAGCCAAGCTATTAGTTGAGGGTGAGAACAGAACAAAAAGGTGGAGGAAGGGCGAATTCCCCCTCGGTCTGCTTGAGCTGGAACATCCATCTCCTGCCCTCAGATAGTGCTCCTGGCCTTCAGGCTGGGACTTACATCATCACTCCCCTGGTTTACAGGCTTTTGGGTTTGGACTGGGACTACACCACCAGCCTTCCCGGGCCTCCAGCATGCAGATGGCAGATCACAGGACTTCTCAGCCTCCATAAACACGTGAGCCAATCCCACATGACAAATCTCCCAAGCATCTATATATATCCTATTGGTTCTCTTTCTCTGCAGAACCCTGACTAATACCCTGAAGAGAGTCCCAGCCCCCAAGCTGTGAGGGCAGGGGTTCAGCTCAGGGACCCCAGGCCAGGAGGTGGCTTACCGAGTGTGAAGCTGGAGAAGGCAGAGCTGTGCATGCCTGTGTGCCTGCCCAGCTCTGTCCTGGCCACACCAGGGTGCAAAGCATTGACAGTCACACCCGTGCCTGGGGAGAGAAGGGGAGAGGAGGGAAGAGCAGGGATGAGGGGGTGGGCAGACGCCAGGTTCACTTCCCACCAGCTCCAGGGCTACCCCGTACTGTGCTGGGTCCGACCCTTGAATCCATATCACCTCTCTTGCTCTGAAACTTCCACGTCAAAGTGGTTTCATCTTGCAAAGCCGCTCTGTTGCATGACTGCCCAGAGCAGAGCCTCCCAAACCTGAGCGTATGTAAAAAATCACCCGGAGGGCTTGAGATACCCAAACTGCTGGGCTCTACCCACCCCCAGGGAATCTGAAGCAGTGGGTCAGGGATGGGGTCTGAGATGCTGTAATTATGACAAGCTCCCAGCTGATGTTGCTGGTCCACGGATGCTCTCTGAGGAGCAGGGCAGAGGGCAGACTTTTCCGTTTCAGCTCTGTGGACCCTGAGGTCAGATCATTCTTCATCCTGTGCGCTGCAGGATGCTGAGCAGCTAGATGCCAGTAACAACACCCACCCCACCTCCACTCCCTGAAGCGATGGCCACAACCGTCTTCAGATATTGCCGTGGTTGCGAACCACTAGCCCAGAGCACCAGTGGCTTAGATGCCCATGCAGGATGAGCACGGAAGAATGCCACGACTGATCAGTGATGTGTGCGCCAGGCCCCAGGGAACATGGTGGTATGTGAGTCACACGTCTGCCTCTTCTGGGACCGATGCTCGACCTCCCCTGGGCCCAGGGTCGGAGCAGGGCTGTTCCAGGCTCAGAGCTAGAGGAAGAAGGCCAGCGAGGCTCACCACACACGTACCCTGCAGCTGCCGGCTCAGCTCCCTGGTGAAGAGGATGACGGCCAGCTTACTCTGGCAGTAAGCTGCTTTGGTGTCATACTTCCTTTTCTCCCAGTTCAAGTCATCAAAGTCTATGTGTCCTGCAACGTGGGCCAAGGACGAGAGGTTGATGATCCGTGAAGGGGCCGAGGCTTTCAGCTTGTCCAGCAGCAAGTTTGTCAAAAGAAAGTGACCTGGACGAAGGACAACAAAAAGACAATTTTCACTGAATTCTTACCTGGTACCTAGGATCGTACTGAGAACATTACCTTCTTTGACCCTCCCAATAATCCATGGCTCTCGACAGGGGCCAGTTCTCTCCCCCAGGGGACATCTGGCAATGTCTAGAGGTTTTGGTCATCATAACTCTAGAGAGAAAAGGGGGTGCTCCTGGCATCTAGTGGGAGGAGGCCAGGGATGCTGCTGGACATCCTATACTGCACAGGATGGGTCCACAGCAAAGAGTGACCCAGCCCCAGACGTCAGGCCCTGCAAGAACCCCATGAGGTCAGCTGGGGAGACCGACTGCCTCCCATGTCTCCTTCTGCAATAGAATTGTTGGCTGTGCACAGGACTGCCCAGTGAAAGACTATATTTCCCAGACTCCCTTGCAGTGACGTCAGGTCATGTGACTGCATCCCAGCCAATAGGCCACAAATGATAGTGATGTGCGTTATGACCCTCCAGGACCTCAACATGTGGCCTTATTCGGAGAGAGGGTCTTTACAGTGAAAATGAGGCCATTAGGGTGGACCCTAATCCAGTGATTGGCGCCCACCCAATATGTGTTTCCCCCACTTGCCCTTACTAACAGAACTCCAGTTATATCCAGGGTGACAACAGGTAGACAGACAGAGTAACTGATGGACAGACAGACTGGAGGACAGACAAAGGGCCAAAAGGCCAAGAGATGGATGGAGGATCCGAAGAACTGACGGAGCATCCAGCAATGAATAGGCAACTCCCTGAGCCGCGAGGTGGCCCCACAGGTAGCTGCCCAGCTGCCCTGGAGAGCAGAGGAGGACTCTGGCCCTCCCCAGAGCCCGTGTCTGGCCCACCGGGGAACCCCACTCACATCCCAGGCCCACGATACACCACGCAGCCCTCAGCCCGTGACCTCACCCAAGTGGTTAACGCCAAACTGCATCTCAAAGCCATCGTCGGTGGTCCAGTGGGGGCACCGCATCACAGCTGCATTGTTGACCAGAATGTGCACTTGTTCCTCCTCTGGAAGACAGGGACGAGGGCAAACACGTCAGTCCCATACGGGCCTGCGTGGGGCGCCAGTGCGATTGGCGGGAAGCACCCCAGCACCGGGCTGGCCGAACAGTGTCCCTGAAACACTCATGTCCACCCAGAGCCTGGGAATGCAACCTACTTTTGGAAAGAGTCTTTGCAAAAAGTGATCAGTTTAAGAGAAGGTCACAGTGTGGGCCCTAATCCAGTAGGACACAGGCTGAGACCACAGCGAGACAGAGGCAGAGACTGCAGACCACGGAGGACTGACAGCCACCGCCAGAAGCTGAAAGAGGCAGGAAGGATTCTCCCAGTCTCAGGAAGGGTGCCGCCCTGCTGACACCTTGATCTTGGACTTCTGGCCTCCACAGCTGTGAAGAGAACGGACTCTCATCTCAACCTACTCAGTTTGCTGTACTTGGCGACGGCAGCCCCAGAAAACACAACACACTCCCACCTAAGGCTTGGAGACCTTTCCTGGAAAGGGAAAGAAGCCACATCTGCAGGGGCCTCAGGGCCTCAAGACTGGGGGGTTACTCGTGGGAACACCAGCTCGGCGGGCGGCCCGTGCCACACCTCATTCCAGACCTGCCACGTCACAGGCACAAACGACTGTCCCTCTCCGAGCCTCTATTTCCTCATCTGTAAAATGGGATAAGTAATAGCACCTTCCTCCCTGTATCATTAGCAAGCGCTGCTGTAACAAAGCATCACACAATGGGCTGCTTGAACGTACTGTGTCCCGGTTCTGGAGGCGGGAAGCCTGGGGTCAGTGTGTCTCAGGGCTGTATCCTTCCAAGGACCAAGGACCGCGAGGGAGAATCTGCGCTGGATTCTCTCTCCTGGGCTCAGAGGTGACTGGCCGCCTTCTCCCTGTCTCTTCCCTCGGGCCTGTCTGCGTCCCAATCTCCCCTCCGTATGAGGACATCAGTCACTGGAATAGGGCTCAATCACGTCTGCACAGACCTCTCTGCAGATCAGGCCTCGTGCTGAGGTCCTGGGGATTAGGACCCCAACACATCTTTTGAGGGGACACAGCAGAACCCATAACACTCTGAAAGTGGTCTGCAGGATCCGTGGGGATAACGGGTTAGTCATCTAGGAAACAGCCTCTGCTTGGCTTTGGGGGTGCAGGGGGTTAGCAGAGCCGTCAGGAACACACACTCTGGAGCCATCAGATGACAGTTCAAATCCCCTGGCTCTACCCTGAGCAGCAGTATGACCCTGGCCAAGTCACACAGCTTCTCTGTGACTCGGTTTCCCCCTCTGTAAAAACAGATAATACTAGAACTTGCTGGGTAGAACGGGGGGGAGAGAGCACCACAGCATCACATGTGTGACAGGCCCTAGTCGTATAAAAAAGCCAAGGGGGGCCGTGCTGGTGGCTCAGTCGGTTAAGCGTCTGACTCTTGGTTTCAGCTCAGCTCATGATCTCAGGGTCGTGAGATCAAGCCCCGGCGTTGGGCCGCGCTGGGCGTGGAGTCTGCTTAGGGTTCTCTCTCTCCCTCTGTTCCTTTCCCCTCCGCTCAAGCTCGCTCTCTCTAAAAAAAAAAAAAGCCAAGAAGAGGTATATACACCTGCTTGCTTTATAAATGCACAAACTGTCTCCAAAAGGACACACGAGGACACTGAACACATCGGAGGAAGGCAGCTGGTGGCTAGTGGCAGGGAGGTGTTTGGCTGTAGCCGCGTTTGTACTTTCCGAATGTTTAATCCTGTAAAATGGTACCCCTGTTTGAAAACATAAAGACGTGAGCCAGTTCTGAGAACATCTGGTGGGACGCGGAAATGAGTGAGTCACCCGTGTGACCAAGTGCAGAAAAATGCCCACCGAATCCCTGCATCTATGAAAAGAAACACCCAGCAGAGAAAGTGGGAGCTCCAGGTACTCTGTGCTGTGCGGCGGCGTCCCGGCGGCGTCCCCCGCTGGACCGGGCGCAGAGGCTGCATCTGACTCCTCTCTGCGTCCCGGGCATCACCCATCAGCCACGGGGGCCGGGGAGCCTCAGCAACTGCTGGATGAGTCAGCATTTCCGCCCGCCTTTACTGGGCTAACTCATCCGCCGGCTCCCTGCACACCGAACCTCACCTGGGCCTCTGCGTCTTGTCGGCTCTCGGGCCGGAGGAGTTCGTCTTCCTACAGAGCAGGAGTCCCACAGAGCAAACTTTCCCTGTAAAGGACCAGACTAGGTATTTTTGGCTTTGCAGGCCATACGGCCTCTGCTGTCTCAGGACTAAAGCAGCCACAGAGAATACGTAAGCTAACAGGCAGGACCGTGTGCCAATAAAACTTTATTTGTGAACACTGATATTTGAATTCCATACAGTGTTCACATACCCAGAAATATTACTCTTTTGATTTATGTAAACGGTTGAAATGAAAAATATTTTCACGTGACAATGTCAGGAGATATAAAAATGTACGATCTTCACCCGTAGAAATCTGCACCTGTCCGAAAACACCAGCACCACACTCTAGGACTTGTGGCCACCCAGGACCTCGCTCCCCAAGGCCGGCGGCGTCCTCCCTCCTACCTTCGATGATCTTCGCGGCAAACTCTCGGATGGACTTGAGGGAGGCCAGGTCCAGGTGCCGGGCGCTGACGCGGTGATTAAGGGTCTCCCCGCGAATGTCCTTGGCCGCCGCCTCACACTTCTCCATATCTCGACAGGCCAGAATGATGTTGCCGCCTGTGAGCCCAGGACAGGAAAAAAATATTTTTTAAATCCTCTCCCAGGTACAGAGAGAAAACACACATGAACACACAGGTCTGCACGAGAGCGTGTACACGCGAGCACGCAGCAGCACCATTCACAGCAGCCGAAAGATGGAAACCACCCAAATGTCCATCAGCGGCTGAGCGGAGAAGCACAAGGTGGTCCATCCAGACCCTGGAATCTACTCGGCCACGGAAAGGAACATGACACATACTACAACGTGCATGGACCTCACGAACGTGCTTGCTGGAAGCAGCCAGTCACAAAAATATACGTGGCCTATGATTCCATTGACGTGAAATATCCATAACAGGCCGATCCACAGGAGGTAGACGGATGGTTCCCTGACGGGGGGGGCGGGGGGACTGGGGTGACCATTAAGAGGACCGAGCTGTCATTTTGATGAAAATGTTCCGAAACTGATTGGCAATGTTCGTACAAATCTGGGAATATACTAAACACCACCAGAGTGTACGCTTAACGGGTGAATTGTGTGATGTGTGGATTGAATTTCAACACAGCCATAAAAAAAAAAAACTTTAAAAAATTAGAGAAGTGAGAAGAAGCAGGGATTGGAGGAGGACGGGTGTGGATCCGCGTGGCTCGTCTGCCCACCATGGGCCCAGCTGCCTCCAACACACCCCGCCTCCCCTCCCTCGGTCCACAAGGGAACTCAGCCAACCCGGGATCTGTTCATCCTCTGTTGCCGCCGGGCCCTCCAGACAGCAGTGGGTGGGGGTGTCCACCCGATTTCACTTCTCACCTTCTCCTGGAAGAGCAGGTGCCCCCCTCCTTGGGGAAACCCCATGTGGTGGGGGGGGTGCTGCCCATCACGGCCCCCACCACTCTGACCTCGGAGGTAGACAGGCAGCTCCAGCCTAGCCCATCAGGACCCACTCCCCCGGCCACCCCAACCCGTCAAGCCCAAAGAAAGTTTCCCATCTCCCCCAGCCCTCACACCTGCCCTGCCACAGCCTTCCCACCCCAGCCAAAGGCAAGTCTGGTCTCCCAGTTGCTCAAACCTAAATCCTTGACTTCTTTTCTGGTGTCTCACTCAACAGGAAATCCACTAATTCTAACTTCAAAAGCGACCAATCCTCCTCCGTGGACTTCCTCCATAACCCCAGTCCGAGTGTCCACAGCCTCCTCTAAGACCCGAAGTCTCCCCTACCTCTCTCAGGGACACCAGCCTTTCTGGCTTAAGCCGGCGTGACTTTGGTTTCTGCCACTTGCAACCAAAACAATCCCCCAGGAAAGCAAACGCTCCATCCCAGACCTCACACCCCAAGCCAGGCGCCCCCTGGGACTTCACCTCTTCTGGCCAGCTCCAAGGCCGTCTGCTTCCCGATGCCCGTGTTGGCGCCGGTCACAATGACGGTCTTCCCAGGAATGGTGGCCTTGCTGGGACAGACCCCGCCCGCAACGTAGTCTCTGCAGGTAAGAAGCGAGGTGGTCACTTCCGTCCATGTGTGCACCCTCACCGCACGTGCCCCTGACTGTTAGGATCCTGGGTGAATGACCCCACTGCGCTTGTGTTCCCCCAACGGAAAGACGGGAAGGACATCTAACTCCGTGGGGTCCAGTGTGGTGTTGCAGGCAAAGGCTCAGTCTTTGTAAAGACCCACTGGGTTGGTTTCTGTGGCTGCCACACCAAGTTACCACAAGCTGGGCCGGTTAAAACCATGCACAGGTAATCTACGGGTCTGCAGGCAGGGGTCCAAGATGGGTCTCACCAAGATAAGGGCTGGGTGTTGGCAGGACTGTGCTCCTTCTGCAGGCTCTAGGGGAGAGGCGGGTCCCGTGCCTTTTCCAGCTCCTAGCAGCGCCCACACTCCCTGGCTCGCGGCCCCTCCTCCTCTGTCTCCAAAGTCAGCAGAGCGGTGTCTTCAGGTCACTGACTCTGAAGGACCACTGTGATTGCACTGGGCGCCCCCCACCCCCGGACAACCCAGGACCACCTCCCCATCTCAGGGTCCTTAACTCAATGTCACCTGCAAGGTCCCCTGTGACAGCTAAGGTAAGACCTTCACAGTTCTGAGCCCTACAACATGCACATCTTTGGGGGGCTCTTACTCTTTACCCACATTCCCCAGAGGCCAAATACTGGAAACAAGCGAATGTCACTGATAGGGGACCGGCCACGTAAAAATGCCACCACGTGACAGAAAGGCCCTGTAGAGCACGGAAACCACCAGCCTCCTGGGGCTAATTTTTTATTTAAGTTAATTAAAAATAAATAGCCATACTTTTTCCCCAGGGCATTCAGCTAACCTTTCATTCTGCGCATCCCATGCCCTCCCTTTATTATTGTTACTATTTTCAGCTCTTCAGAAGTGAAAGACAACAGTATGAATAAAAACAAACAGCAGCTGATGAATTTTATCACAAGGGAAAATTATTTCCATTTAAAAAAGAATTATCTCTATTTTCTAGACCTTTCAAAAACACCCAGTAAATATCACAGAGCCGCAGTGTAATGAATTATAAATCAAAACTCCCTGAAAATGACTTTATCGGATCAGGAGCAACAAGTTCACCATGAAGCCTCATCACAGCGCAGGCAAATAAACCCAAAGGTAATTATTCAGAGATTTACAGTCTATGGTTTATGCCCTTAAAATATATATATGTGTGTATATTTCCATATTCCAATTACTTCCAGGCCTCCCAGCCAATCTCTTGTATTGTGTAAGTGTAATGAAATTATACATTGCCAATTCTTTTTTTTAATTGTAAGAACACATGAGCTGCACCCTCTTAACCGGTGTTGAAGTGCAGTCTCGTTAACTACAAGCCATACTCTGAACGCTCGGCAGCCGTGTGTGATGGCCATCATAATGGACGGCACGAACGTGAAGCACTTCCACCGGCGCAGAAAGTCCCACCCGCCAGTGCTGCTCTAGAATACCGGGCAGCTGGGTTTCTGCGGGGGGCTGGGGGTGTTAGTGCGTTAGCCTAGAAAAGACAAGGACCATGTATAAGCCGAGCAGTACAATCACTGGGCAATCCGGTTTGCGTCTCGGATTCTTGGTAACGAGAGCTTAGGGGGCACGCATTTCCTTGCACCCGGGTCACGGGTGACCTATGGGGACTGCCCAATACACGTCTGCAGGATGGACCCGATAATCAATGACCAGAAGGTTTACGAGGACTCGGGGTGACCTTGGGCCGTGACCTGCCCTCGAGGCCCTCCCCAGGTTTGCCCCCCCGCCGCACTGTCTGGACCGGTCCGAGGCCCGCGACCACCAAGCGACCTCTCCCCGGCCTGCCGCCCCCTACCTGGAGGCTGCCGACCCGCCCAGCGGCGGGGCGCACTCACCGGAGCAACACCGCGCCACCCACCGCCGTGCCCAGCACGGACAGCGGCAGGAGGTAGCGGTTCATGGCGGGAAGGAGCGGGGATCCGACGCGGAGCCCGCCGCAGACGGGGCACACGCTCGCCGCACACTCGCCGCGGGGTCGCTCGGAGCACAGGAGCGCGCAGCCGGCGACCCACGTGGGGAGGGGCGAGCTCGGCTCGGGCCAAGGCTTCCGGAAGGGGGCGGGGCTTAACGGGGCGGGGCCTGTGAGGACCGGCCCCCGCGCGGCTGCCCTGGGAATGGGAGTTTCCGGGGTCGGGGGCGTGGCCGCGGCCTGGGGGCGGGGCAGGAGGGGCGAGCCTGCGCACTGTTCCATGACGTCACGTTCGCGGCGCGGTCACTGAGCTGCGGGGCCGCTAGTACGGCGGCGTTCGGCTGCTTCCGCCGCCCACCGCGCTGCGCTCGCAGGTTGCGCCCGGCTGTGTGCCTTTTCTTTTTAATTATTTTATTTTATTTTATCTGTGCCTTTCCAGTAAGCAACCTGTTCCCACCTAAAGTGCGTGTTCACCAACAGTACCTTTCTCATAGACTATGAGAGAATTTGAGAATTTTGAGACTCCGAAGCCAGGACCTACTAGCCTGGGGGTTCCCAAATCCCTGGGGTCCCGAGAGAGATCAGGGCGTAGAGTCCTCGGTGTGACGGAGGAGGGCTGGGGGCCTGGACTCCCGGGTCTGAGGGAGGAGGGGGCTGGGGGGGTCTGGACTCCCGGGTCTGAGGGAGGAGGGAACTAGAGGGTCTGGACTCCTGGGTCTGAGGGAGGAGGAGGGGGCTGGACTCTTGGGTCTGAGGGAGGAGGGGGCTGGGGGCCTGGATTCCTGGGTCTGAGGGAGGAGGGGCTGGGCGTCTGGACTCCTGGGTCTGAGGGAGGAGGGGTTGGGGGCCTGGACTCCTGGGTCTGAGGGAGGAGGGGTTGGGGGCCTGGACTCCTGGGTCTGAGGGAGGAGGGGTTGGGGGGCACAACTGCAAGGTCTGAGAGAGGAGGACATGGGGGTTGGACTCCTGGATAAAGTATTGTAAATTCATACAATGGGTCATTATTTGATAAAAAAAAAAAAAAAAAAAAAGAATGAAATGCTGGCAATTGTGACAACCTAGGTGAGCGACAAAAGTGTCATTCTGAGTGAAAGAAGCCAGACGCAGAAGACTGCCTGACGTAAGATTCCCGTTATATGACGTGGTTCTAGGACAGGCAAGCCTGTCGTGAAAGAAGGAGATCCATGGGTGCCGGGGGCGGAAGGGAAGGAGCAAGTGAAAGTGATTGCCAGAAAGGGAACTTCTTTGGGTTTTGGAAATCGTCTCTCTTATAATCTTACTGACAGTTACATGCATGGCTACGTATGTTTGTAAGATGTTATCAGCTTGTTCACTTAAAAATAGTGAACTTTACTCCATGTAATTATCCTGCAATAAAGCTGACTCAAATTTTCTACAAACTGAAAATTTTCTACAGTTTTGTTTTGGAAATCATTTGGCCACAACTAACTCTTGGTTTATGATGCAGTCAGGTTTGTCTACAATCAACAGACATGTTTGAGAATTCTTATGAGATGAGAAATATCTGCCTGATAAATTATTTCCAGGTGCCCCAAGAGGTTTTTGAATATTGGATTGAATAACAAATTAGATGTGATGTTTTATAGACATAGAATGAAATGTATTCACTTTGGGTCTGCAGCTTTTGCAGTTTGGAGCTAATTTTTTTTTCTCTTAGAGAGATGTTGCTTGTTTCCATACTGCTGTGAAAACTGTGAGTTCTGTGTGCCCTCCCAGACACAGGGTACCCAAAGGGAATACAACAGCATTGGGTCCAGGATCTGTGATTGGAGTCTCAGCCGAGGAGTAAGGAAAAAGTTCCCAGAGGAAGGGAAACATAAATAGGGTTTTGAAGGATGAGTAGGAGTTCTTCAAGTGGGACAAGTGGAGAGAGACAACTAGACAGGTGTAACAGCATATTCAAAGGCTAGGAGTCATGAGGCAAGTTGCTTGGGGAGTGACACATATTTGGGATGGTAGGAGGTTGGCTTGATTTGGGAGGCGGCTGGCAAGAGATGTGGCTAAAGGGAAATTTTTTTTTTTTAAGATTTCATTTATTTATTTGACAGAGAGAGACACAGCAAGAGAGGGAACACAAGCAGGGGAGTGGGAGAGGGAGAAGCAGGCTTCCCGCTGAGCAGGGAGCCCAATGCAGGGCTCGATCCCAGGACCCTGAGATCATGACCTGAGCCAAAGGCAGACGCTTAACGACTGAGCCACCCAGGCGCCCATAAAGGGAAATTTTAAAAGAAAAAATAAGCAATAATACCAGCTGCTATTTATTGAGTACCTAGCATGTGCCAAGTATTTAATCTACACAACAAACTGAAGAATAGGTTTGCTGTGCAGGGTGTAGCAAAGGTGGTTGGGTTTGGCAAGAGGCCTTTCCTCTTTCTGAGATTGTAGGAATTCAGGGCTTCTGGGCTATGGAGGGAGTAAGGCCTGGGAAAGGGGAAGGTGCCATGGAGCCTGTGGTAAAGAACCCCAGATAGACCTACACACATCTTGTTTCCAATTCCTGTTCCACCTCTTAGATGGTGCCTTGAGCAATGACTAACCTCTCAATTTCTGGTTCCTCTTACCCACCGAATGGCAAAGAGGTAGTATCCTTAATACGTAAAGAGTTCTTACAAATCTCTAACAAGGAGAGGGGAGAGTAGGCAAATGGTATGATGTGCAATTTACAAAGAAGTAAAGTCAACACACACATGAAACTACTCAGCCTTACTAGGAATCAAAGAAATGCTCATTAGGGTAATTATGAGATGATATTTTTTGCCTATCAGATTGGCAAGGTCGAAACAATGCTAACATCCAGTGTTGGCAAGGATGTGGTAACGTGGGTACTCGTACCTGCTGGTGGAAGTATCAGTTAGTACAGCCTCCTAAAAGGCCGTTCAGCAATTCATGGCAAAACCATTTGTGCATATCTCCGACCAGCCAGCCATTCCCCTTGTAAGAATTTAGGCTAAGAGAGTAGTCATTCATAAAGAAAGATACTTAGGAAAATGTTCCTCAAAATGCCAGAAGCAAATAAAATCAAGATCAATGCCTATCAGTAGAAGAGTAGTCTACTTTCTACAATTCCTACTTCTATACTCCTTTCAACAACTACGTAATGAGCACCTACTGTGTCCCAGACATTGAACTACATGCTGGGAATTTGGCAACAAGACCGAAAAGCTCCCTGCCCTCATGGACCCCCTGATACTGACAACAAAATTAATTTGTCTGTATGTGGTTCCAGACAGACTGTCTACAGCTTTATCAGGCTCAAATGTTTAAGAACATCCATGACTTCCTTCCTTAACTGCCAATACAGGGCGGGGGGAGGGGGGAAGATAGGCTGATTCTCTTGCTCTCTCTCTTTTTTTTAAGTTTATATACTAAAGTGCATACTTTAAGAGTCAGAAAAAACCGATCATATTCTGCATAGGGTCTCTGCCAGGCAAAATAATGGGTGATTTCACTGTTTTTCACTTCTTGTTCATCTGCCTTTTCTCATTGCGTGAAGATGTTATGCCACGTGAAATAAGCCAGAAACAAAAATACAAAGGCCATATGATTCCGCTTGTATGAGGTCCCTTGAGGAGACAAAATCCTAGAGACAGAAAGCAGAATGATGGGTGCTAGAGGCTGGCAGGTGGAGAGAAGTGGGGAGTTAGGGTTTAGTGGGTACAGAATTTCAGTTTTGTAGGATGAAAAGAGTTCTGGACATGGACGGTGGTGATGGTTGCACAACAGTGTGAATGTGCTTAATGCCACTGAGCTGGACACTTAAAAATGGTTAAGATAGTAAATTTTATGTCAAGTGTATTTTACCATAATTAAAAATAAAGAAGGAGGAGAAGGAGATCTGAAGAGGAGGAGGGATATGAGCACTGTGTGTTCAGAGGCTGGTTCTCTCAATTTTTAATAAAACACTTCCTCTCTGAGCCTTTTTCTCCTTATATCATCTACCTCAAGGGTAGAGTTTTCTGCAAAGGACAGGATAGTAAATAATTTCATCCTTGCAGGCCATTTGGTCCCTACTGCAACTATTCTGCCATTAATAGCAGGAAAGCTGCCATAGACAACATGCCCGCAAGTGAGCATAGCTCTGTTCTAATAAAACTTTATTTACAAAAAGAAGCAATGGGCCATAGTTTGCCAGCTCATCATAGAGTCTGGAAGGTTGACATAAAGTCATTCACAAGAAGGACCTCATACACAGTTAAGTGCCAGAACATTGCTGGCTGCTAATGTAGTTATTACACAGGAAACAATGCATGCAAATTCCTTCCTCTGAGGACCTCCCACCTGGTTCCCAGACACACCCAAAGTGTTTAGAAACTCTCTCCAGGTAGGCTATACACTTTGTTATCGTTGTTGATGTTTATGAATTCTTGAGAAGCATTGGGTGCTGTCCCAGGTGCTGAGAGACTTCTCCCACCAAGCCCTCCGCTTTCCCTATCAGGGGCTTATGGCCCAAAATCATTCTCTGTCTCAATCTCCATCTATCTGTCTGCTGTTTTGAGGAAATACATTTAAAGTTTTTAGGGGTGGGACGCCTGAGTGGCTCAGTCGGTTAAGCATCTGCCTTCGGCTCAGGTCATGATCCCAGGGTCCTGGGATCAAGTCCTGCATCGGGCTCCTTGCTTAGCAGGGAGCCTGCTTCTCCCTCTGCCTGCCACTCCCCCTACTGGTGCTCTCTCTCTCTCTCTCTCTGACAAATAAATAAATAAAATCTTTTTAAAAAATAAATAAAATAGGGCGCCTGGGTGGCTCAGTTGGTGACCTGCCTTCAGCTCAGGTCATGATCCTGGAATCCCGGGATCGAGTCCTGAATCGGGCTCCCTGCTCAGCAGGGAGTCTGCTTCTCCCTCTGACCCTCCCCCCTCTCATGCTCTCTCTATCTCATTCTCTCTCTCAAATAAATTAAAATCTTAAAAAATAAATAAATAAATAAATAAATAAATAAATAAAGTTTTTAGGGGTATAGGGATATCAGGTCTGCAAGTGAGTCTTAAATAGTTCAGGAAAAAAAAAGTGTGTGTGAGAGAAAGAAAAAGACAGAGAAAGGATAAGCAAGTGTTGATGTTCACTGTTAACCTCTGAGGATTCTGGGTATAGTATAGGGAGTTCTTTGTATTATTTTGCAACTTTTCTACAAGTCTGAAATTATTCCAACGCTTGATCAATACAACATGTATGAACCTCAAAACCACTATGAGGTCATGTAGTGTATGATCGTATATATATGAAATGTCCAGATTGGCCAATCCACAGGTACAGAGAGCAAATTAATGCTTTCCAGGGGCCCAGGGATGGAGAAATGTGGAGTAGCTGCTTTATTTTGGGTTGATAAAATGTTTGGGAACTAGATGGAGGTGGATGGTGGCACAACATTGAGAATGTACTAAATGCTACTGGGTTATTCACTTTAAGATGGTTAATTTTATGTCAATTAAAAAAAAAAAAAACTTGGCCAAAACACTTCTGTAGCCCTCTCAATCTCTCTGATCTTTACAGTGACCCTGGGAACCCATGATCTGCTCTCATGATCTCTCTGCCTTCATGTTCCACCCCTCTGCCCTCACCCACCATGCTGCAGACATGCTGGCCTTGTGTGTACACCAGACAAGCTCCGACCACAGGACCTTTGCACTGGCTATTGCCCCTGCCTGGAGATCCTTCCCCAGGTATCCCCCACCTCACTCCCTCCACATCTTCACTCAATATCACCCCAACCACACTATGACTTTTCAGTAGAACCCCCAAAACACCTGCTGGACCCTCCCTCCCTTCCTGCCTTATTTTCCTTCACGGCGCTGTCGCCATCGGACATTCTAAACAGTTTCCTTTTTTTATTTCGTTTTCCATCAGCATATAACCTCCACAAGGGCAGGTTTGGGGCTGTTGAGTTCCCTGGTCCCTAGAACAGTGCTTGGTGTAGAGCAGACATCCAACACTCGTTGGATGGATGAATGGGCGTCTCCAGTAAGCGGATGATCCCCGGAAGCCGGGAGCTGGGGACGCTGAGGCTGTGCATTCCTCGAGGTGTCAGCGCAGGTGCTGGACCGCAGAGCTGTGTGCAGAACTATCCCTTGTTCCCGCGTGTCGCTGGGTCACTGAGCTCTTGGTTCATTGCTCCGGCTATCTGTCATGGAGGCTGCGCCTTGAGCCCGTTCTCAGCACTTTTCGTGTCTCCCCACTGGCCCTATGACAGGTACTAGGACTTCTGCTCGTTTTAGAGGAAGAGATCCAAATAAACTGAAAGTCACCTGCTCCAACCCAGGTCCGTCGGAGCCCCTTCCAGTCACTGCCCCACCCCCACCCAACCCACCAGCCTGGGGGCCAGGCTCCCCCAGTTTCAGGAGACTGACCCACCCTCCATCCCTCCCAGAGAACAAACAGCCCGCCGCCAGCCTCCCTCCTCCCACCCTCCTCCCCCGCCAGGGCCAGGCGGCTTCTCAGACCCACCCTTCTTGGGGTGCCTGCTGCAGGGCGGGTCCATTCCAGGATCTGCAGGGAAACACCTCACCCTTCCTCTGGGCTTCCGCACTGCCTGAGCAGACTCCACCCAGGCCCATTTAGGGCAGCCCCGAGTTTGTGTCGCTTGGGACGACCCCCTCCACGCTGGAGTTTGGCCACCCCCTTGTTGGTGCTATTTCATAATTGTCACCATGACCGTCCTGGTAGCAAGGTCTCTGGGTCTCACGTGCTCTGGCCAGACACACCCTGACAGACCTCACCGGCCAGCCTCCCCAAGGTATTCCCTCTGCCCAGAACCCTCTCTGCATTCCTGACTCATTCTCGAAATCCAGGTCAAAGCTTAGATGCCACCTCCTCACAGAGGCCAGCCCTGAATGCCCCCCCCCCGAAGTGACCGCACCTGCCTGCCCTCAGTCACTCCTCTTCACCTGTGTTTTCTGTCCTCCTACCACAACCCGAAAGTCTTTCTCATGTGCGTGCCTACCTGTTTACCTTCTGTCTCCCACCACACCCACAAGGATGACGATAACATGGGGGCAGGGCTTTTGTCCATCCCGCACTCGGAACATGCTTGGCACAAAGTAGGTGCGTAAGTATTTGCTCCTGCGGGACTTTGGGACCTTGTACATGCCACTCTCAACGCTTAGCGTCATCCCTTGCTGCATTGTCCTTAGGAAACTCCTATTCATCCTTCAGAACCCTGTCCAGTCCACTTAACTGGATATCCAAGTAGATTTCCCCAATTAGACTCTCTTCTTGAGGACAAAGAGTGGGGCACAGATTGGGTCTCAGGAACCATTCATTGAATGACTAAGTTAATTAACACATATGTAAATAAATACAGCTTCCTGAGACCCAGCTCCACCTTATTTGTATCTGCCAAAAACCTGCCATACCTCCTATTTCCCGTGACTGTGACTACCCATCCCCCATGTCCCCTCCTAGGAACTCATCAGCGAACCCTACAGTTGGGGAGGGGGGATAGGCATGTGTGTTGGGAGAGAAGGAGGAGGAAAGAGATGGGGTGCTTTTAGAGATGACACACGGGGGATCTTAGCGGATCAAGCCCCGGTGGGGAATGCTGTGTGCTGTCTCTGTGCCCCCCACCCCAGAGAATAAACAATCCAGTCCCCAGTGACAAAGCTATCCCAGTTTGGGGACAGAAGCACACTCAGACCCACGGAGTCCTAGAGCTCACTTGGTGAAAGGCACTGACGGTGTGAGCAGACAAGGGGTTGGAGAGGATTTTCGGGTGGCTGGCTCCCTCCGTGAGTCTCTGAGACCAGGGTTCACTGCCTCCACCCCAGACTTACTGAGTCAGACTGTGCTGGGGTGGGATCCTCCACTGGGAGCCACTTGCTATGGTTTGAAGAGAGGGAGGGCCTTCTTTGAGGCCAGAGAAGGAGGAAGGAGGCCCTGGGCCCAGAACTAGGGCGGAGGCTCTGGTTTCGGTCTCA
This sequence comes from Phoca vitulina, assembly GCF_004348235.1. Lineage (NCBI taxonomy): Eukaryota > Metazoa > Chordata > Mammalia > Carnivora > Phocidae > Phoca > Phoca vitulina. The sequence goes on along the minus strand of NW_022589755.1, from coordinate 2,976,118 downwards.
CCTTCTCACCTGCTGCTTCAGACCTCAGCGCACCTGGAGGCAGGGACTGGGGTACCTGTCCCTGAGCCTGCCCTTCTCCCTCAGACCCAGGAGTCCAGGCCCCCAGCCCCTCCTCCCCCAGACCCAGGAGTCCAGGCCCCCACCCCCCCCCCCCCCGACCCCGGAGGCCCGACCCCAGCCCCTCCTCCCTCAGACCCAGGAGTCCAAGTCCCCAGCCCCTCCTCCCTCAGACCCAGGAGTCCAGACCCCCATCTCCTCCTCCCTCAGACGGGGAGTCCGGCCCCTGACTCCCATGGAATGCCTATATGAGGACAATTTTCTCCATTTGCACATGAAGAAAGGACCTGTCCCCAATCAGATCTGCATTTGTGTCACCGGTCCAGGGCCACTGTGACCTTGGGCTAGTGGCCTCCCCACTCTGAACCTCTGTCTTCTGCGCCAGTGGGCACCAGTCCCAGTCCACCTGCCTCTCAGAGGGTAAGGGGTCTGCTCCTCTCTGCAGACCCCAACCCAGGCAGGGCCAAGCTCAGACAGTACTTGTGACTTGGATGTGACAGGAGCCCAGAGTGACAGCAGTTAGAGAGAGAGGAACACAAGACCCTCCTGCCTATCCCTGCAGCTCCCCGGAGAGCACATGCGCTGGCCAGCCGGCCCTCCCCTCCACCGCTCAGGCACTTCCGTGGCCTGCAACACTCCTCCCTCATCCTCCAGGCCACCTCGGGCTGCCAAACTCGCCCATCAGGTTCCGCTCAGGCTGCCCCTCCTCCTCCAGGAAGCCTGCCCTGACCTCTTAACAGCCTCCTCTGGGCTTCCGCAGTGCCCTTTGCGTCCCCATCACAGCAGACAGGGAAAGAAAGGCCACCATCTCTGCCGTTGCAAACACTCAACCTATCATCTCCCTTTGCCAGGGACGCTGCTGAGAGCTCTCCGTAACCTCATTTAATCCTCCCAATATTTCGATCCCATTTTACAGTTGGGGGACTGGGGCACAGAGAGGTTAAGTGATTTGCCTAGGGTCACACAGCTAGAAAGGGGCAGAGTCACGAGGTGGCCGCATAGGGTAGCACCAAAGGATGCAGGGTCTAAGTTGTATGGCCTGGGTTCAACCATCCCCACCATGGATGAGCCGTGTGATTGTAGACAAATTCCTTAACGTGTGTGTCTCCCCTTCCTCGTGTGTAAAAGGGGGATAGTGGAACCCATTTCATAGGATGTTGTGAGGATGAGACATATATACGTGTATGCACACACACACACACAGTGTACTCAGAAGACAGAAGCACACCCACATTAGGTGTTAAGTCAGAACCCGAACCCACACCCACCTGGGCTCTCTGCCATCACACCACACCATATGATTGTCTCTCTTCCCCTCTATTCTTTCATCCCCGTCAGCCCAGGACAAAGGGGTGCATTCTCTGGTTTCCAGCCTCACTCAGCATAGACTGTGGGGTCAACGTGTGCTGAACAAAACAATGGAGCATAATACATACAAATGCACCAAAAGCAAGTATCCCTGCAGCACTTGCCATGTGCTAGACGCTACTCCAAAGAGCGGCAGATGGAGTGCAGGGCTGAACGCACAGAAGTTATTGTCCTCATGAGGCTTACACTCTAATGGGGGACACATAAAATAATCAAAGTGATCAGGTAATACAGTATGTTAGAAGATGGTAGACGCTCTGGAGAAAAATTAATTAGGGAGCCGGGAGAGACCACGAGGAACAGGAGGGTAAGAGGAGCTGCAATGTTAAATAGAGTGGTCAGCCAGGTCTCTCTGAGAAGGTGACATTCCAGCAAAGACCTGAAGGGGGTGAGGGAACACTCCATGAGGATATCTGAGGGAATAAGCATTCCAGGCAGAGGGCACAGCAAGTGCAAAGGCCCTGAGGCAGGACGGAGCAACAAGGAAGAGGTGTGCTGGAAGGGGGTGATGGAGGTGGAGAGGAGCTGGGGCCAGCTAGGAGGCTCTGCAAGGTCAGGTGTGAGCGGATGATGTCAGGAACTAGGTGGGGATCATTGATAAAGCGAAAGGCTAAAAGGGGGCATGCCCGCCCCTCCTGCTCTCCGAGGTCGAGCTCTGGCGTCCGCTGTTCTCACCCACTCCCTGCAGGTGTAACCTCCGGCAAGCCTCTTCACCCAGATGGGGCTCAGTTTCTTCATCTGTGAAATGGAGACCCCCCAACCTCACCTCACTGGGTTTTGGGAAGAAATGGTGCAGATAATGTGGTCGGCAAGGGTCATGGGACACAAGAAGTTCTGGAAAGGAGATTTCAAGCCGGAGGAGCTCGTTAACATTTGAGAAGTACTTGGAGCTGTGTGGGGCTCTGAGTCTCAGTTACCATGATTGGAGGGGGTTACTGGGGGGGGGGATTCCAGAGGAAGAGGCAGGGGGAGGCAGGAACCATACACAGGAGGTGTGCACCGGGCAGGGACAGAGGCTGGCCCCGGGGACAGAAAGGCAGCCCCGGGTTCAAATGCCACCCCTCCCACATTGACGACCCCCTCTTGAACTGCAAACAGGTGCGAGTCAAACCTCTGACCTCCCGGAGGTATAAGGGCAATTGGAAGAGGGTATTTGAGGCTGAGCTTTTGGTTTTATGACCAAGTATGACATCGAATGACTTGCTGTCCTTGAGCTAGTGCTGTTAGAACAGAGACAGTCACAGTTCCTGGCTCCCCCAGCCCAACCCTGGTGTCCCTGCCAGCCCCGCCCAGGGGCCACTGCTGCTGGGCTGTGCCAGGTGAGTGCTCAGGTATGCGGAGGCGGGGTGGCCTGGGAGGGAGCAGGAAGGAGGGGCCGGCATTTGGAACCCAGGGGACAGCAGAGAGCGGGGCCTCTCGCAGCAGACCGAGCCTGCCGGGCAGGTGAGGAGGGGGCCTAGCCAGGGGGGGCTGGAGGTCGGGACTCCTGGGGAGCAGGAGCAGGGGGCTAGGACTCTTGGGTCCAGACACCAGGAAGGCTGGCAGACCTGAACCCTTGAGTCCTGAGGAGGTAAGGGCTGGGAGATTGGCCTGAAAGCCTGAGGTCCTAAGTGGCTGAGGAATTGGATGAATGGTTCTCTGAGGGGACTTGGAGTCAAGACCCTTTGGTTCTTAGGGTCCAGAAGCTCTGAGCTGGAACTCCTGGGCCCCTGAGGAGATGAGGCTGGGAGACAGGATCACTGGAAAGAGGAAGCAAAATAAGATACACATAGATTAGGGAGCCAAATGCCTGGATCCCTGAAAAATTTGGGGGGGCAGAGTACAAGGTGTGAAGGAGGGGCTCGGGGCCTGGACTCCTGGGTCTGAGGGAGGAGGGGGAGAGGCTGGGGACCTGGACTCCTGGGTCTGAGGGAGGAGGGGGAGGGGCTGGGGGTCTGGACTCCTGGGTCTGAGGGAGGAGGGGGCTGGGGTCTGGACTCCTGGGTCTGAGGGAGGAGGGGGCTGGGGTCTGGACTCCTGGGTCTGAGGGAGGAGGGGGCTGGGGTCTGGACTCGTGGGTCTGAGGGAGGAGGGGGCTGGGGCCAAAGTCCTAGGTACCACAGGCCAGGTCAGGCCCTCACTCTCTGCTGGCCCCTAGGGCACCTCCAGGTGGCAGGAGCTCCCCATTCTCCACACCATGAGCACCACCACAGGGTAAGTGGCCCCTGCTCCCCAGGCTGCCCAGCCCCCTCTGCCACCCTCTTCCCCACACCCCCAGGGGGCATTTACAGCAGCCCAGGCCTGGACTCTGAGAAGGATGCCTATGCTGCCTCCTTCCCTGCCCAGCCTGGGTTTGAGCTACTGCCCCAGAGCAGACACACCTGGGTTCATCTCCGGACGCTCACACTCAGGAGCGGTGTGACCCTGGCCAAAGAACCAAGCCTGAGTTCCTCCTCTGGGAAACAAGGACAATTCTGAGAGCTTGACAGGGTAATGAAGGTATAGGACTTAGCAGAGAATCTGACCAAGAGCAGGTACTCTCTTCTGCTTCTGCTGTTGTTAGCTTATTATTAGACATTGACCCTTTGCAGGCAAATCTGGGCTTTTTTTTTTTTCTTTAAGATTTATTTCAGAGAGAAAGAGAGAGAACACGGGGGTGTGGGGGAAAGGGCAGAGGGAGAGGGCAAGAGTGTCTTCAGCCGACTCCATGCTGAGCATGGAGCCCAGTGTGGGACTAGATTTCAGGAGCCTGAGATCATGACCTGAGCTGAAACCAAGAGTCCAACGCTTAACCACCTGTGCCACCCAGGAGCCCCTGGGCTGTTTCTAATAAAGTTCAAGCCTCCTGGAGTGAGCAGCGAGAAGAACAAAGGGAGGCCCATGGGAATAGCTGCATTGAAGATATAAGGTAGTGAACTGTCCAGCACAGGGGTAATCAAATTGTGCAGAGATCTGACAGGCAGGAGCAGGACAAGGAGCAGAGATTTGACTGAAAGTGTTTCTTGTCCCTCATCCCACCTGAGCTCTGAGTTTCTGTCATTTCTGTGGAATTCTTCTTGGAGAAGGTGACTTAGAAGGAGAGGCCAGGGAGAGGCCAGGGGCAGGAGATAGAGAAGGATTTGGCTGGGAAGAGCCTGGCCTGTGGGAGTAGGAGGGGAAGATAAGTCTGTCTACCCCAAATACTAATGCTGGTGTAAACCCCCCCCCTTTACTGAGCACATACTGTGCGCTACCGTCCACACGGTAGGACTGAAATTTAATTTACTGAGGCTGTGAACCCCCTCCACTGTCAGTGAATCCAATAGCTCTACCAGACAGAGGCTATCGAATTAATAACCCCTATCTCACAGAAAGGGAAATTGAGGCACGAGAGATTAAGTCTCCCATCCAGGGTCTTACGGCAAGGCAGTATTGACAGGGGATTCCAAGCCAGGTCTGTACGACAGCTGAGACCACACTCTCCACCACCTGGTACCACACTGCCTTACCTGTGGGAAAGTCCAGCTCTGGCCCTGCCCTCCCCTGCTCAGAACCCTCCATGGTTCCCAACTGCCCTCACAATGAAGTCTTTGCTGCTCTGCTTGGCATTCAAAGCCCCCGTGATCTCCCAGTTCCCATGGCCCCCCTCTCTCTCTTTTCCTTAACCAGCCCAGAAGCTGCCCCCAAACCAAGTGCCAAGTCAATCTATGGTGAGTTTGGGAACAAGAAAACCCCAGGCTGAAACTAGGTCTGAGGGAGGAGGGGCTGGAGGCCTGGACTCCAGGGTCTGAGGGAGGAGGAGGGGCTGGGGGCCTGGACTCCAGGGTCAAGGGAGGAGGAGGGGCTGGGGGCCTGGACTCCAGGGTCTGAGGGAGGAGGAGGGGCTGGGGTCCTGGACTCCAGTGTATGAGGGAGGAGGGGCTGGGGGTCTGGACTCCTGGGTCTGAGGGAGGAGGGGGCTGGGGGTCTGGACTCGTGGGTCTAAGGGAGGAGGGGGCTGGGGGCCTGGACTCCTGGGTCTGAGGGAGGAGGGGCTGGGGGCCTGGACTCCTGGGTCTGAGGGAGGAGGAGGAGGAGGGGCTGGGGGTCCTGGACTCCTGGACTCCTGGGTCTGAGGCAGGAGGGGCTGAGTCTTCTGGGTTTATTTTCCTTCTCCCCCACAGAGCAGAGGAAGCGTTACTCCACTGTGGTTATGGCAGATGTTTCCCAGTATCCAGTCAATGTGAGTCTGGGGTCTGCGTTGTCCCAGGGAGGCTTGCTGGGAGGAAAGGCAGGCCTGGAAAGATGGAGATGTTGAAAGCAGAAAGAAACTGGGAAACTGAGTTTGCTCATATGCAAGATGGGCTGCTTCTGCCTCCCCTCGGAAGTGGGTATTCGGCACAGGAAGTCAGTTCCACTTGAATCTGCCATGTTTTAGAGCGGCCCTTGTGCTGGACGGTCAGGCCACAGGGACAAACGTTAGGTAAACCTGTGTGAGCACGGGTCCAAGTGTGCCTGGTGCTCTAACAGAAGCAGAGGTGCTTAGAAGGGACTAGACAGAACCAGTGCTCCAAGGAGCTTCCAGTGGTGTTGGGAGGCCAGTCACTCCCATGAAAGCAGGTGGAGCCCCTGATAGGGAAGGCTTCCTGGAGGAGGCGTGTTTAGTCTCCGGCTGGCAGGCTGGTGCGAGCCCAGCCGGCATCATCTTGGGACTCCCTGCTTTCTCCACGCCCCCTGCCAGCACCTGGTGACGTTCTGCCTGGGCGAAGAGGATGGCGTGCACACCGTGGAGGACGCCTCGCGGAAGCTGGCCGTCATGGACAGCCAGGGCCGCATCTGGGCCCAAGAGATGCTGCTGCGTGTGTCTCCGGACCATGTCACGCTGCTTGACCCCATCTCCAAGGTGCCAGGGGACACGTGGGGGGCAGGAGCGGCTGGCCTGAGTGGGGGAAGGCACAGAGAGCTTGACCCTAGGGACGTCTGAGTGTGAATCTTGGCCCCTGCATGTCCTTCCTTTGGGAACTTTCGCAAGAGATCTCCACTCCTCTTGTGGGCGTCCTGAGTCTCCTCCATTACACGGGGCTGCCATCCCTGACCCGCCCCCCGGGCTCGCAGGGCTGCCATCCCCGACCCCCCGGGCTCGCAGGGCTGC